>NC_092498.1:128365327-128668357 GCF_047511675.1 Marmota flaviventris
TCATCCATGTGAAATGTCCAGAACTTAAAAATGCACAGACACAGAGACATTAGTGGCTTCCTGGGGCTAGGGGTGCTGACAGGAGGAGAAGGAGGAAATGGCAGGGAGTTTCTTCTTGGCATGGTTAAAATGTCAAGTGATGACATTTTAATGGCAGCAATGGTTATACACTTAATGGCATAAATGGCAACAATGGTTGTACAATTCTGAATATGTCAAAAAACATTTAATTGCACACTTGAATGGGTTTTATGTCATATATATAGGCATGTACTGAATACGTGTGTGTGCCAAACAAACATGACCTCTCTGTGTCAGAAGTGTGTAGTAAGAAAAAAGAACTTAAAGAAAATCTAAATGTATTCTTGCAAGTAGATTGTGATACTAGTCACTTAAAAAGGCTAAAGTCAGGAATACAGTATGCAAAATGTGTGTTGCAGCCTAGTGCCCCCCTCTGGTCGGTGGAGTGACACATGGCTGGGTGTTCATGGTCATAGTTATGGGGGAGTCTGAGGGGATACGTCTTTGAGCTAGTGCTCAGGGGTCATGATGGTCTTCTGTCAAATAATTTGGGTAGCATTTCTCTTCTTAAATCTGTCTTCTTTTTTCAAGTAGAGAGGCCTGAGACAAAGGAAAGTGATAGTTTTCTTCATTCTGTCTTTAAGTCTTCAAAATACCAGCATTTGGAATTTCTGGTAGGACGTGTTTTGCCTTTTACAGATGAAGATTCTAGGTTGTGTGGTCCTGGAGCATGTTCTAGGTTGTACAGCTGGTAAATGAAGTGCGGAAATGTGTCTGAATATATTGCATTATAATGCCTCTGGAGAGACTGAGGAGCGAAATGGGGCTGCAGCGACATCCATCATTGGCCTCCACCAGCACAGGAGCTGTAGGAGAGGCGCTGAGGACAGGAGGTGCACCTCTGCATGGTAGAGCAGGCAGCCCAGACATGGAGGAGGGAGGTCTCCAAAGCCAGCGCGGTGCTCTGACTCCACACTGCGGTGGACACTCATCCAGCTCATCCAGCAGCAGGGACGGTGCTTATTTCATCAATGAGAGCTTTACTGTGTGTGAGCTGCTCAGCCTGTTCAAAGACCCCTGACAGGGTGTGAGAGCTTGGCAGAGCAGGAGCCCCCTCCCACTCCTCCTCCCTGGGCACTCAACAAAGCAGAACAATTTCAGTCTCAGAGTCCCCGTGCACTGGGTTCACAGTTGCTGCTAAAGTGTGCCGTAAATATTAATGGCATTGGCAGAACCTTTAAACATTTGATTTGTCCCATTCTTGCCGCAGAAACACCAGACTTCTATTAGTGACTGATGAACACCAATTTCTCCCCTGAACTTGTTCAGCTGGGTCAGTTTTTTTTTTTTTAATCCATCTTAAGAAACTGCACATCAGCAAGGGTTTTCCTGAAGAGGTGTGGGTCAGTTGAAGCAAATGCCTTTATAGTTCACTTCTCCCCTTCGTTTTATATTTTGCTGACTCTAGTCTGCTCTCTGGATCAATCCTTCTGTATTTCTGTATTTCCAAATGTGTGCTAAGTGCTCTTCTCTGGGCGTTGCTGTAATAAGTTTTGTTACTAAAGGTGCTGGTTGGTACTGTCATGCGGTATAATGGTAACCCTGGGGAGGTGATGAGCCCCCTCTCCACAGCAAGTGCATACAATGGCATTTGCAAAATGCCTGGCTTTAGTCCTGGCCAACAAGGAGTGCTACTTCTGGAATTGCACTGTGCATTCACTGGGCATACATTCTTCTTGGGATGTGCAGTTTCCCCTTTCAGCCCAGGACAGGATGGATCCACTAAGTTAAAACCATGTGTACATAACTGAGCAGACAGGAGTTTGCAAAATATCTTTCTTAGTCAACACAGAAGCATGGAAGTTCTATTTACCTTAAGTTTATTCTGGAAATCAACAGCCTCTCAGCAAACTCCTTTCTGGTATACAGCCTTAAGCAAATGCTGACAAACTTGCTTTGGGACATAGATCTGCAAAATCCTGTGATGTGAGTGTTAATCAGCTTTAATTGTTAAAGACTTAGGAAGTTGTTTCTCATTCTGAGAAGTAGGAAGCAGTGCCCCTACCCAATATAAAAATGAAACTGTTATCACTGATCATTATGAAATGCATTAACTATTGAGAGTCATTTCAGGACTCACTGGAAACATGGAAGGTGTAGGAAATTTGCCCATCATACCTGATCCAAGGGAGCAAGTCCACTACACATCTGTTACTGCCCCACTCCTGCACCCAAGGTGAACAGTCCCAGCACACTGTTCAGCAAAGGCCAAATTTATCTCCAGAATCCATTATATCCTAGTGTTCTTATTATAGCTGTGACACTTAGATTAAGGTACTAAACATATTTTTTCACCCTCAAACCAAAGGAAACTTTAAAGACTGCAATGAGGAAATAACATTGGAAATGTGATAATCTAAAAGTTCAACCAAAGAAAGTCTAGGTGCCCACTGCTAAAGATTCACAGCATAGAATAATATTCAAAACTTTCAAAAATATGAAAAGGATCCAGGCTTGGTGGCACATGCCTGTAATCCCAATGGTTTAGGAGGCTGAGGTGGGAGGATCAAAAGTTCAAGGCCAGCCTTCTCAGCTAATTAGCAAGGTCCTAAGCAACTTAATGAGACCTTGTCTCAAAATAATAAAAATAATAATAATAATAAGGACTGGGACTGTTTCTCAGTGATTAAGAGCCCCTGGGTTCAATTCCTGGTACAAAACAAACAAGCCAACAACAACAACAAAAAATAACCATATATGAAGAGGAACTCTTGTGCTTTGTTGAAAAGTTCTCCAAGGAGCGCTGCTGGGTACACAAATAATGAAACAGCATAACATCGCCTCATCTTCAAACACACCCAATTCAATATAATCTCATATGTTTTCCATATATTCAATGTATAGTAATGTAAATAAATGGATAAAAAATTTGGATTAAAATGCCATAATGGTAACAGTAGTTAATTTTATATTTTTTTGTTAACATTCTTCAATTAAAAAATGGAAAAATGTGCATGAAGGAAATGTTTTTTCCTATTTACATACCTATTTTGCAAAAAAAATGTGCTGGGTAGCTGGCAGAACTCCATACTTGGAACGAGTAAAGAAATCCCAGTGTTGAAGGAAATGCTACAGCAGGACATGGTGTCAGGTTGTGTGGAACTTAAATTAATCTAAATGGATTAATTCCCTTTCCGAGCCTTTCGGCAATATTGCACATTAAATGTTCATCTGCTTACAGAACGAAGTCAAAACTCATTAGTCTCTGCAAGAAACAGGATTACACACAAAACAGCTTAACTGGAATGAAAAGATAATTATTTACCCATGTGAAAAAAAATAAAAGAAGAGGCATTTCAGCACCCTAGAGCTAGGACTAATAGCAGGGGACCAGGGAGGGGCAGAAATGGTTTCCTCTGATCTCAGCCAAGGCTGGGCCTCTTGGAGGACAGGTTGCCAGGAGCTGTGGCTGTCCACAGATGCCAGAAGCAGGAGAAGAAACAGGAGGTGGGCACTGAATGCCCGGCTCTCTTCTCACACCCTGGACCCTAGGATGCTGCTCATACTGAGCCTCGCACACAGCCATCAAGAAGGAGACCCAGGCAGGCAAGTGTGGGCCAGGCCGGCCATTGCAGGGCAGAGATGGAGGGGGGAGGGGGCTAACATGTTGGGGAAGTGGTCAGCATGGCTGCTATACAAGGAACGTTTTTCTGACCTTGATCCTCCTTTACAGTGGTACCTCCTCCAATGCCATTTCAAATCCCGTAAACTTGAGAAAATGTACTTACACATACATACTATTGCTGGGAGTGCAAATAATGTGATCTTAGTGGAGGAGGATGTGGCATAAGCCATATATGCTGGTCATGTTCTTAAGAACCAAATATCCTCAGCTTAAAACAAAAACAGAAAGAAAGAAAAAAGAAAGCAAAGCAAAAATGCCCTGAAAACCCTATAATTTATAAATTTATTTTTCACAACAAATACCTCTGTTTTGTGCTCATTCTCCCTGGGGAAGTCTAGATGTGATGCCATTTGATATTCCAGATCCAGGAGAGAATGCCTAATGGGTCACAGGTCCCACCCCCAGTGGAAGGGGAAAACTTGATTGAGAGCTTCAGCACCTGTTGTGTGGTCCTAAGAACTCAATGTCCAAAGGGACCTTGGTAAGCTGCTTCCAAACCGGGGAGATGGACCTGGGGTGTTGGACCCATCTATAGCATCTGGTTCAGGACACACTTCTCCTGAAAAGACTGCCCTAGGAGTCCTCTTTTTGAGTTGTCTTCCAAGTTCACAACTCACTTTTCTAAAAGTAACCTCATAAGAATAGACTCCAAATGCATATCCCACATCCATCTATCATATGGATCTTCCTGGTCTTAGGAAAGTGGATCAGTGACAAACAACTGAGCCACCAGGAGTCATTGATTGGCTGTCAAGGAGCCAATCAGAAGGTTTTGCATGGAGATACATAAAGACTGCCAGGAAAACTGAGTCAGAGGAAGGGCAGAGCATTAGTAAGCAGTTCCAGGAACAACTTCCTCCAGGTCTCCCAAACCCCTCCTGGCTTTTACTTTCTGATGCCCAGTTACTCAGTATAACCCTGGGTTTCCTAAGCTAGTTTAGAACATTTAAGAAGATTTGTTTGCTGCATGTAGCAGTTTTGTGTGGGTTCAGGTCTACTAAAGGATTCAGATCCTGTTTATTCTAGGGTAATTATTTTATCAGAACCCCTAATTAACATAAATCCATGAGAGCAAATACTGTCATTTTATTAAAAAAAAAAAAAAAAAAAAAAAGGAAAATCCAGAGTGTTCACATGATTATGTTTGAATTTTTCCCCAGTGCTCAAAAATATGCATTGGGGAAAAAATAAATTCATGTTCTAGAATATATGTGTGTGTATTCACATCTAAATATGGATATATATGCATATGTATATGAATTTTACTGATAATGATAAATAAGGCGAAGCAAAAAATTACCTACTTACCTGAACAATTTTTCAGAATTCTCTTCAAGGAAAAGAGTGGATTGAGTGAGAAGATGAGAATAAATACCATAAATAAGAATAAATACATTATTCCATTATCTCTTTCCCTTAGGTTTCTCGTGATGTTTTGTTTTTAGTTAGGAGGAGATGGATCATTTTTTTTTTTACATTTAAAAAAGTTTTATAATACATTCAGCCACCTCTAAATTATAGTCATATACATGTATACAAACACACACACACATACATACATACATGTATATATAATTCTAAAATGAAGTGTACAAATTCAAGTTCGATTCAAAACTTGATGAGAAATATGGAGTTTCTTACTTTATGACATAAATTATCATTTGTGATGGTTGAAGAGGGGCTGGCTCTGATCAGATGGTAGTAAATCAGGATGGGAATAGTTTTCTGCATCTGAATGCAAGTGGGAAGGCATTCTCTTCTCAAACATACTTGGCACTCCATATATTAAACTCCCATCCAACAAAAACTATAAATCTAGGTGAAGAAAAGGATTACATTTTAGCATATTCCATATAAACTACTTCCAAATTCTAAAATGGCTCAGGTAGTTAGGCTGAGTTCTCCGAGCCTTCCAATCAACGGGGCCATGTTGGTGAGGAAATTGATCTGTGAGCAGCAGTGGTACCCAGGGGACAGGTGGCTCAACTGTTATTGCAGCCTTTGTACTGAACTACTGCTTCTCATAACTGTGTTTAAACATCATTCTTTTTTTTCTCCTTTTACCTTTTTTTTACTGTAAAAAAAAAAACTACACAAGTGCATATTATCATGTGTCTTTGTACTTCGTTTTCAATTTGTCTCTCCAAATCTTAATTTGAATGTGTTGGGTTTCAATGACAATGTTTACAAATTATATGACCTTTTCACATTACCAACCCCCAAACCAGAACTAAGTCAAATTTACAGGCACTCTGTATTCAAGATTTATGAAACCAATATTGGAAAAAAAGTTTAATTAGTGGCCCAAATGAAACCATAGTGCTCTGAAGACATTGAATTCTAACCATCTGCTTGGCATAGGGGAAAAAAAAAAAAACACAACTTTTTTTATCCTTATAAAGAAAGGTACAGAGGGAAATAAAATATTTCTTTAATCTTTCTTCTTGATCTGGGATAACTTTAAAGAAAAACTGAAAGTCTGGCGATTGAAGTTGTTGAAGGTATAAAAACAAACAACCAAACAAACAAAAACCCCAAAATACATAAGACTAACATCTCCTGCCTGCTTTGTAGGGACGGGAAGCTTGCTGGCTCACCTCCCTGATATATCGCTCTTTCACCATCTCCAGACAGGCATGTGCACACTGTCCCAGCGTCCCTCAGCACCCCAGTGTGTTCTGTTGACAGCCCATGTGGATGCCATCATTGGCCATGGTCTCACCCCATTGCCATGGACGACAACCATTCAGCCTATCCAGGCCCCCATGACTTTGGGTTCAACCACGTCTCACTTTGGCCAACAGAAAGAGACAGAGGAGTTGGAGTTGCACCTCTGAGCCCAGGTTCTGTGAGGCATGAGTCTTCTCCTTGCCCTCTTGGCTTCTCCTCCATCTGCCCAGCAAACCAAGGCCATGAAGCCTGCTGGTCCGAGGGAGGTGAGGGACAGGTAGAGCAGGGCCAGCTGCCCCAGAAGCACAGCCACTCCAGGAGGCCAGCCAGCCTACAGACTTGAGGGATGCTAAATCAATACATTTAATAGGTTTTCATTAAAATATATTTAATGAGCTTAATATATTAACATTGATTATTATATTATATAGTAAATAGTTCTTCTGAAAATTCCAGGAGTTCTTCATGCTCTCCACAGGGAGTCTGACTTAAGTTTCTTGGAGTTTTATTAATTAGCCATTCTCCATCTATTTCACTTTATGGCAAATGGCTTACGGTTCTGGATTGATCCCTAGCTCAGCTGCTTCCCAGGTGTAAACCCATGGGGTAGCAACTCACCTTTCCCTGCCTCTTTTTACTGACATATAAAAGGGACACTGGAACAGCTGAGTGGCCATATGGGGCCCGGAGCAAGAAGCCCAACCCTCCCGGGTGTCCTGTGTAACAAGTGTGGTGGTCTGACCCTCAGCATTCTCCAGGAGTCTAAGACAGCCAGAGCCCATGGCGCTTCCCCGAGGATAGGAAAGTGGAAAGGGAAAATCCATCCTCCAAATATTCTGATATTTACTGAATCTCTCAAAGTTGCTACCTAAGACATTTGTGAAACAAAATGCTGAATTTGGAGTTTATCTAAAAGAATGGTCTTCTGTGACTTACATTTTATATTGCTACAGAGGCATTTTCTGAGTAGAACAGTTTTCCATTAAAATAAAAATGTTAGTCTGAGAGTAAACATTAAGCTTGTCATTTAATACTTTTGATTTACATAAGCAAACTAGGTGTCAATGTGATAGACCATATTATTTTCAGTGACTCCATAAAAATCCTTTTGAATTAAATTGAGCTTTTTAAATTTTTATTCTCTCTTGATAATTCCATTCAACAAGAAAATAAACTTATTAAGCTTTATTGGGCAGTATTTTTCAAAACTGCAATCCATGGTCAGGCCGTCTCAGTAGATTCCTCTTTCACTGCATGGAATATTGACTAATCACCAACATGGGGATTCAAATACGAAAGGTACAAGGCATGTCCCAAGCCTCTAAACACTGCCTTCCTTGGTAACTGCCTGTCTTCCTTTCTATTTTCTCTGATCATTCATTAGCCCCAGTGTCTGTTAGCTTTTAGTTTAATCTAAGCTCAATGGAAAGTAATTGGAAGATGAGACTATCCTGGTGCTGGTGTTGGACAAGGAGCTCTGTTCCTTGGAATGGCTGCCACCCCACAACTTATGGTATTCTGTATTTTCTATATATGTAATTATGGGGGTTTTTGTAACAAATTTTTACATGCACATCATATGACACTATAATTTGTCAATATTATTCCTCACTATTTACCCTATTCCTCCATTCCTCCCTCCCCTATCCCTTTCCTCTACTGCTCTCTCTTCAGTTTTCACAAGATCCCCTGACAGGTTTCTTTCCCTTTTTCCTCTCTAGCTTCCACATATGAGAGAAAACACATGACCCTTGACTTTCTGAGTTCTGCTTATTTCATTTAACATAATGTTCTTGAGTTTCATTCATTTCCCTGCAAATGATATAATTTTATTCTTCTTTATGGCTGAATAAAACACTATTGTGTTAGTGCTACATTTTCTTTATCTATTCATCCATTGATAGACACCTTGGCTGGTCCCATAGTTGGGCTTTTGTGAATTGTGCTACTATCAATATAGGTATACATGTATCACCATAGTGTGATGACTTCAATTCTTTAGTATAAACACTGAGGAACACAATAGCTGGGTCAGAAAGTAGTTTCATTCTTACTCTTTTGAACAACCTCCATAAGGATTCCATAGCAGTTATACTACTTTAAAATCCTACCAGCAGTGTAAAAGTGTGTTCTTTTTTCATTATTGCTTATAGTCTTGATGGTTGTCCTTCTAACAAGTTTGAGATGAAATCTCAGTGTGTTTTTTATTTGCATTTCCCTAATTGCTGAAGATAGTGGATAGTATTTTATATATTTGCTGGCCATTTGTATTTTTTCTTTTGAGAATTGTCTGTTTAGTTCATTTACCCATTTATTAATTGGGTATTTTTTTAGTTCTTTATTGTTTTAGTCAGCTTTTTGGCTGCTGTGACTAGGGATTGTAGGGGAGGAAAAGTTAATTTAAGGGCTCACAGTTTCAGAGGTCTTAGTCCATAGAAGGTCAATTCCATTCCTCAGGGCTCCAGGTGAGGCAGGAACAACATGGTGGAAGAGTGTGGCAGAGGGAAGCAGCTCACATGACAAACAGGAAGTAGAGAGAGAGAGTCCACTTTCCAGATACAAACATATACCCGAAAGCCATGCCTCCAATTCCCACCTCCTCCAGCCACAGCCCACCACTTCAGTTACCATTCAGTTAATCTCTATCAGGGGATTAAGTCACTGATTAGGTTAAGACTCTTATGACCCAATCATTTCTCCTCTGAACTTTCTTGCACTGTCTCACATGTGATTTTTTGGGGGACACCTCACATCCAAGCAATAACATTTATATTCTGGATATCAATCATCTATGGAAAAGTAGCTAGCAAAGTTTTTCCCCCCATTTTGTAGGTTCTTATTTCATACATTCCCAGGTCTTTTTACATTTGGAGTTGACTTTTGTGCAGGGTGAGAAATAGGGGTCTAGTGTCATTTTTCTACACATGGACAACCTGTTTTATTAGCACCATTTGTTAAAAGACTCTCTTTCCTCCAATATGTTTCTGGCACCTTTGTCAAGGATCCGATGACTATATCTGTGTGGGATTGTCTCTGTGTCTTCTATTCTGTTCATTGGCCTATGCGTCTCTTTTAATGCCCATGCCATGCAGTTCATATTACTAAAGCTGTGTATAATAATTTGAAATCAGGTATTAAGATGTCTCCAGCATTGTTTTTTTGGCTTAAAATGGCTTTGGCTATCCTGGGTCTTTTATTCTTCCAAATAAATGTCAAGGCTGTTTAATTCAATTCAGTGAAAATTGTAATTGGCATTTTAATGGAATCTTATATTGATTTTGGTAGTATGGTCTTTTAACAAATATTAAGTCTTCCTATCCATGAACGTGGGGGGTGGTTTCTCCATTCATGAACATGGGGGAAATCTCTCCATCTTATTGTGTCTTCCTCAATTTTTATTTCAGTGTTATGTAATTTTTTTTGCAGAGGTCTTTTCCTTGCTTGAGTAGATATATTCTTAGATGTTTTTAAGACTATTTTAAATGGGATTGTTTTTCTCACTTCTTTCTCAGCATATTTATTATTGGTGCATAAGAAAAATACTGACTTTTTGTTGGTTTGTAACATGCTACTTTGCTGAATTTGTTTATTAAGTCTGGAAATATTCTGGTGGATTTTTGGATCTTCTAGTATATGGTAATATCTGCAAATGGTGATAATTTTAATACTTACTTTCCTATTTCTGTCCTTTTTGTTTCATTCTCTTGCCTAATTGCTTAGCCTTTGAGAAGTGGCTTTTCTGTGTAATTAGGTGCACCAACATTTGGGACATAAATTATTTACTACCATTATATCTTCTTGTTGGATTGTTCCATTTATCAGTATAAAGTACCTTTTTTTGTCTCTGTTGATTAATTTTGGCTTGAGGTCTTCTTTGTTGGACACAGAGTTGCTACTCCTGCTTGATTTGGGGGGTCCATTTGCATGGTATATCAATTTCCATGCTTTCACTCTCAGCCTGTGATTGCCTATACTGTAAGGTAAATCTCTTTTAAACTACATATATTCGGTTCTTGTTTTAAATCCACTGTGACAATTTAAGTGTTTTAATTGGAGATCCAAGACCATTTGTATTCAATTCTACAACAGAGATATTCATTGATTTATTTATAAAGTTTAATTTGGTTTATTTATAAAGTTTAATTTGGTTTTATTTCTCATTTGCTCTATTACTCTTCAAATGATATGTATCCCTTTTAGAGCTCTGGGTGTTGTTTATATTTCTTCTCTGTGCAGTATTTCTTTTAAGTATTTTCTGTAGTGCTGGATTAGTAGTAAGAAATCTTTTTGGCTTCTGATTATTTTCAAATGTTTTTATTTTTCTTAAATTTTGAAATATAACTTTGCTGAATATAGAAATTTTGGTTGACAGTTATATTCTTTTAAGGTTTGAAACACATCATTTCCAACTCCTGGAATTTAGGAGTTTGCGCTAACAAAGCAGAAGTAAATTCTGATTGGCTTGTGTCTAAATGAGGACTTTCTCTTGAGGCTTTTAAAATTCCATATTTATTCTGTACCTTAGACATTTTAATTGTAATGTGTTGTGGAAAAATTCTTTTCTGAACTTGTCTATTTGGGGTTATGAATGTCTTGTATCTATAAATCCATGTCATTCTCAAGGTTTGGAAAATTTTCTGTTATTATTTCCTGAAAGAGGTTATTCCTGTGATTAGCCTCTATCTCACTAACTTCTTTAATGCCAATGTTTCTTAAATTTTGTCTTTAATATTGTCCAAGATTTCTTGCATATTCTGGTCATTGTTACTTATTTTCTTCAATACTTTTTGAATGTTCAAGGCTGGCAACTTTGCCTAACAGCACTAAGATTCTATCTTTAGCGTGGTCTATTTTATTAAAGAGAATTTCAACTGAACAGTTTGATTTATTGTGTATTTCATTTTCAAGATTTCTGTTTGGTACAATTTCAATATCTCTATTTTCTTATTTAATTTCTCATTCATATCTTATATGATTTTTTATGTATTCAGTTGTATTTGTATTCTCTTGGAATGCATTACTTATTTTTATAATCATTCTTCTGAATTCTTCATCTGGTGTTTGACCTCAACATCTTTGAGTTAGTGGTGAATTATGAACTTTAGGGAGTTTTATGTTACTTACCTTATTTTTTCATTTTTCTTGCATTCCCACATTTGGTTTCATGGGATGATTTTCTCTTCCATTCTTATCTGTGGGTATTTTTAAGTCACAGCCTTCTCTTGTCAAAGTGTTCTGGATGAGGTTTTTGTAAATTTTTCAAAATATTTCCAAGTGGCTTTTGTAGTGTATTTTCCTGACAATTTATTTGGTGATGATTAGTGTATTCTGATGAGTATATAGGGCTTCAGAGCTTGAGAATTCTGCTTTTTCTGTAGGTCTCAATAGAGTGGTGTCCTCTAAGTGTGGCAATTGTGTCACATATAATCATGCTGCATACAGGGGTATACCCACTGTCACTTCTTTTCTTCATTTAACACTATGTATATTCTAATATTGTATGGAAGTTATTTAGATTTTGACTTTTCATAAATTTTGCACACACAACCTTTGTGTTAATTCTCTCTGATTTTGCTGTAGGCATGGACAACTATGAGTGGGACCTGCGAGTTCTGACAGCTGTTCCTACCTGGGGACTGCTCATTTGCATGGGAGTTTTGTTTATTCTGTTTTTCATATAAAAGTATTATTGACATTTGAGCATGATTAGTTTCTGTGTGGAGCAAAGTGCACTGTCACTTGTCTGGGTTTAGCTCAGTAACAGAGTCTCTACCCTGTGAACTCATAGTATCAAGATACCCAGCACCTCACAAAAAAGGAATAACAAACAACAGAAGCAAATAATATAAAACATTATAATAAAAACCCAGTGCCTATTATGACATCTACAGCATGTATTACCACAAACAGAAATGGTGGAGTCAGAAATTTCCAACAGCAAAACAATAAATAACCATGAACATGATCTAGCCTTAAAGTAAACAGTAGGTGTCAACTATGCCATTTACAGTATTAATAACTGTAATAACACAAATGGTACTGACAGGAGTTTTATAAGCCATATAGTTTTATTAAGAAAAAAAGAAAAGGGGCTGGGGATGTGGCTCAAGTGGTAGCATGCTCGCCTAGCATGCGTGAGGCACTGGGTTCAATTCTCAGCACCACATAAAAACAAAATAAAGATATTGTGTCCACATAAAACTAAAAAATAAATATTAAAAAAAGAAAATATGATAGTAAGGTAAAATAAATCTTCTAATGTTTAAAATATGAACATAGAAAAAACTGAAAAACATAGCAAGGGATGACTATAAAGTAGAAGGAGAAAAAAAACAAGTAAAGAGAGAGAGAATTTGGCTATTAGAGGGAGAAGAAAGAAAAGGAAACAAAAGAAACAAAAATCAAACCAAAATGAACAAAAACCCTAACCCTCAATAGACAAGGCAAAGAAAAAATAATAATCATTTCAAAAAATGTTTAAAATAAAAAGAAAGGAAGAAGTGTGTGTGTGTGTGTGTGTGTGTGTGTGTGTGTCTCCCCACAAATCTTAAATAATTTTCTTCACTGAAGTAGTCAGATCTGTCATTGAGGATGGATGGACACTACCTATGCCTGACTGTCCTTTCCATTTCTTTTTGGGCTATGTACCCCTTAGAGAGAACAAGGACTGGGCGTTGTTAGACCCTTCCTCTTTTTTGTGTTCTTCACTGAGCTGCCAGCTGGAGTCACCTAACACTGAAGGTGGCTGAAGTAGTGCCCAGCTTCCCTTCTCATCAGTGTAAATTAGGACAGAATGGGAAACAGTGTCAACATGAATTTTGTCCAGACAGACCAGAAGGATGCACTCCCAAGGTAGGGTTGTTGCAGGGTTCTAAGTGGGGAGTTCTGGTGACTGGGGCTCAGGTCTAATCACACCCTTTTTTTAGGTGGTCACAACAAAATCCTCCCTGGAGAGATTAGATCAACACACCTCCAGGGCCCAGCAGATAGCAATTTCTTCTGGAAGTCTGGATCTCAAGAGTCTCCACTCCTGAGTCAACTCTCCCAGGTCTCTCAACTCTGCTTCCCACAAATGTGACCTTCACAGGTTTAGGACCAGAGTGTTCACAACCACCTACTCACTTTCCTGTCTTTTACTGTTCACAGGAGCCACCAGACTCAAAGATAAAGTGATTTTCTACCTCTTTCATATCTCTGACTTGAACCTCTGTAGGTACCATCTTCTCTGTGCCTGTTCCACTCATGTTCTTTTCCCCAGGTCACATGATAGACAGTGGCTGGGACAGAATGGCAATGTTCCCTATGACCTCCTGACTCCCACTGCAGCATGACCTCCTCAAGATGGCTCCTCCTCTGCTCTCCACTTGCCAGTTGAGAAACTCAGAGCACTTTTCAAACAACTATCATTGTGCAGCCACTGGATCAGCTAAGTCCAGGCTGCTTTTCTGTTCTATGTTTTGCTTTTTTCCATATCACATTCATCCACTGTGATTCTCTGTGTTCTGTCTCCCCTATGCAGGAAACCAGCACCTGTGTCAGTGCTGCCACAACTCTCTTGGCTTCAATATACTCTTTCCTGACCTTTGTTCTATGCACCCAAATATATGAGTCTCTAAGAGTGTCTGACTGTCCAATATTGAGTTTCAGTCAATTTCCTCTTTCATTCACTTTGCTGAGAATCATTATTTCTGCTCCTTGAATCCTGAGCCACAGAGCAAATGGACACACACAGCCTTCCTCTACTCCAACATCTTGAATCATCACATCACAACTTATGATATAATATGATATACAAGTCAGTGTATGGATGGATGGATAGGTAGATTGATAGACAGAGAGACAGGTGGAACCAAGCACATCAGAAGGACATTATTTTTACAAAACTAAAATAGAGCTCCTTTTTTAAGCTCATTCTACAAATGTGATGTGTTTGGAAGACATAAGTATTATCTCCACAGTGCTGAGCTATCCCAGCCATTGACCAATCCATGTATCTCCACCTTTGCCTTATGGTAGCATAGTGCGATAGACTGTGATGATACTGATTTTCATAAACAAAAAGCATCAGTTAAGCACCAACTATATGTCAAGTATGTGTCCAGACTCAGATAATACAGAAGTGAGGAAAATAAAATTCTTGCATTCAAAGAGCTCCTTTGGAGTAAGACAGACCACAGTCAAATCAATATATAACATGCCAAGTGGCAATAAATGCAAAAAATCTAAATAAATCAGTGTAAGGGAGGAGTGAGTGAGGACAAAGAATATTATTTTAGGTGGGTCATTGATTATTCCTAATCAGAAAATCTGAAATCTAAAAGAGATTCAAAATCCAAAACATTTTGAGCACTAACATGACACCACAACTTGAAAATCCCACTTTTGACCTGAAGTGATGGTTTGCACTAGTAATCAGAGAAATGCAAATTAAAACCACAATGAGATTCCAGATCACTCCCGTAACAATGGCAGTGATCAAGAACACAAGTAACAATAAATGTTGGCAAGGATGTGGGGAGAAAGGTACTCTTATATATTGTTGGTGGAACTGCAAATTGGTGCAACCACTATGGAAGACAGTATGGAGATTCCTTAGAAAACTGGATACGGAACCAATATTTGACCCAGTTATCTTACTCAGTCCATATGCAAAGGACTTAAAATCAGTATACTACAGTGACACGGCCAAATCAATGTTTGTAGCAGCTCAATTCACAATAATCAAGCTATGGAAATAACCTAGATGTCCTTCAATGAATGAATAGATAAAGAAAACATTGTGTATATACACAATGGAATATTACTCAGTCTTAAAAAGAAGGAAATTATGGCATTTGCTGGTAAATGGATGGAACTGGAAAATATCATGCTAAATGAAATAAGTCAATCCCCCCACCAAAAAAAAAAAAAAAAAAAAAAAAAGGCCGAATGTTTTCTCTGATATGTGGGGAGGAAAAGAATAGAAGTCTGTTGGGTTAGAGAAAGGGGAATGAAGGTAAGGTAGGGGAGGAGAATAGGAAGGACAGTGAAATTAATCAGACATAAGTTTCCTAGCCTTGTATTTGAATGCACAACCAAGGTAACTCCACATTATATATAATCACAAGAATAGGATCCTAATTAGAATAAGTCATATTCTATATATTTATAATTTACCAATATTCTACTTTCATGTCTAACTAAAAAGAACACATAAAAACATCAAAATATTATATAAAAATTACTATCAGGCTAGTGTAGAAAGTGAATATAACATAATTGAATTTAGAGTTCAAATGAGGGTCCCACCCACAAAATCTCATTATACTTATGCAAATATTCTAATACTCAAAAAATCTGAAATAAAACTAATTCAAATAAGAGATAGTCAACCTATAATGCCTGCTTAAAAAAACAA
This sequence comes from Marmota flaviventris, assembly GCF_047511675.1. Classification (NCBI taxonomy): domain Eukaryota; kingdom Metazoa; phylum Chordata; class Mammalia; order Rodentia; family Sciuridae; genus Marmota; species Marmota flaviventris. The sequence goes on from NC_092498.1 coordinate 128,381,101, forward strand.
ATACCACAAAGATCATACACTTTTAAAAAATGCCCAAATATTAATTATTAATGATCTGTTTTAGCTGTGTAGTGCTTAAATTTTCAACTGAACACTAATCTTATATTGGATTAATAACTTGCAAAGACATCTACGATTTTAGGACTATAGCCAAATCTGGAAACCCCTCCAACAAGTGTCTTTCACACATGATATGAAAAGTCATTTTCCATAGACTACCAATGGTCAGGATCCAGTGAAGGAAAACAAATATGGTGGACATGATGTTGCAGAAGCAAATTTTTGAATCATGGAAGCATAATGAAGGAGGTTTGTCTGCCAGCACCAGATTCTAGTGGGACCATCTAGTCTCTGACTCTCTTGCTAGCTATCATGGTATACTCTAAGTTGGACTAGGAGATTTCCATTGACTGATGTATGTTCAGATACTTGTTGTTACCAATCATGGCCTACCGCATTCCTTCAGAGTCAATGCCTAACCAGATCAGTGTGTGATTTACATATTAGCTGCTCTGTTGTACTTACCTTTATCAATACCAATGTTATCAACACTGAGTATTAGTGTGGGAAGTTTTTGTCTCCATACCCTGCAGAAAATACTAAATAAATGATGAAATTAAATTGGACACATTTTCCAGGTAATTGTTGGTGTTAGGAGGAATCCTAGAAAGAGGATTTACAATGAGGTAGGAACAGCAGAGTTTTCTAATTCCTCTTTGACTTCAAATCAACTAAGAATTCATACTGGGATACTGGCCAGGAAAAGAGGGTATGTTAGATTGGGAATGTTGAAAACAAACCTCAGGCATCTGGAGGAGGAGAGGTCATATACACAATTACTCACCTGAATTTAATTGATGCCCAGAGAGTTTGATGAAAGCTAAGTACAGACTAAGCTAAGCCCAACCAGTGACAATAGCAAGTCTGGGATACCACATGTGAGGAACTGGTCTGACCAGAGCGGACTTCACTGAAATGTATGCTGAAGATGGTTTAGGAAAAAAATACATTTTCACCTCAGGTTACTCTCTGCTATTCCCTCTGCCTTGAAAGCATTTATTCCATGATTTCTATAACTAAAAAGTCTTCATTATTCCAATTGCAGTCAAAAGTTGCCACCCTAAAAGTCTTTTCTCCCAAACTACCACCCCCAGACCACCTCAGTTTTCTTCCCTGGTTGTCTTTGTATAGTCAATTCATCCCTCATTTATTTACTTATTCATCTATATGTTTGTTGTCCTTTTACTATAGTATAAGCTCCTAGAGATAAGGAATATTGTCTTCTTCCATTTGTTGCTGGTTTTCTAATGCTTGTAACAGTATTGTCACATAGTGGTTACTAAATGAATGAATGATCCACTTGTCTTATAGATAAAGAACCTGGAGGCAAGGGATGATGCATACCTTGTTTAAGGTCACACAGCCCTAGAGCTTAGAGTCAAAGACTGGAAGTTAAGATCCTTGACTTCTGCTGAATTCATCTTTCCAGGTCCTGGTAAAACAGAATATTTGGAGGTATAATATCAAGTATCATTCTGATAGCTGGTGTTTTGAAGACACACATGTATGAGGAAAAATAAAATTAGTTTTGTTAAGTTTGTGTAGTCAAGACTTGTCACCTGGGAAAAGCCATTAAGACTTTCCTGAAGCACATACATTTCACCTCCAGAAAGATATTTGGAAAAGCTTTTCTGCCGTGGATAAAAAAAAAAAAAAAGTAATTTAGAACATGGTTTATAGCACAAAGGTATTTCACAGTATTGCCAATAATACTTAGTAAATCTCATTAATGAGATACACTAATTTGGAAATTACCACAATTCTATTTCACTGTAAAACTATTATTATTAAGTCAGAGAGTATTTGTTATTTAGGAAAAATAATCACACTATGCTCCTCAGGGCATTGCTAATTTGGCACATTGAGCTGATGTTCTTGCAGTCTTGTCTGGACCTGAATTTGATAATCCTATGTCCAGGGCTACTTTTGGGGCAACTGACTGCTGTATACAAAACAACATGCTCAGCAGCACTGCCAGGGGAACTGAGGGTAACACGCCAACCCACATCAGACCTGTACTCAGACGGACTCTAATTATGACAAACATGACATTAATTTAACAGAGACGAGTAACTCTCACACTTCCAGCCTGAGAGGAACACTGGGAGTCCAGGCCCCACACTGCACAGCTTATTAAATATGCCTATGACAAAGAATCAAAATAGGGACTAAAAGCCACAACAATATCAAACTATGATATCTGAGAGCATTTGAAAGATAGTTACTCCAAAACATAAACCAGATAGGATATCCACACTGTTAGTCAACTAGCTCCTTTTCAACTACTCATTAGAGAGAAAGAGGTCTGGCCAAGGACCTAGGAGACACTGCACCTCCTCGAAAATCAAAAGAAAGCTCAGACTCAGGTGGTCCCCAACCCTGGTCCTGCTTTTGCCCAGGGTTTTTGGATGTCCTGTGTCCTAGAAGGTGATTTCTGCAGGAAAGAAGGAGGTAGAAGGTTCCTGATTGATATGACTTTCCATTAGCATTGGGACAACCTTTCAGGAAATGGATACCAAGAGCGTTTATCTAGTACCAGAGAGAAAAGGAAGAAATAGGGTTGCAGTCTCCATCCCTTCTAATTATGTCCCTGTGGCAAAGACAATTTTTAGGTGGGCTGTGACTGGAAATCTCCTTTCCCAGGTGTGACTTCAGTGGCTCTGCACACATGAGAGCAGATCGTTCTCTTATGCACTCCAGTGTGCAGCCATGGGTTTCCTAGGACCACACAACCACAACTGTAAAAGTGAAATGAAAAGTGTTCAGAGGGAAGGAAGCAGTAGCTATAAACATCAGGGGAGGCTTTATTTTGAAACATGAGAGGAAATGAGATTCTGAAGTGCTCATCATGCTGGGAACACACCCCGTTACCACTGTCATCTCGTGATGAAAACATTGATATTGTAACTCAGACTATAAGGTGAGATTTCTTGTCAGTTTCCTGAGTACTTGGGTACACTACGATCATGCATTTCAAAAATATTCTTCTACTAACAAGATCCTGACTCTTCTAGGTCAGGAGATGATGGAAAGAGTCTTCAAACAAAGGAGCCCCTGATGATGGTCAGTTACTTTTTGCCATACTTACTATCTAAGAGCTCAGTTCTTGCCTGACTGGCTTTTACAGGTGAGCACGACACTCCTAACATCACAGTAATAGGGTTGGGGTTGTGGCTAAGCAGTACAGTGCTCACCTAGCACATGCAAGGCCCTGGGTTCGATCCTCAGCACCACATAAAAATAAATCAACTAAAGGTATTATGTCTACCTACATTTTTAAAAAATAAATATTAAAAAAATCACAGTAATATTTCAGGCTTCACAAGTTAAAGGCTGCACAATAGTCTTTCTAGGGAGAAAGTCAATCCAGTAACACACATTTCTACTCCTCACCTTCACTAGTTAGTTCATTAATGAGGGAACTGAAGTCTTGGCAAGAAGATGAAGGTTACAGGAAAGAAATCATCTGTATCCTCCATGTGCCGGATTTGCAGGATGCAAGATGTTGACGGTGAGATATTTCAGCCTTTCTTGCAGAGGAAGAACTTGCAGTTAGTGCTGGAAATGTACCTCAGTGGCACATCTCCTGCCTAGCACACACAGGGGTCTGAGTTCCCTCCCCAGCATCATAAAAACCAAGTGTAGTTGTATTGGTGAAAATCACATTGAAAGAGTTCTCTGTAATGCCATAACCTCTTCATTTCCATGGAATGGTGCTAGACTTAACATAAGTTTGATTGTAACTCAGTGTCCATTCTGAGTCCAGTGAATACCCAGAACCACAGCTCATCCACAGTTCTTTGGTGGTGCCTGCTCACTCTTCAGATCTGAGTTCACCATGGACTATCCAGGAAAAGTGTTGCTATCTTTCAAGCTGTGTCAGCATTCTGCTATTTTCTAGAGTTATCTCTTGTTATGCATCACTGCCCATTTCATCATTGTTTTATATGAAATAATTTCAGATTTACAGAAAAGCTGTAGGAGAAAATGGCCACCTCACCCAATCCCCGCTGTTGCTGACATCACATACAACTGTGACACAACAATCAAAAGCAGGAATTAGCACTGGTTTGTCATCAGACATTACCAGCTAATGGAATTTCACCACTAATGATTTTGCTGGCTGCAGAATTCAATCCAGGCATTTAGTTGTAGCATCTCCTAAGTCTCCTGGATCCATGACTGTTCCTTATTTTTCCTTTGATAAAATTTAAGTGTTTTGGGACACTTTTCAATTATTTTGAAGAATCTACCATTTTCCACTGGCATTTTTCCATGACTACATTTGAGTGAAGCATTGCTAGTAAGAATGCCACAGAGGGATGCAGTGTCTTGTCATATCCTTGTCATAGCCTATGGTGAAGGTAAAGTCTACAAGATTTTGCCACCACAAAATTATTGTTTTTTTTCTCCTTTTAATTGATCAACATGTGTGTGGGGCTGCTCTGAGACTATGACAATGTATCAAAGTGTTATCATTTAAAGAGATTCTAATGGAGGGGGGTGGGGGGTGGGAATGGAGTCACCATTTCTGCAGTCTATTCCTTCATGCAGATCCATAGTTCCATGGGACACTTTTCTCCTGCATGAAGTATGTCCTTAAGTGATCCACTATATACAATGGTGACTATAATAAAACAGAAAGCATTGTACACTTCAAAATGGCTGAAAAAGTAGATGTGAAACATTTTACCACATACAAAAAAGGCAACACGAGAGATTTGATAATTAGTCTGATTTAAACATTTTACATTATAAACATGTATCAAAACATCACATTGTGCCCCACAAAGGCCTATGTTCAATGTTTGTCATTTACAAATAAAATTTAAATTAAAAAATTATAAAGAAAGGACTTTTGAAATGAATATCTCCTACTGGCAAATTACTTCACCTGTCATATGTCTGAAATATAATTAGCATTGTTTTAGCTTGTGAAAGGTGTTCACTGGTTAGAATGCTAGGTGAACAGTTTATTTTGCTTATTTTTGAGATTTCAGGACTATAATTTTTGGTTTCTCTGCTCCTAATCTGCAATGTTTCCAGTGAGAAAACTGCTGTTGTTATGTACAGAACCATGAAGATAATGATGGCAGCTGTTTGCTTTTATGATTTTCTCTTTTATCACTGGTTTGAATTGGATTATGATTCACCCTGCTATTATTTCCTTCATGTTTCTTGGGCTTCATTCAGTTTCTTAGATTTGAGGGTTTATAGTTCATTAAATTCGGAAAATTTCTGGTCATTATTCTTTCAAGTGTCTCCACTCCTTTTGGACTCTTTTTGGAATTATTGCATGAATCACTTAATGTACTCCTCTGTATTTTGATTTTCTCTAGTTTTTTTTGGATAGTTCCTATTGTTATATGTTCAAGTGTACTATCTTTAATTCCATGGCATGTAATCTGCCATTAGCCACATCTAGTGTATCTTTCATCTTACTCATCATAGTTTTATTGCTAGAAGTTTGAGACTTTTTATATCTTCCAAGTATTTAGCTAACTTTCAAACCTATGGGATACAGTCCCAAGTCATTTTATCTAATTGTCAATAATAACATCTGTGTTGTTTATGAATTGGATTGGATTGATTTTTCTTCTCCCATGGGATCATATTTTCTTGTTTCTTTTCATGACTAGTGTTTTATCCCTGGGTGGCAGATATCATGCATTTTACTCTTCCAGGTAATGGATATTTTTGTATACCTATAAATGTTCTTAAGGTTGGTTTTGGGGAATTTATTAAGTTACTTGGAAATAGCTTTGTCCTTTTTGGTCTTTCTCTTGATTTGTTAGGAAGATATGGACCAGGGCTCAGTCTAGAACAGATTGTTTCCCATTTCTGGGACAACACCTATCTGTGAAGACTACTCAGTGCCCGTGAATCACACATTTTCCAGGTTGCCTGTGGGGGACATGAGCTATTCCAACCCCAGGGAGTGTCAGCACTATACTCACTCACCCTTTCTGTAGAGGTGTGCATCACTTTCTCACATCTCTGCATAATCACTAGTCTGCTGAGGACTCAAGGAGGTCCTACTGAAGATATCTGGGGTTTTCTGTTTCTTATCTCTCATGGTCTGCAAAATGTAGACCCTTGGTCTCCCTAGACCCCTATCTTTCTGTGTTCAACTCAGATGGTCCACCATTGTCTCCCTGGGACCCCTCTAGGAGCTGGCAGTTTTGAAACTCAGGGCAATAGTATGGGACAAATATAAGGGACCAGGTTTCTCATTTCCCTTTTCTTGGGGACCACTGTGAAGTATTGACTGACCAATGTCTCAAAGTTTGTTTTCTTCTTGAGTGTTTCAAATGAAGTGTAATTTCAATTCATATTACTCTCATAGCTTGGAGGGTACTTCCTTGTATCATAATTGTATATAATTTATTGCATCTCTATGAATTATATTTTCTGCTAAAATTACAATTCTTTGAATAAAGAAACCAAACCTGAATTGATGAACTATATCGTTATAACTCAGTGGGAATTACTGGTACAAAAGAGTATTCAGTTTCAAAAACCTGAATAAATAATAAACAGGAGACATGATGGCATATTTGTTTTGGAATTTAAGATGCTTGGTTAAATTGGCAAGCTGGTTGAATATAACCCAGCATTTCAAATGGATGAATTACCTACAGTTTTATCCAACTTGACACCCACTCTCCCTTCTCCTAAATAAAAATGCACTAGTTTTCCTGTGGCAAACCATCTCTTCCCAGTTCCCAATTACCTGGAGTTAGTTTAGTTGTAACTAAAATAAGTGTCAACCACTGCCTGCACCAGTGGCTTGAAGCCCAGGATAAGCCATAAGTCCAACCTATTCCATCATCTCAGTCAGGGAGAGACAAGTACCTCAACTAGATCACTAAAACCAAGGTTGATCCTTCTGTAAAAAGCACTGAAAAAGAAAAGCCTTGTTGCTTCCAAGTATTTTAAACTGGTTGAATGGAATCCTCTTGCTTGTGGGGTTCAACTTGTTGCTACAAGAAAAATTAATGAATCTGGAAAGCTAAATAAAGGGGGATCTTAATATTCTTTTAATATCTGGATTCATGTATGTTGATGACTTTGCCCTGTGCATTCAGCTAGTTATGCTTGGGTGTCTGTCACAATCTTAAATGACATACAAATGAAGTTGGAGAATATTATAAGGTGATACATAAACTGTTTCTCCACCTTGTTTACAGTGAAGGATAAAATGATGTAAGAGGAGATAGGATCAATGTGGGTGAATAAGTCAGCTATTGCCAAATAACAAATCACTCCAAATGGAATGGCATAAATAATAAGCCTCTATAATCAGGCATCCAGGTCTTTGTATAAAGCCAGAATAGCTTTTCAGTCTGCAGTCTATGCATCTGTGGGTCAGCTCTAAACCATCTGTCTTATACTATTCTATAACAAGCAAACCATCTAGAAGAGCAAAGGGAAAGCTGACTGCAGAGTATTTTTCATACTTTAATCCAACATGTTCACTAAATCTAATGAGCAAATTCAAGTTGTACAGCTAAACTCAAATCCAGAACACACACCCAACAGATGTTCAAACAGACACTTGGACAGATCCAACATCACAGAGTGAGGAGATATGTCTGCCCATAAGTGGGGGGCTGGAAGTGAAGGCACACTTGAATAGACATCCTGCCTGTCAGCAGCTCTCCCAGAGGAGGCTAAGATTGAGCTGCACTTTAGACAATGGGGGAGATGTTCAGATGGATAGAAAGAAAACTCTGTGTATGTGCATAAACACATAAACACATGTGTGCATGCTTGTGCGTGCATGTGTGTGTGTGTACACACAAATGTGGGTGTGTGTACACATGTATGCATTGCAGAAGGGACTATGAGAACAACCAAGTGCATAGTGCAGAATGAATGAAGTGAGAAGTTTTATGAGATCACAGCAGAATAGGTTGTTTTGTGGCCACTTCATGCATCTTTTCCTGAGATGATGTAAATAAGCAGATTTTTCTATGACTGAAATATTTTAGCACCTGAGCTGTAAGCAAGAGGTTTTCTTCTAAAATTTCTTCATTGAAATTGCCATGCATATAAAACATGACTAATGGACACACCAAGCTGGGGGCTGGCACCTGGGCACTGGCATGAAGAGTGCTATTGTTTCCAGAACCTGGCCATCCAGGGAAGCGGGGAGTACAAGCCACATATGCCTTCTCCTTTTGCCAGGCTTCTTTTGCTACTGTTTTGCATAACAGATGCCATCTATGGACTCACAGTGGAAAACTCAGGCCAGAAAAAACTCATTGAGGTTTTCTTATTATGTTTGGTTTCCTGTGCGATCTCACACTGATTGCTTCACTATCTGCTCTAAAGTCTTACTCTCACTGCTCACTTGGATGGGACTGAGCCAGAAGTAAAGCATCTTTGTGATCCAGAGAGTGGGCTCCACTCAGTGCTCCATTCAGTTCTCCAGAGCCACCTGCAGCAGAGTCATTGAGTGGAGAACGGGCAGGCAGTGTCTTCCACCATGTCTGCCCTGCTGGAGCAGGGAGCCAGGAGAACCAGCACACGGGGACAGACAGGGCAGTGTGTCTGATGAGGATACCCAGATGTGACATACCTGAGGCAGGTAGGGTCTCTGCACACCATGCTGAGAACCCTTGTCTTTGCTGCCATATGATGTGAATCATCTCACCAAAGAGACAGGGTTTCACTCCAGGATTTATCACTGCCTTGAATATACCAAAAGCCAGACTCTGCCATGGTGAACTCAGGGGTCTGTTCACATCAGTGACATCCAAGAGCACCACTCTTTATTCATATGCAAAACTGTTATTTGAACACTAAAAGGAAACAAAGCAAACAAAGCTCACAGACAATAATGACAATCAGCATGGGGTGAGGGCCCATGGTATACTGGCCAGCTTTCTAAAGACCTCCTATGCTTCTCTCTCTTTAGCAGAGAGAACTCTGTCCTCCTCTCTCTTTAGCAGAGAGACTGTGTCCTCCTATCAACTTCCTAGATTCCACAACCAGGTATATGGGGGCCAAATGCCATGTGAGGTAGCTAGCTGGCCAAAGATGCACCTGGTTACAAGTTCAGTGCCCACTTCACACAGTACTGCACCACTGAAGATTCCAAGAGACAACTCCCTTGCGAGAGCAAGAAGACAGCCCATCCAGAGTGGAAGCCATTCACCTCCAGGGGAGAAAAGCCAGCCCAGTGATAAGCCATATTAAATTGATGCACCTGCAAACCACACACACAGAGAGAATAAACAAACTGACAAAGTACCCTGTAGGAGTCCAGAGAGGACAGTGCACAAAGTGTCCCTACATCAAGGGGTAATTGCAGGCCACAGAGAGGGCCCACGCTGGCCTCACTCACAGCCTGCCCCTGCAGCTCTCACTGTCCCTGCACCCCACGCTAGTCACCCACATTCAACAACTTTGAGCTCTACCTGAGCCCTGTCTTCCCAGAGAGAAGCTTCTCTGTACCCTCCTGTCCCCATTCTTTTGCTCACTATAAAAAATATAAATTAGAAAATCACAAGGCTCATCTATATTTTCCTGTGGCCCCAGTGTGAGCCACAGCTGACCCTTTACTTGTTTCAGAACCAAGCACAAGAACTTTGACTTCAAGATGTCTCTTGACAGATTAGCTGAGAATAGAATTGCCAGTTCCTCTGAGATCTGGACAAAATGCACACACACACTGCCCAGCTAAATGTCAGTATCTAGAACCTTGTGGCCCTAGACCTTCAGATGTGTTGTGCATGCCCAGTGAGGCAGGTTAAAACCTGGGTAAGTAGCCAGTCTATGTGAATACAGAAATTTTCATACTAATGGAACTCATCACCATTCATCAGAAACTTCCCACAGCTCTCAAATCACAACTAATGCTTTACACTTGCTGATCAAATGTGGACAACAAAGAAAAGCGCTGCTTCTCATCTGGCTTGTGTGGGGTGGAGCCACTTGGGAGTCACTCTTGGATCTGCAAGGTGTCAGCAACTTCCACACAAAAACAGCCTTTTCATCTGTTGACGATCATTAATTGGGCATTTTCTCTCTTCCGATGTATTACACTAAATCTTTAAAATAAGTGATTTTAGCTAATGCTCACAGCTTGTAATGTGGGACTCAGAAGGCCGAGTCACCCAAGGTTAATGGGCAGGACTGGAACCCGGCTCTGTCTGAATGCAGAGGCAACTGCTGGACCTGCCAGAGCCCCAGTAGTCATTCTTCTTTCCAGTCCTGTGGGCACATCTTCTATAGACCTCAGATTTGGACAGCTCCCCTGTGTTTCTATTTAAGCCACGAACTTCTTTCTTTCCCCAAATAGTCTATTTTCCCCCTCCCCAGATGCCTTCTCTGATTGCAAATCCTCCCTGAGCATTAATAAATGTGGGTCTGGGCCTCTGCAAAGCTGTCACTCACTGCCACTTTCTAAACAGGTGTGGGATGAGCTGGAAACAGTCTCTGGCAAGGAAAACACAACACAGTGTGAACCTCACCTGAAGGCCGGTCCAGCATATGCTTTCAGTTGAAAACAACACCAGGCCTGCACTTCAGGCCGGGAAGGAGCACCACCTGAGAACATGCATTTGACCTCGTCTCTTGCAGGCTGGCAGTGAGGAAGGAGGAAGGGAGGCTAAGTCCCTGGATGGCTCCCTCTGCACCTGCTAGGAAACACCTTGAGAGTCACATGTTGAAATTGTGAATTAAAATGCAGGTAGTTAGATAAAGTTAAAATGAAAATTACAATTTTCATTAACCTCAAAGTTTGGAAACTTATGTAGGGAGACATGACCATTTTCCTAGGCAAAGTGAAATAGCAAAACTCCAGCCTCCTCGTCACCCATTTTTATCCTCATCATCTCCCTTAATCCTTGTCCTCATAGAACTGTAAATGGGAATGGGAGATGTATTCATGATAAATTTCATTTCATGACTAAGGATGGGAGTCCCAGACTTCTAGGTAGATGCGTTATTATTTCTCTGAGTATACTCTGTAGGCCCCATTTGTCCAGTGGGCCCCCCACACCAAGAATCTCCTACATTCCTGTGGATTGTGGGCTTGGGAAGAATGGGAAATGGCTGACTTTTCAAAACATTATTCACAGAAGAAGCCAAATGTTCAATAAACATATAAAACAACGCTTGACTTTCTAGTATTCAGACAAATCCAATTTTAATGAGAGAACATTCCATACCTATCAGATTGTTAGGAAACAGCTAAGTGTATGTGTGGATAAGATTATGAGAAATAATAATTCCCCACTGTGCTCACTTTAAGAAGTTTTGGCAATCTCCAATCAAGCTGCAGAGGCACACGCACTTTCACCCAGTGATTCATTCCTAGGTAGACTCAAGTGCACACAAGCAGACTTGTAAAGGAAGCTCGCTTAAGGAAGAACACCAGCCAGGCCATCTGGAAGCATCTGTTTCCCCAGGAGCAGCCCAGGATCTGACATCCATTCCCTTGGCTGGGCATTAGTGTCAGGACACTTGCAAGCTTGCACGCTGTTCTGATCTCTCCTCTCCTTTATAATTACATTGTTCTCATCTTCACTATTCATATTTCCTCACAAAGAGTGTACACTAAAATATTTTAAATTAAGACCATTCCTGCTCTTCTAACTCAGTGCACTGGGTCTTTGCATTCAGGGACTTTTGAATTCTTATCACAGTATTTCAGGCAGATTGTATATTATATTCTATTAAAATGATTCTACCTAAGGTTGTCAAAATTCAGAGATTACAGCTTCTGCAGCATGCTTTGTCAGGAATATATTCATATATTCACTTTGTTAGCCACTAAACACTTCCCACAAGCTTGTATTTAACATCTCATTTGGTAGTGTCATTCAACAAGGAGGATAAAAAGAAGGGATATATATTTGTGTTATGGAATAGATTTTCCAGGAATGTTAGATAAGCACACACTGTCATTCCAAAGCAGGTGTTTTTGTACTTCTAATACCACCAGCAAGGTCAAATACAAAAAGGGGATGGGCAGAGAAATTAGAAAGTCAGAGAAATATGATAATTCTCCTAATTATGCAGCTCTGTTATATAAAAAAATTCCTCCTTCTTATCCAATCTTTATCATCTTTTCTAAAAATATTACAAACATCTCACAAAGCAAAAGTGGTAAATCTCATCTGAGTTGCTCTTTCAATTTTAAAATATGACCAACTGATCAAATAGCTTAAGAAAATATGTGTCATATGAAAACTCCACAGGTATTGCCACTGTACCCAGACAGGGATTCCTGAGGACACAGAGTGCAGAGTGCCCGCTGGCCTCCTCCAGAACAAGGTCAGGGTCCCTGAGACTGTGGTGACTGGAGCATCCCCCTCTAATGCACATTCCCATCAGTGTCCAAAGCCCACCAGTGTGAGCCTGGCTGATGGTCCTACAGCTGAGGCTTGGCAAGGCTTGATAGAGAGAGTTGGGAGAATGTTCCTGGTAGAGCTGGATTTTAATCTGGGGCACCAGCTCCCAAGCTTACCCTGGTAACCACACCATGCAGAAGGCTCCATAAACAGCAAGTAAGTGACAGGATAGGTGTTAAAACCAGGTGTGCCACCTGAGTTGTGATAATGAGGCTGTGCTATTCTTTCCCCAAAGGGGAATAATATGACCCAATCCATATATTATTATGAGGGTTTCATTAGAACAATTCCTAGTGCTAGCAGTGAGGATGTGCTACACATGAGTCCACAAGTATTCCATGGTACTGCCATGGAGAGACAGAAGGGAGAAATGAAGGAGAACCAAGAAACTAGTCTGCTTGGGGAAATGATGGCATTCCTACAGATAAACTAAAATTTTAAATAGAGCAATTAAGACCAGGAGAATATATTCACATTACTTTTGCTTCTGGAGGGTTATTTTGGGGTGTTCCCACCACCCAGGAGGTTGGACACATATGCCTATGGAGGGCAGGAAAATGTGAGGGGTAGTGGTGAACAGAGAGCTGTCCAGAGGAAGAAACCTGGGTTTTAACTCCAGCTGCAAGGTTGGCCAGCATTGAGATGTTGTGGTGAAGGCACTTGACATTGCTGAGCTCCAGTTTTCATGCAAAGAGGAAGATAATAAAACTGACCTCAAAAGTTGCTGAAGAATTAAGTTAATGTACATAAAGTGCTGAGAAGAGGGCTTGGCACATTTGAGGTGTTCAAAACACTACAATGAACATTGTTATTTCTCTAAAAACAAATCCCATACATGCCTCAGATATCTCGCTCACAGGCCCTTTGCAAGGTGTCTTTTAGGACTTCTCTGGGTGTCCTGCAAGACCCCAACCACCTCCTCTCCAGCTCTTATGCACTTGCTCTTGCTCTTGGGTAGATAATTCCTTACACATCACCAGGCAGGGGAATGTCTCCATTTGCCAAAGCAAATTATTTTCAATTTTCCTTCTTTTTCCCATAAAATTCCTATAGATGCCCTTTAGACTTGTCTTCTTAAACCATTCACAAAGCATTTTTGTGTCATTGTGCAACCAGAACTTCCTCTGGTGGGATATTCCTCTGAACCACCTCTGAGTGGTTTGAGAAGAGTCAGATCTACTCTTGATTGTGTTGTAGGGAGGTGGAATACCCTGCGTTTGCAACACTCCAAAATACTAATCATATTTGCAGCAAAAACCTACACTGAGCCTGGCTCCTAGGAAGCATAATAGCTACTGGTTTGAATGAAATATCTGTAAGATGCCAGCTCTCTTTGGACACATGAGTCTGTAGCTAGAGTGACCAGCATGCTGGTTTTCTGGGGTATGAAGAAATTCTTAATATGCAGGATTTACAGTGCCTAACAGAGTAAACTCAGCCAAACCAGAGGTGTCAATCCTCTATGTGACCCTAAGAGCTCACTGGTCCACAAGAGCCCCTAAAACCACTAAGGCCAGAGCAGAGGGACATCAGATGCAATATGCCAGTATTTACCACACTCTCAGGCACACCAGCACCATTTGGCAAGCTGGAAAATGACACGAATTTCTGCATTCCACCGCCACAGGCTCTGATTCCAGCTCCTTGGGGACAGGAGTCTGGGCCTATAAACAGCTCCTCAGCCTTTGGAATACTCCCCAGGCAGTCCCACCTGGGACGAATTTCTTCACACCACACTATCTACATCATCACATCCTTGAAGTCATCAGACATTCTGAGACATTTCCAGCACTGGAAACTGAAGCACTTTTAGATGGTGATTAATGACAACTGTAAGGACACTTCTAATTTGGATTCCCCAGCAAACCACATTCTCTGTGATAAATTAACCACAAGGAGACAGAAAGAGGCTTGCAACTCCCTCTGGGCAGCTGAGCGGCTGGCAAAGGCCTGCTCCATGGGAAGGGAAAGCTTTTTTTCAGAACAAGATAGATAAAGCAGGAAAGATTCCAGAGAAGTGAACTTTGGAGGCGCCCCATGGTGCAGGAGCTGCCTGGGGTCCACAGAGCAGAGGGGGAGCCTCACTCCTGCCCTGTCAGTGTGGGGCACAATGACCTGGCCATCAGGAACACCATATTTGGGTTTCTGAAGCATGAAGTGAGTTGGAATCATCTTGAAAGAAAATCAATTAGTGCCAGAAAAGCAGCAGCCTACGAATAAGCATGTAAAGTAGGGATTTTAATTCTGATACCTGGACGCATGCAAGGGAATCTCTGTGCAGATGTGAACCTTCTCCAATGAACAGTGATTGCCTGAGATTTCTCCCTCTTCCCTTGTTTCATCATTTATCATATTTTTTTCTTCTAAGAATGGGAAACTCAAAGCTAATCTGTTCCATGACTTAGATATATGTGCCTCTATATGAAATATATACATACAGTGTGTACATATGTTAAATTATGTTTAAGAATGACATAAAATGTAATAAATACATGTTAAGTTATGTGTGTAATATGTGTATATAGTAATAATATCCTTTTTGCTAAAAGGTTATATTGAGAGGTGAATATACATTGAATTTCTTATACAAAATAACTATTTAAGATTTCCTACTAGAAGTAAGCTGCTAAAGCATTTATTTTATGTTATTTTCCAAATAAAAGACAGACCTCAGCTGCTGTTCAACTGATATGGAAGGAGAGGCCTCCGATTGGACCACCAAAGCCTGGCTGCTGCATTCGGTGGGCTTCTCCATGAAGAATGTACTGGCCTCCACCAGTACATGACCCATGCACCATGATGGCTGAGCCAGTGAGGAGAGCTATGCTGAGACTGATGTGAGGTCCAGGCACTTGGTTCCAGGATGTCATTTAAGGTAAACGTCTCTCCCTGCTCCAATGGCTTTTCAGAGTGGGAGGCAGGGGTATTTACCCCCCACACACACAAACACACACACACCCTGCACTGCTTCATCAAAGGCTCCCAACTCAGGCAGATGCTCAAATCCGCATACTACTTTTCTGAAGAAATTACTGGAAGTAAATTGAGATGGTCATAATATGTAATTTTGTCAGGAAAATTAATGAATTAAAACCACATGTATCAATGTGAGTCACACAAATATAATATTTAGTAATAAACACAAGTTGTTACTTTCTTAAAAATGATTACATTTTATAACATTTTCAAACTTGCAAAATACTTCCTAAATGCACAGATACAAATCATAGTGGCTAAAAACTAACAGGAAGGACAGAAACACATATGCAGGGTAATGATGACCCAATGGGCCACAAAAAGGAGATGGGATGCAGAGGTGTAACAGTGTCGGGGGGCACTGTCTTCATAATGTTTTATGTCTTAAGCCTCTTTCTGAGCACCAGTGCACCCCAGGGGCACAGATTATCTACCGTGTTTGCCATTATCAGTCTTCATGCTTTCCTTATATATTAGATGTTCTATCATATTTTTTTTAAAAAATCCTCAGTTTTGACTCACATCCACACAAGCACACACCTCCAAGTCCACCAATGTCCCTTGTCACTGACCCTGGATGTCCTCAACTCCCCCTACTTCCTAGCCAAACATCACAACCGCCAAAATCAGATGCTGCAGAGGAAGGCTGGGTTTCTGGCCTGGGGCGTCCTTTCTGTTTGCATTTATGCTCCTCTGATGTTTCCAGGACATTCCTATGCTGCTGAAGCCTGTGACAAGAGCAAGGAGGATCAAAATAAATGGCTAATTCAATCTGAATATGAACTTGCTCTATCAAAATCAGCTTCCTCGCACAAAGCAGTGGTAGGATGCCAAAGTCTGCATGTTCTCACCTTGTCAGGCATTTTCTGCTTCAGAAAGGATTAGTTTAGATTTCATCATAAAAAAATATCTTTCTGAAATTCACTCCCACTAGTGGAACTCTAGCATTTAATCTTGCTCATCCCTACAATTTATTCTCCTGCAATTCTCCCTAACGTCTTTACATCATTGTCAAACTGAAGAAATCTTTCAGTTCTATGTCTTTGGCAGAGTCTGAGTCCATACAGAATGAACATGAATTATATTCTCTTGTGTCTTTGAAATGCAGACATTAGGAATGGAGACTAAGTTCAAGGTTGGTGAAAGCATCCTAAATGTCTCTGAAGCCTTGGATTAGCACCTCCCTGTCAGCAACACTCATTTCTGTGTCTCCAGCCAAGGCCTCCCCTCTGAGCTCTAGACTCAGGTATCTTCATCCCTATGAGAACTCCATAGGGTTCTATGGAGATATTTTGCAGGCATTGTAAACATAGCAGGCCCCAGATTCAAGAGCCATCCTTTAACTATCCCACCAATAAGTTTTGCCCCTTCTGCATGTACATCTGCACAACTACATCCAACCAGGTGCTCCAGACAGGTTCTTGGAATTTACTCTAGAACCCCCTATATCTCCTTGATCACCAGAGCCTCGGTGTTTTACCTCCAGGTGGATACAGAATCCTTCCCACTCCTCTCCTCCTCTACCATCACCATACACCTCCCACCAGTCAGGCCACAGTCCCAGGGTGCTCTCTTTCTACTGCAATAGCCTCCGGACTCATCTCTCATCCTCTATCTACCCTCTTTCTACATTCTTGTTATCATCTCTTGAAAATAACAATTCCTCTGCCTAAGACTAAAATACCCTTGGGACAAGGCTGATGCCTGAGTGAGTGATGCCTGCCTCCATGTGTGCCTGGCTTCTGGGGTTGTCCCTTCTCCAAGCTCCAGCCACATGGCCTTTCATTCAGACCTCCGTAGAAGTCACTCTCTCATCTAACACTGTAGCCAGCCTTGACTTTCCTCCCCATTTGCACTGCAAAGCTTGGCAGAGCTAAATCCAGTTTCTTCTGGCTCAGCTGAAACTGTGTTTGCCCCATGCTCAGCTCCCAGCAATGAAACAAGATGTTTGTCATGTACCTGTAGTACAGATACACACTCTCAATATAAACGGGAAAAATGTCACTGGTGACACCCCTTCCACACTTCTACTTGCTCTGAATGTCATTTCAATTCGGGACGATGGTGCCTACCTTGTAACCATGAGGGCAGAGTAAGCCAGTGGGAGAAGCTGAGGAATTGTGGGCTGTCTACTGGCAGACTCATGTTACATCCTTGTTCTTCATGATCATATTTGTCATTACAGAGAATTAAGAGTATTCAGGACAATTATCAGCCTTAATTAAATACATTACCACTGAATTTCAGGTCTTCATCTGCAAATAAAAGTGAGGCTCAGACTGTCTCCTAGAGCACCTCAGACCTGAAATTTTATGATTCCAAGACAATTGCATTACAGTTACATAGCTTCTGGTCAGAAAAGAATGGAGAGAATTAACTTCTAGAGACATAAAAGGTGCTTTGATTTATGTGCTGCTGACATCACTAAAAACAAACACACATTCTTTCTGTGGTTCCCAACCCTGTTACTATGGATACTGGTGGTAATGGCAGGTAAACCTGCAAAACCATGCCTTACACTTTGGAACCACATAGTATAAAAACCACATAGTAAAGAAAGTGGGCAGACAAGGAGATAAAGAGAGTAGGTAGTCACCAGCTCTTATCTAGGCTATTTATGTCCCTTGACATCAACTGTGGAGTGTAATTGGCATCCAAACACTTGAGCCCTGATTTTTTTATTTCCTCATGTCAGGTCAGTTTGTATCAGGACAAAATATTAAGAAGGATGCCCTCCTACTCCATAATGTACTACAAATAACTCAAAAATACATGTCCATTAGCAATGTTAAGCATTTGTTCATGGACTGCTGAGGGTTTGTCAGGAAAGCAGACTGGTGGGCATAAAGTTGGTAACGTGGTGGGGCATGTGTTCTTTATTCTTCTAAAACTCAGCCATCCTACCCTAGACACTGAAGAATGACCGAATGTTGTTATTCCTAGAATCCCTTAGAACACATTTAGATTCACAGAACAACTGTTCTGAGAGCACAGAGCACAGAGCTCCTTGTACCACCCTTACTCCTACCTCCACACTCTTTTTCTGATTGTGAACATTTACATTAGCCTGGTGTATCAAGTACAATTAATGAACCAATGCTGATTAATTAGTTTCATTTAAACTCTGTTCCTAACTTAGATATCCTTAATTTTTACCTGTTTTCTCTTCTAGAATCCCACCCAGCCTGACACATTGCATGTGTTATGTCCTTAGCTCCTCTGGGATATAAAACCATCTTGGGCTTTTCTTGTCCAGGATCTTGATAATTGTAAAGAACACAATTCTGGCATTTTGTAGGATAGAGACTGGAATTCTTCTAATATTCTCTAATGATTAAACATGGGTCACAGATTTGGTCAGAGAGGTAAGATGCAATCGCCATCACATCATCTACATTGTTCCCACAGGTTTTTAGGACTGATGTGCTGGCCTTGGTCACTTGGCTGAAGGAGCACTTGTCCTCCTCTGCAAAGTTACTCTTTCCCCCACCTTTCCATGCTGACTCATGATAAGAAAGCCCACTATACACAACCCCCACTTAAAGGATCCCCTACTTTAGAGTGAGAAGTTATATAATTCTGTTGGGATTTTCTACATGAAATAATTGTCCATTCTCTATCATTTAATAAATCATGTATGTATTTCAGAATGTACTTGTAGAAATTTAGTGCTCTGGTGTATAGTATCATACTAATTTGTTTAACTTGTCTCCAAAATTGTTCCAGCTTTAGCAACTGGTAATCACTTTAGCTGGGTCCTGTAACCCTTAAATATATGCCCAACAATGGGGCTGTGTGTGTGTGTGTGTGTGTGTGTGTGTGTGTAGGTATTGTTTTAATGCTAGTGCTACAAGAAACTCTGGACTCATCTTTTGTTTTCTGCCCCAGTCCTAGAACTAGTCATTTTCCCAAGGACCTCTGATTCCTTTTATTGGAGAACAGTGTTAAAAATAAAACTGAGTGTGAGGTGTGTTCATGAGCTGCATATTTCTTGTAGATCATCTTGGTTGTCCAACTCAGCTGACAGGGAAACACATGTATGTATACTAATGCATGCACATACACATGTCTATAGATATTTCTCTTACTAAGGTTCTGTATCTGTTAAGTGAAATGTGAATTTTCCATGGTGACTTCCGCTCTAACCCACTGCCATATATATCATTCTAGGCTCTTATTCTTTCTTACCTGTCTATAAATTCTCACCCCGTGAGAGATTTAACTTCCAGCCTCCACTGCCCATTTTCTCAATTGTTCACTTCTAGTATGTATGTATATCAGAAATTTAAATATATTTCTCTGGGAAACTTTGTGTACTTCATTGGTTATGATAAATCCCTTTTGCCTTTAATTTTAAAGACTTCATTTACAAAGATATTTAGGTCAACATCTTTGCCTCCTTTCTGTAAGGCCGTTTTGCATATTTGTAATAAGCTAGAAATCTTAACACTGCATGTATTTCTTTCTGAGATACCTTGGCTCCCAAATTATGTTCCTTTAAACTTGCTGTAAAGATCAATTGTATTTAACAAATAGTTATCTGTTCATAATTGGAGTGCAGCATGCAATAGTTTTATTGCCCTAAAATTTTCCTATACTTCACCTTCTCATCCTTATCCATCACAAACTCTTGGCAATTGATGGTTACTTTACTGCCTCTAGGGTTTTACATTTTGGAACCACATAGTATAAAGTCCTTACAGTCTGGCTTCCTGTAATCTGCACTTAAATTCCTCACCTTGCCATTGCTCGATAGCTCATTTCATTTCACTGTAGAATAACATTCCATTTTAGAGTGGTATCATGTTATTTTATTCACTTATTGAAGAATATCTTGGTTGATCCATGTTTTGATTATCACATATCCCATCATCTTGCCATATTCCACTTGAGCCATTTCTAGATACTCTCCCACTCATGGGCAGGGGAATATTGAAAGGCATGAGCAACGGATCACAGGGATCATTAGTGTCACCATCTGGAGTATCTCCACCATATAAATAAATTGCTATCTTATCATTTCCCATTATAGGGCACCAGGGTATACCCATAACCCGTGAATCAACTGCTGGATCCAGAGTCTGAAGGTGAGGTCTTGAAAGAGCACCCAGGGAACTGTCCTGGGTGCTGAGATCCAGGAGTGAGTTTTCTGCCTTCTTTGAGTCATGGTACTGATGGTCTAGTAGAGGAACTCAGGGTGTAGATACATACATAAATTTATGAAAATAAAACTAAGATTATTTCAGATTGACATGGTGCTCCTTACACTGGATAATGGGGCAGGAAGGAACTGAGGTAGGGATGTCTTAGAATGGTCAGAGAAGACTGCCCGGGACAAAAGTTGAGATGTGAGAAATGGGGAGAGGTCAGCCCGGAACATCTGAATTGACAGACTTTTAGCCTGATATAACAAAGAAGAAAGGTGAGATGAAAATAAGTCTGGTTTTCAAGGAAGCAACTGATGCCTTTGTAACTCTGAAATAGTGAGCAAGACTTATAAAGTGTAATAAATAAGTTGGAAAGAAACAGGGTTCTGAAGAAATCATAGTCTTTGTTACTACTCAGCTTGAAGACTATCTCAAAGAAAGAGTTAGTCCTTCAACTCACAGACAGGATTCCTGAATATTAAGAGGAAAGCCATGCCCTTTTAGATTTGTATTCAATTGAAATTATAAATAGGGTTTACAAATCATCAATGGCATATCCTCTCAATGGTGCATATATGTATTCCAGGTCTGTAGTTTAACTACCAACATATCTCAATTAGGAAACTAGAGAAGATAGATGAGATTCTCAACTTAAGAACAATCCTTCAACCTCTACAGAAAGGTAGGATCAGAAGTCCCTGCAGACAGGACCAAGATTTTCCTTAGGAAAAAGTTCTTAAACATGATGAAAATGCTGTACAATTGTTATAATGAATAAATTCCAAAGTGTTATGAAGGCAGTGAGCTGGATCAATTAATGCCCTAGAGAAATTTTAAGGAACACTTCATATATGAAATCACACTTGCATTAAACCTTGAGGATTAAGGAGGAGTTTGCCACTCATAAAAAGGGCAGTATGGTGATTTTCCCTTCATGCTGTAGGAATCTATTTCTACCTTAATATAAAATAGAAACTGCAATTAAGGTCAGCTCAAGTGGAGTTTTTCACTCCTGATGTAGGCTTTTGGTTTCCATTTGCAAGTAACTTAAAGGTTCATCCTAAATATTTTGAGATTATCATAGGTCCCAAGACAAATTTTTTTACATGATAAAGGCCTGTAACTAGGATGCCATATTGGGAAACTCTTGGCTTTGCAAGTAAAGACTAACTTGATTTATAGTAATTTCCTTTGGGAGACAGAAGGATTCTGCAATTATTATATGGCAGCTCCCAAACTGATAAGGCCTTGGAGAAAGTGTTTATGCTGATAGTAACCTCCTGGTGTTCAAACACTACAGTGGATGTAAAGGGGAAAAAAAAAAAAGAAGAAGACGACAATAATTAATGGCACCTCTGAAAATTGATTTAATTCAACAAACAATTTACAAACGAGCAATATAAATCTGACCCCCATTGGTTTTGAAATGTCATAGTCCTCTAGGAACTGCCAGTAATGACTCTAAAAGAGCCACAGATAATTAACCCTGAGAAAAATTACCAAGTTACAAATGAGTTTGAGGTGCTGCCTAAATGTCAACCGTGGTGTCCATAAAGGGCCCTTTCTTCAAGGTCACAGTGTTTGCTCTCTTGGTAGCCAGGGCCCAGTTCCTCCTCTCCCTTCAAACCCCCAGCCCTCTTCCTGCTGCAGGAAAACTGCGAGAGGAGTGTGAATGTGTGCCTAATTCAGGCCTGGCACCCCTGTGGCTGAGACCCCGGACCCACACAAACCTGAGCGAAGTTCTGGTTTGGGCCAGGCTGGCAGACCCTGGGCCTGGGAAAGGCAACCCTCGCGCACTCTGAGGGCGCCATCTTGGCCAGCAGAAGTGGCCTCTGGGGAAGAGTTTCCGGAAGTCCCACCCACTAACTTCCACCCACACCTCATTGGACCCACCAGTCACGTGTCCACAGGGGCTGCTGGGGAGGTTTGGCTTTTGTCTCTAGGTGCTATACAATAGCAGAAGAACACAACCAGTGTTCTGAGAATGAAGAAGAGAATATAAAAGACTGATGACACAGAGCAGACGAAGACGGCTAGCACCTGGGAACTCCCATGCATCCTTGTATGGAAGGTAAAATGGCACAATCACATGAAGACACTTTGGCAACTTCCTATCAGCTTAGCTCACTAGTTACCAGGTGGTCCAATAGCAGTGCTGGGGGCTTACCAAGAAGAGATGAAAAAGGCAAAACTTGGCACATGAGTATTTTGTAGCAGCTTTGTTCATAATAACCAAAACCTGGAAACTAGCCAAATGAGTGTCAGCATGTGACAGAATAAACAAATGGTGGTAAACGTACTCCCAATAATAAAATTCTGCACAGCTTTATAAAAGAGCTGAGCTTCTGATTCACATAATGACACAAAGCATTATGTGAAGTCTCAAAGTATTTGCAGAGTAAAAGAACCTAGACACAGGTGTTGTATGCTTCTGCTTACCTGATACTACAGGAAAAATTTTAATTTAGATGGACAGAGAACAAGTGAGCATATGCCTGGGACAAGAGTTTACGTATATGCCAACTGAAAGAGAAAATGAGGGGATTTGGGGGATGATAGACATGTTCAAAATCTTAATTTTGATGGTGGATTTTCAGAATAGATGTATGTATTTGTCCAAATGCATGAAACCACACATTTAAATGGATATACTACATAAAAATTATATCTCCATAAATTTGATTTTTTAAAAAAGTTTCATGAATTTGATAAGCCAAAAATATAAATCACACAAATCCATCCCAAATATCACCACTCATCATCCACAGCACTTCCACCACAGTCTAATCCAACTATCATCTTCTGCCTAGAGAACTGGAACTAAATTCCCTGTACCTACTCCACAGCCCTTCATGTCTGACCTCTCATGGTAGCTAAAGTGAACCCCTAAAAACTGTGGATCTAGTCATTGTGATCCAAGGCCTAAAAATCTTCAACATTTCCTCTAGATTAGAACATAAATTGTTGTTTTTCTCTTGGTATATCAAAATCTATGCTAAGCAGTGAATCACAGGAAAGCCCCAAGTTATAGCTTTAAAGAATACAAGTTTGTGGTAGACTAGTATTACCAAACTAATACCACATCTAGTATTAGACCTCCAGATCTTCGTGTTACTGTACTGTGCAAAAAAAAAAAAAAAAAGAAAGAAAGAAAAAGATGCACTCCTAAGTCAGCTCATAGTCTAAGACAGACACTGGAGCTCGAACCATTATACCCACATACCAGCTACTATGAAATAAGAATCCCTACCACTGCTATTAGGAACACTTCAAGGAAAATTTTAAGCACTCATATTTTTTTATATATCATAAGTTACTCACAAGGCACACCTGACTGAAGGAAAGCAAAGGCAAGAAAATATGGTCATTATTTAGCAGAGCTGAAAAATCTCTCTCTATTCCTGAGTAAGAAAGGGAAGGATGGCTATTGGGAGCAGCCACAAATGGTCCATCAGGGTCCACACGGATCTCTGTGCCTATCCCATCTCTTCAACTCTCCACCGCCCTCTTTCTGCAACCTGACCAACTAACCATCCTCCACCATGCCAAGCTGGTCATAGCTTAACTTGTCTTCTCCTGCCTGCCTGGAAACCTCCTAAGTTCTCTCCCTTCCTATGTCTCTGCTCCAAGTCAGCCTTCAGGACCATTCCTCTAAAAATTTTTCCATGTACCATTCCCTCATCTGGTTCATTCGGTCTGCTTCTGGACATCATTTTTGCTTTTTCAAATTACCATAAAAGAAGAAAAATTACCCACTTATGTAAATTTAAAGTTCTACAGGGAAATGAGGCCCTGTTTTTAAGTAGCAGAGAGCATGTTTATGAAAAGCTGGGTCTCCCTCTTCTGTCTGAAAACCTTCAATCTCAAGGACAGTGGGTTCCCAGGGGATTCCAAGCTATGTCTAATGCTTTTAGAAAGCAGAAGCAACTATTCAGTTTCACTTGGCAATTTCTTTCCCTGCCAGCTTATAGCCGGGCTTCAACTATTTTAGTCAGGAAGGAGGGCAGGAGTGGCTCTCCACCCAGAAGCCCTGAAAGGAGAGATAAGGCAGGAAATGGCACCCTAGACCTGCAGCTCTGAGTCTCAGAGGTTGAAGCCATGCTTCTGTACTCCTCCTGTGGCCCTGTGGCCACTGAGCCCAGGGAACCACCCTAGGTGCACCTGCACCTACTAAAGACAGCCTGATTCTGTGCCAGTAATACTATTCCCAGAGAAAGCTCCAGTCACTGTATTAGGTTTGCCCTCGGAAATCTCTACACACCAAGAACCTGTTCATTCCCATGGATGACATGAAAGGCCTGCAGGACCAGGGCCTGGGAAAGATGATTCTGTTAACCAGACTGGCACCTGCCTCGGCAGACAACAGCACCAATGAGCCCTGCAATCTCCACTTGCAACCTAAAGCCCATCTAGAATCCAGCTCAGCTGCGGGGGGGGGGGGGGGGGAAGCCCCAGAGTGCAGTCAAGACAGCTGTACTAGGAATGCATGTTGCTGGGTGGCGCTTAGGACTACACTGAACTCCCTGGTCCTGCATTGCCAGCCCACAAATGGAGCATGGTTGTAGGGATGGAGTGCAAAGATTGACTTCATCTTCCCACAGAAGGGTGCCTGAGCTGGGGCACCAAGGGCTGAAGGGAAGATGAGCCAGGAGCCAGGCTCTTCTCATTCCTAGTTTCACAGTTTTGCTGATTGGAGGGTAGCAAGTGCGACCGTGGATCCCGTTCCCTGGAGACCATCCGCTGAACTTTTCATAGCCACAACTATTCATGAGCGATTCTCTGGAGACCTTGGACCAGCTGAGCTTGCCCCATGCACCTAAGAAATCCTCACAGGAGCCACTAGTCCAAGGGAGGTGAGGGCTCAGGTGCCACCAGCGCCCTCTCCTGCAGCCCAGACAAATCCATAGCAGGTCCCTTCCATTAACTTCCAGCTGGAGGTCCCAGGAGAGCTTCCAAATGCCTGGCCCGCGCCACCAAGACGCTCCTGGGTTCCCTTAGCCCGGCAGCGTGCAGCGGAGCTGGTACCCTGAGCTGGACACTCCCTCCCGAGTTTGGAGAGCTGCCCTGGACCCGCCCAACAGCCAGCCCAGGTCACTGCTTCCCTGGAGTCCGCACTGTGCCCGCGCTGGTCCTCCCGCGGCGCCACGGGCTGAGCCACAAATCACTGCAGGACTTGCACAATTTTCCTGGAGTGCTCTGTGGCACCTGCAGGGGCCGCCCTGCCCCAGCCCACTTGTACGGGGCTCCAACCCTCTTCCTTCTCCCGCCAGCTCCTGCTGGATCCCACCGGATCCCCACCCGCTCCATCCCCATCAGCTCCGGGGGGTGCCAACAAACCGCTCCCGCGCATCTTTTCCTGCTCTGTCTCCGGAATCCGCCCTTCTCCTGGCTGACCACCTTCTTCACAGCGGCCCAGGCCCCGCCCCCGACACTGGGAGTAGATGGAGAGAACCTACCAAGAAGGAGAATGTGAGCACATCTTCTGGTACCCAGGTGTCCATGGGGGGGGGGGGGGTGGTGAAAAGAAGAGGTGGAGGGGAGGGGGCGGCTTCTCAGTAGGAATCTGCTCCTCCAGCCCAGGAACTCATTTAGCACCCCCATCATTTCTGCTAGGAGTTGCAGCCTTGGAGAATTCTGCCCAGGACGCAGCGATGTGGAGATGAGCATGCCTCTTCCTGGTTCTGAGTCCCTGAGGGGCAGTGGTCAGGCACTTATCAAACCCAACTGTAGGTTCTGCCTTGCTCTGGTCTTGAGTACTGCTGACAAGAGAGATGAAATGCCCTGTGACTTAATAT
Source organism: Marmota flaviventris (assembly GCF_047511675.1). Classification (NCBI taxonomy): domain Eukaryota; kingdom Metazoa; phylum Chordata; class Mammalia; order Rodentia; family Sciuridae; genus Marmota; species Marmota flaviventris. The sequence goes on from NC_092498.1 coordinate 128,407,444, forward strand.
GGAAAGATTTGCAGTTACTTCTTCTTGTTTTTTTTTTTTTTTTTTTTTTGGTGGGGGGGGGTCCTGGGGATTGAACTCAGGGGCACTCGGCCAGTGAGCCACACACATCCACAACCCTATTTTGTAATTTATTTAGAGACAGGGTCTCACTGAGTTGCTTAGAGCCCCACCTTTGCTGAGGCTGGCTTTGAACTTCCACTCCTCCTGCTTCAGCCTCCCAAGCCTCTGGTATTACAGGCATGCTCCACAGCACCCAGCTGTAGTTACAGTTTTAAACAGGAAAAAATATATTCCATATGAGACCTGTTGACTGATATGTCAGGGAAGCGGACGGGCACACAGGCATGTAGAAGGTCTTCAATGGATGCTCTTTCTGTGCTGTCTGGTTTCCTAGTATGCTTGCATTGTCAAGTGAGGAAAGAAAACATGAGTCCTCTTCCGACATCCCTGCCACTGTTGTTATTTCAGTGCGGAATCAGGCAAGGGACACTGGACTGCTCTCCCCACCCTACCCCAATGCCTTCCCCCCACCCCATCCGCCCAGCTGCCTCCTGCAGTTAATGATGCTCAAGCAAACATGGACCCTAGGGGAGTCTGGAGTTTAATCCTGAGAGGATTAAACCTCCTGAGAGGTTTAAAATGAGGTTTCCCTGGACAACCAGAAACCTGCAGAGAATGGTCAGAATGCAGCTGCAGCCCCTCCCCAAGCCGGCAATGCTGGCCCTTGTCCAGAAGCAACACAGAGCAAAGCAAGGATACAACCCAGGCTGTCAGAGTGACCGTGGTGAGTGAAGGGTGAGCAGACTGACACTAGTCCCCTGAGGACCTTGTTTTCCAGATGCCACACTGGAGGATCTCCAGGGTTATCCTTGGGGACAGGCAGCATCACAAGAATGTGAATCTCAGGGGAGACATAATTGAATGAAGATCTGATTGTGTTGCCAACTGCTGTGTGCTCAGCCTCCAAGAAGAAAAAGAGTAGCCATTATATCTTTTCCTTGACGTGAATGAAAGTAACAGTCATCGGGTACATGCACTATTTATACAGTAATAAGCTCCAGGGTTGGTCCGTGTGTTAAGATGCCATCAAGAGCCATGTGTGATGGGTCACATGACATGGATAGTCATCAAAGAGGTCAGAACTCTTTGGCTCAAAAAAGAAATGAAATAATTGCTGAAAAAAATGAGAAGCCAGGCAAAGCCAAATAAAATACTCACAGTTATTATTAAAAGTTAAAGTGCCAACTATTGGGTTGGGGATGGAATAAGATTTATTTTTTAATAGTAATCTGTAAGACAATAGCAAGAAGAGTTTGTTCTTACCTCTAGTTTTCTTAGCTGTGTGACATTGAGAAAGTTGTCTAAACCATGCCTGACCTAGTATGGATTTCAGATGGAGGATGCTATTATGATCACTTCTTCCTAAGGCAGAATGTGAGCATTAAGTGAAATGGTTATGCAGAATGTTTAATGCTAGCCCAGAATAACTGCTTTTTAAATGTTGGGGAGTACTACTCTTTCTGACCACCATGCATATATATCCACTCCCCTCTGTATAGTTCCTGATGAATTGAGTATATACTCTACATGGGTTTTATTACTTCACTTAAATGTCAGAGCGAGCCTGGCAAGTGCTAAGAAGATGTGTTAGTACAGATTTTCCCCAGAAGTAACAACCAAGAGAGAATGCCTTAGAACTATAAAGATTTAGGGGGAGAAATACTAGTGGAGGATAAAAGGGATAGCAGGGGTACCAGAGAGAATGGAGAGAGTCTTCAGGAAGGAGTGCAGGACTGATACCTAGAAAAGGGCAGGAGGCAGGGCAGGGGACTATATGGCAGTGTGGTCAAGCCACAGTCCCTGCTCAGTGACTCCTAGCTAATGGGAAGGTCTGCCTTAGCACAGGGCCTTGCTTGGCATAGTCTGGGAGCAGGTTCAGGAAGTATGGTTTCTGTAAACCTATGGAGTGGAACAGAGAAGACAATGGCCAAGCAGCCAATCAGAGCCCTGTGCTTCCAGGCCACACTGTTCTGCCAGGCATACCTGCCCAGGAAGTAACCCCTCTGTGGCTCTCATGAGTCTGTTCTTCTGAGACTAGTGAACCAAGGGCATCCCATATTCTTATAGATCTCAGGGCTTCCTCTTCCATTCTGCGTTCCAACTGTCCCTCACCTTCAGTGCCATCTCAGTAGCATGCCTTGTGGCAAGAGGTGAGCCTGCATTCCTGAAGGGTCTGAGCACAGTCAGGTCTGAGTTACAGTGGCACCGTTCTGTTAAAATGCAACAAGGCACTAAAAGAGATGTCTCACCTGGACCCCACACATACTTCTCCCTCCTCTCACTGGTGGAAGCAGCCTTGCCTGTTCTTGTCGATCAAGGTCAAGTACCTTCTTTGAAGTTCTGCTGGCCTATGGACACAGGGACCCACAGTGCCCTGGTGATAGCTGCCCCTTGCAGTTCCATGGGACACCCACTATACACCCTGATAGGGTCATGTGAAGAAGCTGGGGATGGGGGCTGATACAAAGCCACTGGGTCCCATGAGGGTCAAGGGCTTCTGCTCCTGCCACTTATTCAGTGCCTCTGTCCTGCTAAGATCAGGCCCAGATAAGTCTTTTTCTTGTTTTATAGAAAGGAGTATTGCTGTGCCCTTCTTCCGTGAAGATTCTGCAGTTCTAACAGAATGCACCCATCATGGGAATGTCCATAAACATGGTCCCTTTTTTCTGGGAGTATATTGCTCCATATCTACCAGGGCCCAACAAGAGCTGCTTCTTTAAAAAGTGTAATACATTACTTGGACCTCAGAAGCCCAGTGCTTGTCTTGCAATTCTCCTGTGGGGATTTTCATAAGTTTCATGTGGCATCTTCATTCCCACTGACATCCCTTACACTGTGGTCCGCAGAGGCGTCTAGCTCAATCACCGGAGTGGATTGCACCAAGTGCTGCATGACTGTGGAGCCCTTTTCTGTCGTTGCCCTGCTCATAGCCAGCAGCTAGGCATGTCACATGGACCCGTGTGCTAGAGTAATATCCCTGAGTGCACAGTGTGTTTTCTCTGAAGCACAAAGAAGCCCAGTAGATGTTGTGTTCCCTCCTTGGAACAGACACAGCAATGTGTTGTCCAACCCAGAAAGGATGCTCTGCACACCTGTGAGCAATGGATACCAATCAACTCTGCAAAGTGCATCCCTGAGTCTTCACACCCTCTGGAGCCCAGGGGTCTGCCAAGGCCCCCAGTATCCTAGTCATTGTCTACCACTCTATCCTGTTGATAAAATGGACCCAGGAGATGTTCAGTGGAATGCACAGAACACCCGGACATCCAGACTGTGGGTGTATCCAATCGCCTCACCTAAGACAATGCTATAATTTGCCCATCCCACATGAATCCAAAAAGAATCTGAACAGTGTCACAGAGTGCAGTTGAAAAAGTGGTGCTAGACCTTTGGAGTCCACACACAATATAGAATTCCTGCATCCTTTGGTATTTGTATCTTTGACTTTCTATGTTGCCAAATTGCTTCCCAGAGTGATAATGCCATTTTACAAGTTGCATTTGAAGTTAGAAGACTTCTCAACTTTCTGAAATAAGAGGATATTCCAGTAACAAGTCCTTGTATATCTTAGTTAGGGGTGATACAGTTCTGGCTTGATTTGATAGCTCTGCAGTTGATGTTTTGTTTTTCAGAGAAACACTCCTCTTTATGGCTCACCATTTAATTTCCCTGCTGTCAAGAGGCAGAATCAAGTTATTCCTCTTTTTTAAAGAATGATCTAAGCAGGAATAATGAATGCAAAATGCTGTAGTTAAACATCAGCAGATCAACTGATGGATCGGCTGTCACTTAGATTATGCTATAAATGGAAAGAAAGTGATATTTAATCATTTGCAAAAAATAGAAGCAGTGGTGATGGATTTGGTGTACTTTGACTGTGAGTGACTCATTATGGCAAATTGTTATTTTCCAGTTAATAGAGGAAATAAAAAGGGCAAGGCAGAGAAAAGTCATTGCTTTCAAGAGCACGCCACGTCCCCTGAGCTGTTTATATATATGAAGTATCACTGGTTAAATGTTAAGGGCTGGAGCAGGTCTTCCCAAGTTCATAAGACGAAGTCCTAACCATGAGTGCCTGAGATAAGAATATATATGGAGAATAGGTATCCAAAAAGGGAAGAAAGGTAAAATAGGGTCCTTACAGTGGGCCTGATCCAACATGGCAGATTGTCCTTATAAGAAGATTCTAGGACACACACACCCAAGGTTGGCCACGTGAGGACATGGGAGAAGGCAGCCATCTGCAAGCCCAGGAGAGAGGTCTCAGAAGCAACCAACCTGCTAACACACTGATCTTGCACTTTTGGCCTCCAGAGTCATGAGAGAATAAATTTCTTCTTTCTGACCCCCTCTTTCCCAGGCTACAGCACTTGGTTTTGGCTGCCTGAGCAAACCAGTAACCTCTGGGTGGCAGGGTCGGGTGGGGGATTGGCACCCCATAAACCTGCCTCGTTCCCCTGAAGTGTGAATGGTGTTGTTGTTTTAATTTGTTCCAACGTTGTTCAAAACCAGATTTGAAAAAATAAAAAAAATACACATTTCAGGAAACTCTGGTGTTTGACCATGGCCATGCCCTGGGGACAAGGCCCGGGCTCTCCCACTTACCATAGGCCCTTCCACAGCTGCTGTGTCCCTGAAAATAAAGTTGGATCTTAATTGACATTTATCACGAAGAATACAGTAGTGTGTTTGTGTGTGTGTGTGTGTGTGTATGGTGTGGACTGTGTGTTTGTGTGTGTGTGTGTATGGTGTGAGTGGTGTGGTGTGGAGTGTGTGTGTGGTGTGAGTGGTGTGGTGTGGAGTGTGTGTGTGTATTTGGTGTGAATGGTATGATATGGAGTGTGTGTGTGTGTAGGGGGTGAGTGGTGTAGTGTAAATGGTATGGTATGGAGTGCGTGTGTGTGTGTGAGTGGTGTGGTGTAGAGTGTGTATGTGTGTATGCCGTTTTTACAAGAGAGAGACTTGTCACCACCACTTATTAGCAAAGTGTCCTCGAACAAGCTATTTTTAAACTCTTTAGACCTCTATTTTTTCACATTTAAAGTAGGGAAAATATTGTACCAATCTGTATCTGACCACAAACTGACCACAAACTCCATGGCCTTTAAACAGAAGAAAACAATCCTCTTAGTCCTGCCTGGGGGCTGGCAGAGTAACACCAGTTTCACTCAGTGGAATGCAGGACCACCAGTGCTCCAAAGGCTCCACAGGAGAATCTGTTCTTGGCCTCCTCTGATCCTGGGGTGTGTCATAGCCTGACTTAGGGCTGCATCCCTGTAGTCTGCCTCCGTGGTTGCCTTGCCTTCTCCTCTCCTGTGTATAACCCTCATCCCTTCTCAGGACGCGTGTGATGGCATCCAGGGACTGTATTAATTTCTTATGGCTGTGTTAGGGTCAGCTTTTCCTAACTGTGCCATAAGCACTGAGATAAGCAGATTACAAAGAGAAAAGGTTTCTTTTGGCTCACAATTTCAGAAGTTTCAAGAGGTCATTTGTCCCTGCTGCTTAGGCCTGTGACCAGGGAGCATATCAGGGTGGGAGCACATGGCAGCAGAAGCTGCTCACGTCATGGCAGCTGGGAAGCAAAAGAAGAAAGAGACCAGGGTCCCACAAGCCTCTACCAGGACACACCCTGATAGCCTAGGACCTCCCTTGGGCCTCACCCCCTCGAGCCTCCACCCCTTCTCATAGTGCCATGGGCTGGAGACCAGGCCCCAGTTCAAGGGACTTGGGGGAATATTCAGGATCCTGACTATAGCACGTGGCCTGTGTTGACAGTGGAGAAAAGGAGGACAGTAAGACACTGAGTCCCTGAAGGGCCCCTCTCCATTCCTAAGAAGCCAACGGGGTTAGGGATTGATGAAAGCAATCCTGGGAGGGAGAAACATCCAGATAAATGTGATCTCCAAGGATATTGGTGCTCCCTCTCAGGTGCTGAGAATCAGGGCAAGTTCTATGGTCTTCCCTGCAGAAAGCTGCTTCTCCCCCACACACCAAGGTCTTCGGGATGCTGGCTGCACAGAGGGCCCAAGCCACCCACTGGCGATGCCTCTGCTTCTGGAGCCTATGAACCTTCTTGCTCTACAGTGACAGGTGCAGAGCAGAGCACTGGGGAGTGATAAGTGCTCTGCCACCTGCCGCCACTGGATGAAGCATAGGAGGGACATAGGTGCTGCTCTTTGCCAAAGGACCAGAGGCAGCTTAAGGAAGAGCATGAGCCACCCAGTTCCACGGCCCGTCCCCATAAGTGCATTTCACACTGTTCATTCTTCTCCAGTGTCCTCTTTAGTCACTCAGTGGCCTGTCCTATGCTCTAGCACAACTGGACTGCAGGCAGTAGTGTCCATACAAATTACCAGACACTCAGTGCCTTGAAACAAACTATTCCCTCACACAGACCAGAAGCGTGAGTTGTGAAGGCAAAAGTGCTTCTCCCTCTGCAACCTCTAGGGGGGGCTCTCTCCCTGGGCTTCCCCTGGCTGTCAGAGGAGTCACCCCAACCCCCACCTCCACCTGCCCTGGCTGTTCCTTGTGGCCTTCTCCTATAATTATTGGGGCACATTTTGGACTTAGGGCCCACCTGGGTAATCCCAGATATCAAGATATTTCACTTACTTGCCTCTGTGAAGGCCCTGTTTTTAAAAACTCTCACGGTCACAGGTCACAGGTCACAGGTTTGTGCTAGGCCTTTGGTGGGGATCCTACCTAGCAAGTGCTCAAGCAGAGTGAGTGTCTGGCAGAGCAAGTGAAGCATATGTACCAACAGAATCAATATTATCACAGACCACCTCTGCACCAAACATGAGTCAGGGAGAACGAGGCAGTTCAGCATGAAATTCCACTTCTTCATCCCAGATAATTATATTCCTGATATGTGAACCAAAGTTCCTTTTGTTGAAGAAACGGTTGCAAACAGTCATTAGAAATCTACCACTGTGATAAACACATGGCAAACATATAGGATGGAAAACACAATGAACCAACACAGGCTTAGGTTTCAACAGCTCCTTTCCAAATGCCACTAAGGTGAGTGTCGCTTTTGTGAAAACACTCTGGTGGGTTGCATCTGTGGGCGGGCTCCCCCCATTCCAGGGTGTGCTGGGTCCACATGCACTGAGCCACCTGACATGGGGCTGGGGTGCAAGCAGCCCCCTGTGACTTGGAGGGACTCACACTGTCCAGGGATGAGGGGGCTGTCTTGGAGGTAGGTTACCTGGGACTAGAAGTCCACCACTATCTTCAGGGGTGGCTTTTGCTGGTCTGTTGTGTGAATTTAGTCAGAAAACAGAAGCTCTGATTTAAGATGTGGCTGCAGACTTGCCATGGATGTTAAATGAATTAATAAATAAAAAGCAAATCAGCCTTGGTAAATATTGTTTTCCTAAAATTTTATTGGACGTTGACTAATTATCAGTGTACACATTCCTGGGGAACACTGTGATGTGATATGGCTATATAGTGATCTGACAGTTAATCAAGTTTAATTAAGTTAATCAGGGCTAACCTATAACCTCAAATATTCTTCATTCCATCCTCCTAAGTGATACTTTGGATTCATTGCCAACATCTCCCCATTCTCCACAAGCCCAGCCCTGGCATCCCCCAACCAATTCCACTCCTGTGAGTTTACAGTTGAGTTATGGCATCAGCTTTAGCTAATCAACAAGTGAACACATTAAAGAAATAGGGTATGTTTAGATAGCATGATACTATTTAGCCTCTTACAAATTATGTCATTTATAATAACATGGCTGAACCCCAAGATCAATGCACTAAACCACGCACAGAAAAGCAGAAGGTTCGCATTTATATATGAAATCTAAAATGGTTTGCTCTTCCCTCAGCCCAAACCCATCTTAAAAGATTTGAAAAATATTTGAATCCAAACACATGATGTTGGTTTTCTATTTAATTTCTGCCTCAACCATGGGACAAAACGGCTTGTTTTAACTGAAGACACACTATTAGTAGAATGGAAATAGAGCCTCAAAGAGAACTTTATTCAGTATTTTGTTTATTTTCCCAGAAACCCCTTTGAGGTCTAATTTTACCTGCTGCAAAAGAAACAGCAAAAGAAGCAGCTGTTTTGTCAGTGCCCCAAGCCTCAGGAGAGCCAGCTCTCAAGCTCCACCTGGAGCAAGGGACAGTGTCTGCCTAGGAGTGTCACCCCATCTGAGCCAAGACCCTGGAGGGTCCTTCCCTGGGTCCCATCTGATGACCATGTACATGTCTTGGACACAGAGTGCAGTTTAAAGAGGTAGAAATGCATGTGTTTGTGTAACATCCACAACTTAGGATTCCACAGGGCTGAATGAACCAGACAGAGCAGGCCGGAGTCGTTGTCCACCCTTCTTCTCCAGTTGGCAATTCTTAGACACAGGCCTATCCCAATATGTTGAGAAGAAACAGTTCTGTAGCTGTTACGCTTCCCAGAGAGAGGCCTGTCCTTGGTCCCAGCTTCAGGGAGGCAATCTAGGAGAGCAGTGTCTATTTAGGGCTGCTGCTAGCCATACGGCCACTGAGGGTGGAAACTGGCCATGCAGTGCGATTAGGTAAGATTGGGGTCATTGGTATCAGCGGACAGGGAGACTGTCCAATCAATCATGATGGCATAACAAAGCCTCAACAAGATCTCTGAGCAGGGAGGCTCAGGGGAGCTTCCAGGTTGGCCGTGTTCTGTGCACGTTGGCACATGTCGATAGGGCTAGGGTCCATGACCTGACTCTACAGGAGAGGAGCATGGACTCACACCAGGGATCTTCTGTGCTAATCACACCCTTCGGCTGAGGTTGAGATGTATTCTTCTCTGTTAATAAACTTCCACAATGAGCGGAAGAGCGTCAGTGAGGTTTGCATTCTCTAAGCAAAGCTTTGAGTCTGAGGGTGGTTTGGGGGAAATCCCGAGCTCGTAGTTGGTGCCAGGTGAGGTGAAGGTGGTCCCTGCAGGCCTTTCCGCCCTGTGAACTTGGGTGTTGGCCCTGAACTCTTGCCTAACTCCAGGTGCGGGCCAGTGGCAGATGTGGTCATCCAGGTTCTCCTTATTCCAGGATATATTTGGATGTTCAAATACAGGTTCAATTCTTTTAACCTGCCCAGGAGCACCTCAAACCTCAGAGGGCCTTCCTTGCTGAGTTTCAGGTTGGGAACAGGGAGTCTCTGAGCAACTTTTCAGGGAGCCCTCTGCTCTGAGTGAGGCCACCTGAGGTGCTCCTGTTATGATTATTCCTGAGTTGGAACATGGACTTCAGTTAGTATTCCTGTTATTTGTAGATAATGAGAGACCCAGGTGTGCAGTGAAGGACGCTTAGGAGAAGACCACCACTGTGTACTGTGACGGGTAGAAGCACCCACTTGTAATTTTCAGGTTTGTGAGTAACACATTCACAAGGGTCCCCTCGGCTGTCTGCTCATTTGCTCAAGCATAGCATTCTAGAAAGGGCTCCGCCTTGGAGAACTCCAGCTTAGCCAAGGACTTCAGGAGGATGGGGACAGGAGTTGATTGGTCTCCCTTTGAGGAAATGTTGCTCTCTGACTTTTCAATGGCAGTCGAGGGCCTTTTCTGGGAAGAACTGACATGGCTGCAGGGGGTCGGGCAACACCCACCTTGGAGTAGTTTCCCTCTCCATGTTTGCATGGTAGCTCTTTCTTCACACAGAAAGTGGATTTATCTTAGATATAAATGGAGATTAGTTATAATTAAGGATTTGCATTCGAAGCATCTGTATCTGTGATTCGGTGGCATCTTCCGCATGAACAGATGCCTCCAAGGTGTAATACAGCCCTGGAACTGCAGGAAAAAATATCTCTTATCTGTTGATAATGGTTTCTTTATTCCATTTGTTTTCTTTGGTGCCTCAGTGACAATAAAATAGAAGACAATCAAGTGCTGTGAAATTGAGCCAGATTGGGAAGAGCGGGGTTTGGGAAGTGCATTCCCCTGTGGAAATGTATTGAAGATGTTGTTTCATCAGTGGGGAAATATTCCTCGATTTGTGGTGTTCGCTGGTTTGGAGAGATGTCTTTTATTTGCTATAAATACTCTCACCTCTTTAAGAAGTTAGCGGATTCCCTCCTTGTGAACTTACGTCTTGGATTTGTTTCTGAATTAAATTCTCCCAGTTATTTAAATGGCATCTCACTCTTCCTTGTGCCCTCTATTTGGAATGGTTTTCTATGTTGAACTTGTCTGATGTTAAAAGGAATACAGGGCACGATATGACCCAGTAATGACACTCTTGGCCATGTATTCCAAGGAATGAAAAAATTACATATACCAAAAAAAAAAAAGACCTGTAATGTGAAAACTCACAGCAACTTTATTCACTTAAGTCCCAAACCGGAAATAACCCAAATGCTCTCCATATAATGGAATGCTAGTCATGACAACAAACTATTTGTGCACACAAACTGGATGACTCTCCAGGGCATTATGCTGAGTATGCAGAGCCAATCCCCTGCTCTATGACACTGTGATGACATTCTTCAAACAACAAAATTACACTTTGGGGAGATGATCTGTGGACGCTAGGGGTTGAGGTGTGAGCAGGATAGGGAATTGGGAAAGACTGCTCCTCATGCCAATGGTGATTACACAAGTCCACATCAGTGAAAAGAATGCATAGAACTGCAGGTGTGTAAACCTGGAAAAATCAGGAAATGTCAGTGGATTATGCCAATGTCCAGTTCCTGCTTGTAATGGTGTACTGTGGTCCTGAAAAATGGTGGCACCAGAGGAAAGTTGGCTAATGGTGCATGGGCTCTCTCTATTTCTGACTACTTCATGTGAATGTGCAATTATCTTAAATGCAAATATACACATATGGAAAATTATAAGGTCACTGTTGCAAAATTAGATAGCATAAAGTACAAACAGAGGGCCTTCCTTGCTGAGTTTCAGGTTGGGAACAGGGAGTCTCTGAGCAACTTTTCAGGGAGCTCTCTGCTCTGAGTGAGGCCACCTGAGGTGCTCCTGTTATGAGCACCTCTGGTTCCATTCTGTGTCTTCATTCAAGGAAGGTGTAGGAGGTATCTTTAGACTTTTTGTTGTGAAAGATAATAATACCTTTCTTCATTGCTTTGAAAACTCTTGTTATTCAAAGAAAAAAATATCCTAATAGATTCAATTGCTTATCTCAAACATTCCCATGTGCTTTCATCCTTTATAATGCCCATTGAAGTAAGTGACTCCTCTCCATTGTGAAATGAATATAGAATTTTATGTAATGAAATATAATTATCTTGTTTTGGTACTAAGTTATTCCAACCCATAGCAGCTTAAAACAAAAATATCTTCCCATCTTCCCTTCCTGCAGAACAGACATCCAGGAGTACCAGGGCTGATGGATCTGGTCATGGTCTCTCAGGGGCCTGTGGTTGAACTGTCTGCTGGGGATGGAGCCATCTTCACTTGGCCAGGGATGGAGGTCCATGTCCAAACTACTCACATGGTCACTAGCAGGCCTCAGTTCCTCAGGTTTTTGCTGTTCATTAGATACTCAAACAAATGGAGGAAAGATGATTTATGTTTCCTGTTAGTGCTAAGTGTCCTTGGAACCAGGGAACTGGCTTTCCCAGAATGGGAGATCCAAGATGCAGAACGGGCAAAGAAGAGGCCTAACATGAAAGCTGTGGTTTGCATTAACTAATCTTGGAAATGCCACACTCTCCTCACTTCTGCCTTCTGCTGTTGGTCCCACAGACTGATCCTGGTAAGATGTGGGAGGGGCAGGGACCCCCGGAGCCATCCTGGAGGTTGCTGCCATGATGTCCAGGCACAGCACATGGCCGTGTCAGCTCTTGTCCTCCGCACAATGGACCCTGATGCTGCTGTCAATGGGCAGGAAGACAAGCTATCAATCAGGCTTCCAGGAGATATTGCCAAATAAAAAGTCTACACTTGTGAAAGAAAGAAGGGGAGACTTTTTTAAAAATCGTATGTTTCTGCTTATCCTTTAGGAAACAAAACACAGGAAAATACATTGAATAGCAATGAAGTCAGCTACCCGAGAAAAGAATTCATGGACATTTGGGACAGATGGGATATGAGAACTAGTGGCACCTCTTGTGTAATTTCTTGAATAAGTATTAACTTCTAGAAGAAGAAACCAAGAAATCAATAAAGATGAGAAGGAATAAAAAAAAAAAAAAAAAAAAAAAAAAACTTAACTGAATGTTCAAACTAACCCAACTGTATTTCAGATGATACCAAAACTACACTGAAAGGAATTAACTAAACATCAAGATCACTTTTTTAATGTTCTGAAACATTTACTCACCTTGTCAGACTCCAAAACTGTGCAAGCACAGGCGAGAAGCCAGACCACACCCTCCTTGACCAGGTCACCCAAGTGGACACCACCTGGCAAAGGCTGAGGAGGATGGAGAGTAGAGGTCACAGGGAGGCCCAGGCAGCATTAGCCGAGTTGAGGCTCCAGGGACCATCAGACTAACTGTCTCAAATGGAGTTCGATCACCTTGGAACATCAGCTACTTAAATTCTTCCCATAACTCTGCTTATAAAAATAACAACCCAGACCCTGGTTGCTAAAATGCTCTACAGATAAAACATTCTTATGGTCTGGAAGCTTCTTTTTCTTTTAAGAAAACTTGTAACTAAGAGCAGCCCAAGAAGGCAGAAGGCAGACTATCTGAGTGGTCAGTGGTCTCTGTGTGTTACCCACATGTGAGGATCTCCCCGGTTCCTTTCCCACACCTCACACTTGTTAGTGGATGTCACATCTAGTGCCAGTGATGTGTTCTAGTAGTTCTGGCCCCAGTGGTCTCCAGAGGACTCAGTTCTCTTCCATCCTGGACTTGGGGTGGATAGTCAGGCACATTGGAAAGGTCAGGGACCCTCAGCAGCTGGGAAATTCTATTTGGGAGTGAAGTGGGTGGAGCTGGAGGAGAAATTCTGTGCTCCATTTAGTGACAAAATCAAAATGTTCGAAGAAGCCTTTGAAGGTGCATCTGGGTCAACAGGACCCTGGGGCCAGCAGCCAGGGAGGCAGAGAGGCTGTGGTGTCTATCTCCTGCCTCTTTACTTCCAGGCAGACTTGAGCCCAGATCTCAGCCTGTCTTCCCCAGTGTGGACGAGATTCTACACTTCCCAGCCTTCCCAGCTGACCCAACTTTAGCCCCGCTTCATGTTAATTGAGGTCCTGTGCCCACTACCTGGAATGGGAAGTTATACTCCATGTGTGTTTAATACATCAAAATACACTCTACTGTCATGAATATCTAAAAAGAACAAATTAAAAAAAAAAAAAAAAAAAAAAAAAGCTCAGACCAGAACTCTCAACCAGTGATGCTGGCCACACCCTCCATGGCTGAAGCCTGGGGCTCTGAGACCTTTTAAGAGTGACCACAGGCCCTCCTGGGAATTCAAATAAATGGATTTGGAGCCTGCTATCTGATTGTGGGAGGAATGTTCCCTCAGTCAGGGTCAGACCCATGTGCTCACTGTGGCCAGACTGAATACAGGAGACAAGAAGTAGCCGTGTCATGGCGTCGGTGAGCTGGAGAGCCCCTTCCCACTGCTCCAGCTAAAATAAGACTGAACTAGAGAATTCCACCCTTTAGATTTTTTAAACCTTTCAATCAAGTTTATTTTAGAATACACATTTGTATTTTATTATGTATATGTGTGTGTGTGTATGTGTGTGTGTTTCCATAAGCATCTATTCTGTACCAGGTACTGTACTGTTCACCAGGCAATGGGGCCGCATCTGCTGCTGTTGGTTTGCAAAGCCTGCTGTGAGCTGGCTGCAGGTAGCCCTCAACCCATCTCTTCTGAAGGTGCTTTGACCCGGCGCTTTCTTCTCTGTTTCTCCTGAGTTCTAGTCCTAATCCTTATACCCTGAGCACTTCTTCTCAGCTTGGTCATACTCATCTGGCCTTTCTTCTTGTGTCCTCCCTGTCTCCACATCTAGCCAGGGTGGGTACTCCCTGTCCCCTCCCCAGGCCTCCATCCACAGCCTCTGTCCATGTGGTCCTGTTGTCCAGTACACCCTGCTCTGCCGTCTATCCATAGGAATCTTACCACCCGAAGCCCAGCCTGCTTTCTCCTCTTCTGAGAAGTTCTTTTCCACTGAAAGCTAAATTCATTTTGCTTCGTCTGGTCATGAGGGGTTTGGCTGAACATATATTTGGCTGATATTCCCTGGATTCGCTGGTATTTTACTTCTCACTTGTCAAGCTGCAGAGCTCCATCTCAAAGGGCTCAATCCATAGAGGAAACAAACCAGCTCACATAATAATAAAACAAAAAAAGTCCAATAAAATATGTGACCTCAGGCCTAGCCTGATCTAAGGGCTATAATAACCCCATTGAGAATCTGCTTCCCTGTCCCACAGCTTTGCACTGGCTTTGTTCATTTCTTGGGGTGACCAGATGACCCTAGAGCCCTGACTTTCTCCCTAGCAGCTGGGCAACTTTGCAGAGAACTCAGTCCCAGTAAGTCCAGCCCAAGTTTCAGCTTGGGTCTCATTGGCCCAGGCTGAGTCATGTGCCTCTCTGTGAACAATCACCATGGCCAATGAAAGGGGATATGCAAATGGTTTGTCTGACCTGATAATCCCTCAAGGTGCAGAGGGAGGACTAAAAGTGTGGGGGAGGAGGGGGGGGGAGGTTCCCCAGACAAGAGGCAAGCCACTACTAAGAAGGGAAAGGTGGCACTGCTCCACCTAAAATAAGACTGAACTAGAGAATTCCACCCTTTAGATTTTTTAAACCTTTCAATCAAGTTTATTTTAGAATACACATTTGTATTTTATTATGTATATGTGTGTGTGTGTATGTGTGTGTGTTTCCATAAGCATCTATTCTGTACCAGGTACTGTTCTGAGTTCTGGGTACCAGACTGGAAAAGATGCAGACCCTGTCCTTTACAGTTGCCCCTGTGATGTGAAAGTGCATCACAGACCATCTTGCACAGAATTAGTTGTACATTTGTGAGGTACTTTGAAAGAAAACATAGGGAATTTTAAGAGTTTCAAAACAGAGATATGATTTTGTCCAGGAGGTGAGAAATGCCTTCCTTGAAGAGGTGGCCTGAGGATCCCAAAAGCTGACTGGCCATCACCCAGGGAGAGGGTGGCTGCTGTGGGGGAAGCTGGGCATTTTTCATGCATGCCCACAGAATCTGGCATCAGTGTTGGTGTGTCCATCACGTGGATTCAGTTCTATAGAGACGTCTTTGTCAGTAAGCTCTGTGCAGATTCCTAAGAGTGGTAATCATGAATGTAGTTTGGTGTTTTTCTTGGGGAAAAAAAAGTTGATAGATTTACAACTCATGAAATTCTGGTGAGACAGATGTATTAGTCCTGCTCAGACTCCATAACAAAATGCTGCAGAGGGCTAACCTGAACGATGTGAATTGATTTCCACAATTCTGGAGTTGAGAGTCCAAGTTCAAGATGCCATGAAGGTCTGTTTCATTCTAAGATTTTCCTCTTGCCTTGATGACAGCCATCATCTGCTGGTGTCCTCACAGAACCTGTTTGTGGTATATGCTCAGAGAGAGAGAGAGAGAAAGACATATTTGGTGCCTCTTCTTCTTTAAATAAGGGCACCAATCCTATGGGATTAGGCCCCACCTTCATGGCCTCATTTAATCTTTATAACCTCCTCAAAGGCTCTATTTTCACTCTAGTCACATAAAGGGTTAGGGCTTCAACATAGGAATTTCATGGGGATGGAAACATTTAATCCATAATAGCTCTATACAATTATGTATGTGACTTTTGCAGCCCCTGCTGTGCACAAAGCTTCATGCTTAAGACCCAGGGGCCCTTGTTAATGATATGACTAGCTAAGCTCAGGGATGGAGATGAGGAACAGAAGAAGGAAGTCTCTGTATCTAACTGGTCCAGGCTGTCTGAGACTTCCAGCCGCCTCGTGTTTTCAGGGTTGGCATTTGTCCCCCAAATATGAAGGACATAGAAATCAATTGAACTACTTCTCCTGAGCCAAATAGAGCTTCCACTTGATCCCTCCCGTCCTTTCCTGACCCGCACTGCTTTATTCAAATCCTACTTGGGAGGCAAATGGGTTTTCATTAGTGGCAGGATATTTTTAAAGACCAATATTCATGGTCCTCCATTAATAGACCCTCCCTGGAGCCTGAAGAGGGATCCACAGTGAGTCCTACATCCCTTTATTGGCACAATAGGAACGGATGGTAATGGATGTGCGGTGTGCATTTCAGAAGCAAGTGCCTTCCTTTTATGTGATGAGCACTGGGAGCTATTTAAAGATTTTTCCTCATTCATGTTGAGAATTTTTGATATTTCTGATTTATAAGATCAATTTTCATTCATGCTGCATTTTCTCTATTTATGATCGCGCTGGCCTGGACTGATCGTCTCTGGAAATCCATGACTGCATTTGTGGGAAAATTAAGAAGAGAAATATCCAGCCGCTTGGCAGAGGCCTGGACGCTCTTGCTCCTGGTTTAACAGAAAGCTCCAGAGGTGCCACCTGCCTTGGCTCCTCTCTGCCAGGAGGGAGGGAGTTGGGGGCCTCTTCCCTTCCTCCTGCTTCCTGGACAGGCCCTGCTCATGCCCACTTCTAAAAGGTCCCCTAAGCAGTGGTGGCCACCTCAGCCTGGACCCAGCTGGACTCCCTCACAGCCAGACTCAGCTCTGCTCAGAGCAGGACATCCACGAGCCTCAGGCAGCTGTGACACAGGTGACCCTCTGGGTCTGCGGGCTTTTCTCTGCCTAGGCTCAGCATGTTGGGTGTCTGTAGGGGCCAGGCCACCTCCCTCTTTAGCTGTTGGGTTGGGGACATGAGCTCTGGCTTCCCTGGAATGGGCCATGGCATAGGACGTTTGATGGTTGTGACTATTTCAGGCCTCCCTGGTACTGTCTGTGACACTGTCACTGCCCCCAGTTGATTCTGGGCTTCTTGGGGTCGAGGCTGGTGTCACTCTGAACCCACAGCATCCACCACAGGCCATTGGTGGCTGATGAAGTGGGTTGCATTCTCTGTAATTAAGGATTTTCTAATTGGCTGATTTCATTAGTAAAATAAAAAAAGAAGAAGAAGGAGGAGGAAGAAGAGGAGGAGGAGGAGGAAGAGGAGAAGGAGGAGGAAGAGGAGGAGGAGGAGGAAAAATTCACATATTCCTCTGGAGATCACATACTTGTTTCAATGTCAGTTTCTCCCCAAGTTTAACCACTTGGCTACAGAAAATATGTCAGCTTTGCCATCTTTTCATGTCTTGGAATCATTAGACTTTGAGTTACTAGGAGGATCAAGAGTCCCAAGTGCCATTACTCTCAGGGACTGAGCTCACCAACACCAGAGTTCTAGGTGAGAGAGAGTCTCAGAGCTCTGCTACCAGGGGATGGGTGGCTGTTGGCAAGTTAGTTAACCCTTCTGGATCTCCACTTATTAACCTGTAAAATAAGTTTGTTCATCATTTTATTGAAATGTAAATTTTTTATAGGGACTGATGGGGAGACATTAGCAGTACAGCAAGAAATGGGTCTGGACAAAATTCCTAATCACCAGGAGTCTACACTCTGGTGGAAAGACACACACTGAATATGGTAAGTGAGAGGATTTGAGTGAAATGATACAATGCAAATAAAAATGCAGTGGGAACAGTGGTGTGTGTGTGTGTGTGTGTGTGTGTGTGTGTGTGTGTAGGGCAGCTGCTTGAGGGACAGGAAGTCTCTCCCAGGACAGAGATACTGTGGACAGCTGGGCAGAGAAGCACCCAGATCTGTGATCTCGTAGGCGAGCTTTGCAGGCAGAGGAAGCACAAACCCTCAGCCATGTGGGTGGGAGCCCGAGGGTCCCTTTGGGGGCTTCCCAGCCCTAGATTTCAGGGATTTATGTACCAGGCTTTCAAACTGTGTCCTGCAGGTCTCTTGGGGAGCTAGTGTCTTCTTGGGTCACTTATTCTCCTGGGTCTGGTTTTGGTCTAATTTTTGATCCTTGCAAACTTGGCTTTTATCCCTCACGCCTAGCTATTGATTAGGTGCCCTCATCATGGACTGTGCCTCCACCCAGCGAGGGTCCTCCTGGAGCCTTCCTGTGTACCAGCTCCCTGCGGCTACTGGCCGGATGATACGATTTGGCAGAGGAGCACAGAAGTCCTTCTTCAGAGCCCCTGTCAATCGTGTTTCTCACCACCACCATCCTTACCAGAACAATCACCTGACAGAGAGGTGCTGAGTAAGGTTGCATTTGCCTGTGGCTTTCAGCAAGGATAGAGGATGAAATGTCCCAGCTGGTTCAAAGTGCATAAAGCCCATGAGGAGAACCCTCAGCTGCGGCAGGGTGAATACCAGGCATGGGAGGCACCAGCTCATCTTGGGAATGTTCTTCTTGGCATCTGAAGTAGGTCATTCAGTGCTAATGCCTCCCCTCCCCCCATCCACTGCAGCAAATGAAGGAGAAGGGTCTCAAAGTCAGGCTCCTCCACTCCTGACCCCATGACACCTGCGGGGCTCTGAGGCTGCGTAGCCTCAGGAAGCAGCATGGGGGCAAGTTGGGAACAGCAACTAGACCCCCAGCAGTGCTACCCCCTGGCATTTCACTTGCCACTCACTAGCCTTGGGCATGTGATCAGTGCCACTTATAAGAGAGAACTTCCCCAACAAGGAATCCTTCTCTCCTCTCAAGGTGTGGATATGCAAAGAAAGTAAAGCCACCCTTTTGGAAAGTACTGTGCAGGAATATCAGGTAGGCCTTACTCAGCTTTCTAGAACTTGTAAATTGTGATTTCCATTTTTACTGGGAATAGCATTTTCTGTGCCGGTAGTTGTGTTAGTAATTTTGGATCATTTTTTTGAGAGTTCTTGCTTAAGCAAGTGTGCTTTAGTCCCCACACCTGTCCCTTCTCTGCCTGTGCCTAGGAGCTCTCTGCTGGCTGAGCTCAGCAGGAAACTCAGCTGTGAGGGGCCAGAAGTGTCCCCCCAACAGATCCTGGAAAGCCCTCTGGAGTGCCTCCTCCAGGAGGGTTCTCAGGGATGAATGGAGGCATGAGCTCCAGGGATGGATGAGATAGTCAAGGTTGGAGGTGGACCCTCTAAGACCTGGAGCCCAGCAGGAGGTGGTGAGGTCTTGGGGTGCTACCTTCAGAAGGGCTTAGTGATAGTCCCAAGAGAGAGCGAGTTCTCACTAGAGTACAGGTTTTGAAGCCAGTTTGGCCTTTCGGCTCCTTCTCTTGCTTCCTGTCTTGTCCTGTGGCATCTCCCTGATTGTTTCCTGCTATTGTGTCATCTGCTGCAGAGCCCTCACCAGAGCCCAGCAGAGGCAGGCACGTGCTCTTAGACCTACCTCTCCCACTCGGAGCTGAATAATTCTGTTCTCTGTATTAGGCATCCAGCTTCAGAGAGTTGAATTCAGCCACAGAAAATGACATGTGACAGAGGCTTCCCTGGGCCCATGTTTTCATGCTTGTTGTCTGGATGTCTAGCAGAGTGCCTGGTGCAGAGTAGGTGCCTGGGTAGCACTCGTCCATCTGCTCCAAGAATGCCTGCTGTTCAGACATCCCAGCCTCATGTCCCTGGGGAAGGAGGGGACTCAGGGCAGCCATTCCAGGGTGCTCATGTTGAGAGCAAACTGAGGCTGAAGCAGTGTCTTGAGGAGGGTGGACAGTGTGGATGGCTGGAGAAGCTCCCGGTGTCCCTCTGTGTGGATGTAGCCACTGAGCAGCCTTAGGAGACACCTATGTGCAATTACAGAGCATCTGCAGGTGTGCCATGAGGAATGGCCTGGTCACCGATTTCAGTGCTGAGGTCTCCTCCTGGCTCATTGCAACTTGGGGCTGGAAAGGTTTCTTTGGAACCTCATCCTGGGACTTGCAATAGAAGGTCCTGTTCTGCGAAGTGAGCCTGTGCTGGGGCCCCAGTGTTCATTCCCCACATCTGCATGTTGAAACCCAGTTCCTGTGTGATGGGATTTGGAGGTGGGGGCTTTGGAGGACAAGACCAAGAGGAGCTCTTTTAGGAGGTCCTAGTCACTTACCATCAGCCTGAGGAGCTGGTTCCCTCCCAAGGAGCTTGCTCTCGAGAAGGCCCAGGGCGCTTGTTTGCTATCTTCCATGGGTGGACAGAAGGCAGCACTATGAGGACTGCACTTCACCCGACCCGAAATCTGGTGCCTTGAACTTGGACTCCAGTCCTCAGGGCTGTAAACAATACACTGTGTTGTGCATAAAGGACTCTAAGTTCCAGGTCACCTGCTCCAGCAGCCTGCACAGACTGAGCAGGTAAGAGGATGCTTGTGAGTCCTGCAGTTTTCTGTTCTGCAAGGAGCTGCTGTTGAGTGGAGGGAGTCACCTCCTGCTGTCTCCAGAGAGAATGCCACTGACTTGCACAACAGGCAGCAGCTCAGCCTGTCCCTGGGCTGGGACTGAAGTCTGTCCCAGGCACCTGCCCTCACTCTCCAAGCTCCAGACTGCTGCCTTATCTCCTCACCTCACCCTTCTCTTCATGCCCAGCTCTTCCCACCTCAGGGCACTTGCTGCCCCTGCAGGGATCACACCCTGCCCTCTTCCCCCACTGACCCAGATCCTTCTATGGACAGGGCTCCTCAGACACTTTCCAAAAGCCTCCCCCACTAACATTCCAAGTGCCCTCTTACATGCCCACGACATTGACCTCCTTTGTGAGTCCACTGCAAAGTCCACCTCCAACAGGGCAGGCAGCAGACTGACTCTGGGGCCACTGAATCTGCAGCAACCATCAAAGCGTATGGCCTTGCACAGGTGCCCAGGACAAGCTGGCCGACTTAATTAATGAACAGATCTTTGCATATTGTACAGCTGCAGACCCCACATCTGACGCCATGTAAAGCACACAGTGGGTGCTCAGGGCCTGTCTGATGGGTATGAATAGACCTCACTGTGCAGGGTCTTGTGAGCTCCTGGTCATGTGGATTGCTGGTGTGAACATTTATGGGAAAATTCTCTCAATGGATCTGGAAAAATGCATTGAGAAGAGGCTGTGTCAGTTATGCTGGCCGCTGAGAGCACAGCTGTTAAAATAATAATAATAATAATAATAATAATAATAATAATAATAATAATAAATAATAATAATAATAATAAATAATATCTATTAAGATCAATGTAGTTTGAGACTTCTTCCATAATTTTGAAACTATTTTTCATGGAATTATATATATATATATATTTTAATTTTTATTGTTGGTTGTTCAAAACATTACATAGTTCTTGACATATCATATTTCACACTTTTATTCAAGTGGGTTATGAACTCCCATTTTTACCCCGTATACAGATTTCAGAACCACATAGGTTATACATCCACTGATTTACATATTGCCATACTAGTGTCTGTTGTATTCTGCTGCCTTTCCTATCCTCTACTATCCCCGCTTCCCTCCCCTCCCCTCCCCTCTTCTCTCTCTGCCACATCTACTGTAATTCATTTATCCACCTTGTTTTTTTTCCCTTTCCCCTCACTTCTTCTTGTATGTAATTTTGTATAACCCTGAGGGTCTCCTTCCATATCCATGCAATTTCCCTTCTCTCTCCCTTTCCCTCCCACCTCTCATCCCTGTTTAATGTTAATCTTCTTCTCATGCTCTTCCTCCCTACTCAATTCTTAGTTACTCTCCTTATATCAAAGAAGATATTTGGCATTTGTTTTTTAGGGATTGGCTAGCTTCACTTAGCATAATCTGCTCTAATGCTATCCATTTCCCTGCAAATTCTATGATTTTGTCATTTTTTAATGCAGAGTAGTACTCCATTGTGTATAAATGCCACATTTTTTTTATTCATTTGTCTATTGAAGGGCATCTAGGTTGGTTCCACAGTCTTGCTATTGTGAATTGTGCTGCTATGAACATCGATGTAGCAGTGTCCCTGTAGCATGCTCTTTTTAGGTCTTTAGGGAATAGACCAAGAAGGGGAATAGCTGGGTCAAATGGTGGTTCCATTCCCAGCTTTCCAAGAAATCTCCATACTGCTTTCCAAATTGGCCGCACCAATTTGCAGTCCCACCAGCAATGTACAAGTGTACCCTTTTCCCCACATCCTTGCCAGCACTTGTTGTTGTTTGACTTCATAATGGCTGCCAATCTTACTGGAGTGAGATGGTATCTTAGGGTGGTTTTGATTTGCATTTCTCTGACTGCTAGAGATGGTGAGCATTTTTTCATGTACTTGTTGATTGATTGTATGTCCTCCTCTGAGAAGTGTCTGTTCAGGTCCTTGGCCCATTTGTTGATTGGGTTGTTTGTTCTCTTATTGTCTAATTTTTTTAGTTCTTTGTATACTCTGGATATTAGGGCTCTATCTGAAGTGTGAGGAGTAAAGAATTGTTCCCAGGATGTAGGCTCCCTATTTACCTCTCTTATTGTTTCTTTTGCTGAGAAAAAAAACTTTTTAGTTTGAGTAAGTCCCATTTGTTGATTCTAGTTATTAACTCTTGTGCTATGGGTGTCCTATTGAGGAATTTGGAGCCCGACCCCACAGTATATAGATCGTAGCCAACTTTTTCTTCTATCAGACGGCATGTCTCTGATTTGATATCAAGCTCCTTGATCCATTTTGAGTTAACTTTTGTGCATGGCGAGAGAAAGGGATTCAGTTTCATTTTGTTGCATATGGATTTCCAGTTTTCCCAGCACCATTTGTTTAAGATGCTATCCTTCCTCCATTGCATGCTTTTAGCCCCTTTATCAAAAATAAGATAGTTGTAATTTTGTGGATTGGTTTCTGTGTCCTCTATTCTGTACCATTGGTCCACCCGCCTGTTTTGGTACAAGTACCATGCTGTTTTTGTTACTATTGCTGTGTAGTATAGTTTGAAGTCTGGTATTGCTATACCGCCTGATTCACACTTCCTGCTTAGAGTTGTTTTTGCTATTCTGGGTCTTTTATTTTTCCATATGAATTTCATGATTGCTTTGTCTATTTCTACAAGAAATGCCATTGGGATTTTGATTGGCATTGCATTAAACCTATAGAGAACTTTTGGTAATATCGCCATTTTGATGATGTTGGTTCTGCCTATCCATGAACAGGGTATATTTTTCCATCTTCTAAGATCTTCTTCTATTTCTCTCTTTAGGGTTCTGTAGTTTTCATTGTATAAGTCTTTCACCTCTTTTGTTAGGCCGATTCCCAGGTATTTTTTTTTTTTTTTGAGGATATTGTGAATGGAGTGGTTGTCCTCATTTCCATTTCAGAGGATTTGTCGCTGATATACAGGAATGCCTTTTATTTATGCATGTTGATTTTATATCCTGCCACATTGCTGAATTCATTTATTAGCTCTAATAGTTTCTTTGTAGACCCTTTTGGGTCTGCTAGGTATAGGATCATGTCACCTGCAAATAATGATAATTTAAGTTCTTCTCTTCCTATTTTTATGCCTCTAATTTCTTTCGTCTGTCTAATTGCTCTGGCTAGTGTTTCGAGAACTATGTTGAATAGAAGTGGTGAGAGAGGGCATCCCTGTCTTGTTCCAGATTTTAGAGGGAATGCCTTCAATTTTTCTCCATTCAGAATGATGCTAGCCTGAGGCTTAGCATAGATAGCTTTTACAATATTGAGGTATGTTCCTGTTATCCCTAGTTTTTCTAGAGTTTTTAACATGAAGGGATGCTGTACTTTGTCGAATACTTTTTCTGCATCTATCGAGATGATCATATGGTTCTTATCTTTAAGTCTATTGATGTGGTGAGTAACATTTATTGATTTCTGTATATTGAACCAGCCTTGCATCCCAGGGATGAATCCTACTTGATCATGGTGCACAATTTTTTTGATATGTTTTTGTATCCGATTCGCCAGAATTTTATTGAGGATTTTTGCATCTAGGTTCATTAGAGATATTGGTCTATAGCTTTCTTTCTTTGAAGTGTCTTTGTCTGGTTTAGGAATCAGGGTGATGTTGGCCTCATAGAATGAATTTGGAAGTTCTCCCTCTTTCTCTATTTCCTGGAATAGCTTGAAAAGTATTGGTATTAGTTCTTCTTTAAAGGTTTTGTAAAACTCTGCTGTATATCCATCCGGTCCTGGGCTGTTCTTAGTTGGTAGTCTTTTGATGGCTTCTTCTATTTCCTCGATTGATATTGGTCTGCTTAGGTTGTCTATATCCTCCTGACTCAATCTGGGCAGATCATATGGCTTAAGAAATTTATCGATGCCTTCACTATCTTCTATTTTATTGGAGTACAAGTATTCAAAATAATTTCTAATTATCTTCTGTATTTCTGAAGTGTCTGTTGTGATATTGCCTTTTTCTTCCTGTATGCTAGTAATTGGAGTTCTCTCTCTTCTTCTCTTTGTTAGCATGGCTAAGATTCTGTTGATCTTATTTATTTTTTCAAATAACCAACTTTTAGTTTTGTCAATTTTTTAATTCTTTCTTTTCTTTCAATTTCATTAATTTCAGCTCTGATTTTAATTATTTCTTGCCTTCTACTTCTTTTGCTCTTGTTTTGCTCTTCTTTTTCTAGGATTTTGAGATGAAATGTGAGATCATTTATTTGTTGGTTTTTTTCTTTTTTTAAGGAATGAACTCCAGGCAATGAATTTTCCTCTTAGAACTGCTTTCATTGTGTCCCATAGATTCCGATATGTTGTGTCTGTGTTTTCATTTATCTGTAAGAATTTTTTAATTTCCTCCTTGATGTCTTCTATAACCCATTGATCATTCAGTAACCTATTGTTCATTCTCCAAGTGATGTATTCTTTTTCCTTCCTTCTTTTATCATTGATTTCCAGTTTCATTCCATTATGATCAGATAAGATGCATGGTATTATCTCTACTCCTTTATAATGACTAAGAGTTGCCCTGTGACATAATATATGATCTATTTTTGAGAAGGATCCATGTGCTGCTGAGAAAAAAAAAGTGTAACTGCTTGATGTTGGGTGGTATATTCCATATATGTCAATTAAGTCTAGGTTATTAATTGTATTATTAAGTTTTATAGTTTCTTTATTCAACTTTTGTTTGGAAGATCTGTCCAGTGGTGAGAGAGGTGTGTTGAAGTCTCCCATAATTATTGTATGGTGGTCTATTAGACTCTTGTACTTGTGAAGAGTTTGTTTGATGAACCTAGCTGCACCATTGTTTGGAGCATATATATTTATGATTGTTATGTCTTGTTGGTGTATGGTTCCCTTGAACAGTATGTACTGTCCCTCTTTATCCCTTTTGATTAACTTTGGCTTGAAATCTATTTTATTTGATAGAGTATGGACACTCCTGCTTGTTTCCGAAGTCCATATGAGTGATATGATTTTTCTCAACCTTTCACCTTCAGTCTATGTATGTCTTTTCCTATCAAATGTGTCTCCTGTAGGCAGCATATTGTTGGATCTTTTTTTTTTTTTTGATCCAATCTACTAGCCTGTGTCTCTTAATGGGTGAGTTTAAGCCATTAACATTTAGGGTTATTATTGAGATATGGAATGATCTTCCAGCCATATTTGTTTATTTATGTTACTTAACATGGTTTGTTTTTCCTCTTTGATTATTTTTCCCCTTTACTGTACTACCTCCCACTGTTGGTTTTCATTGTTATTTTCCATTTCCTCTTTCTGTAATGTTTTGCTGAGAATGTTTTGAAGAGATGGTTTTCTAGCTGCAAATTCTTTTAACTTTTGTTTATCGTGAAAGGTTTTAATTTCATCTTCCATCCTGAAGCTTAATTTCGCTGGATACACAATTCTTGGTTGGAACCCATTTTCTTTCAGCATTTGAAATATGTTGTTCCAGGATCTTCTAGCTTTCAGAGTCTGTGTTGAAAGATCAGCTGTATCCTGATTGGTTTACCCCTAAATGTAACCTGCTTCCTTTCTCTTGAAGATTTAAAATTCTCTCCTTATTCTGTATGTTGGGCATCTTCATTATAGTATGTCTAGGTGTGGATCTCTTATGATTTTGCACATTCGGCATCCTGTAGGCTTCTAGGATTTGGGATTCTGTCTCATTCTTCAAGTCTGGGAAGTTTTCGCATATTATTTCGTTGAACAGATTGCTCATTCCTTTGGTTTGGACCTCTATACCTTCCTGTATCCCAATGACTCTTAAGTTTGGTCTCTTTATGTTATCCCAAATTTCTTGGATGTTCTGCTAATGGTTTCTTAACAGTCTCGCTTAGCTGTCTATGTTCTTTTCAAGTTGAAATACTTTGTCTTCATTGTCTGATGTTCTATCTTCTAAGTGTTCTACTCTGCTGGTAGTATTCTCATTTGAGTTTTTAAGTTGGTTTATTGCTTCCTGCATTTCTAGGATTTCTGTTTGTTTGTTTTTTATAACCTCTATCTCCCTATATAGTTGATCTTTTGCTTCTTGGATTTGTTTATGTAATTCATTATCGAAGTGATCTTTCATTGTCTGATTTTGCTGTCTAATGTCTCCCTTAATACTCCAGATCATTTGAAGCATGTAAATACTGAATTCTTTATCTGACATTCTATCTGCTGCAGCTATTACCTCTTCTAAAGTTGAGTTGACCTGCATTGCTTGTGGTCCTTTCTTTCCATGTCTTTTCATACTGCTCGTGTTACTTTCTTCTTGCTGAAACTGTTGTGTTATTGAATTTTCCCCCTATATATTTGTATTGCTCTAGTATAGTTGCAAAGTCTCCCTTGCAGGGGCGGGCGACAGCTATGCTCCTCATCCAATTGGGGCAATATGTCTACCACGCAGGCAGGCAGCTGGGCCTGCTCCGCTGGTCGGTCGCAGGTCTGCCCACCTTGCAGGCGTGAGCAGAGGCTCTGCTCCGCCCCTCTTCCAATTGGTGCAATGTGTCCACCACGTGGCGAGCCGCTGGGCCTGCTCCGCCAGTTGGTCGCAGGTCTGCCCACCTTGCAGTCATGGGCAGCGGCTCTGCTCCGCCCCTCCTCCAATTGTGGCGATGTGTCTACTACAGTAGCAGGCCACTGGGCTCTGCCGGTAGGTCACAGGTCTGCCCACCTTGCAGGCGCGGGCGGGAGCTCAGCTCCACCCCTCCTCCAATTGGGGCAATGTGTTTACCACGCTGGCGGGCCGATGGGCCTACTCCGCCGGTCGGTCGCAGGTCTGGGCAGTTATATTTTGAAAAAGAAAAACAACAACATAGTTGCAAAGCTTTAGCAGAATGTATGCTGCCTGCTTCCTCTATCCTCCTGTTCTCGACTTCTCAAAACTCAGTGCATTTTAAACTAATGACATACTGGGAAGAGAAATTGTTTCTGTTTGGAAGGAATTATCCTGATCAGAAGGCTGGAGAATAATTGGAATAACTATTAGATCAATTCAAAGAATAACAACAGTTAGAATAATTAGAGAAACAATAAAGAATGATTTAATTTAGGTGGGAAAATTAGGAGTTGAAGGTTTAGTGTTTCTCTATTAAGCATTATCGTTTAGGAATTGTTCTACTTATGTGTTAACAACTTTTTAGCACTGGGAGAAAAAAAAAAACACATCAAATCCACTAGTGTAATTTAAAGGCCTCCAATTAACTCAGAGAGTAGTTTGTAGCTTTCTTTACTTGCAAATAAATCTATTCAGCGGTTGGGTCATTTTTGGCTGAAGACACTTAATCACATTGTGAGTGGGCTTATCAACACACATTAGTAATGCACTACCGGATTGTGCATCAGAGGAACTTCTTGCTGCTAATTTAGGTATACATTCAACATTACATATGCAGCGCTGCCACAAATGTATATAACTTGTTCCCCTGTGTTTCAAAATGAGCTGAGGCTCATTCTGTGGTATAAAGACTGAGAAGACATAACTCGGGAAGACAGGTGAAGATGACATCCCTGGTTTCTGGTTGCTAACACCCAGACTGTGTCTAATAAGGATTTTAGTGAGCTTTTTTGCCAATGTGATGAAAAGATCTGAGAAAAACAATTTTAGAGGAGGAAAAGTTTATTAGGGGGCTCATAGAATCGGTGGTCTCTGTCCATAGATAACTAGTTTTATTGCTTTGGGCCTGAGATGACACAGGACATCATGGTAGAAGGGTGTGGTAGAGAAAATGAGAGAGGGAGAGAGAGAGAGAGAGAGAGAGAGAGAGAGAGAGAGAGAGAGAGAGAGAGAGCACTCCCTTCATCATAGATAAAATATACACCCCAAATGCATACCCCCAGTAGCTCACCTCCTCCAGCCACACCCTACCTTACTACAGTTATCTCTCAATTAATGTCTATGAGCATATTTAGACATTGATTAGGTTAAGGCCCTCATAACCCAATTATTTCACCTGTATACTTTCTTGCATTGCTTTACACATGAGCATTGAGGGAACACCTCCTTCCTAAGTCATAACATTAACATTAGTGCTATTCCTGGATCTCTCCTTCTTCTGAGAGAGCTAGAGAGTGATTGGGGCACATCAATTCCATGGAGTAGAGAGACCATTCCTGAGTAACACTCACATCTCAGTCAAATAACATCAAATCTCACTCCACACACAATCTAGACCCACCCAAGCCCCAACAATACTTCAATACATAGAAATGGGGAGACAAAAACCCCAAACCATCAATCAGGCCCCAAGGAGGAGCAATCAGAGTGGAATCTGAGATGTCCACTCCTGGACATAAACTCATACATTCAAAATGAGAGAGAGAGAGAGAGAAAGAGAGAGAGAGAGAGAGAGAGAGAGAGAGAGATTCCAGAACAAAGAAGGTAACTACATTCAAAAGGACATGCATATAAAATTGTTAGCATGGAAGTAGACCGAGCTATAACTGTATGACCTTGGAAGAGACACGCAAACAAACCTACTGCTCAAACTTCACAGTTCCCCAACAAAGGAGCCTATAGATATGGAAGTGGTTGAAATTCCAGAGATGTACTAAAAAAAAATAACTGATTTTTAAAAGTTTAATGAACTAAAAGTAGATCTAAGGAACCAACAAAGAGAACAAGAAATAAAAGACAATTTCAATGAAGAAATAGAGATATCGAAAAGACACAAATTAGAACTCCTGGAAACGAAAGACAGAAAGTCAAACTAAACATTCACTTGAAAGCATCCCCAACAGAGTGATTGCATAGAAAATAGGACTTTGTGGGATGGGGGGATGGGGATGTGGCTCAAGCTGTAGCGCACTCACCTGGCATGCCTGGGGCACGGGGTTCAATACTCAGCACCACATAAAAATAAATTAAAGATGTTGTGTCCACCAAAAACTAAAAAAAAAAAAAAATAAAAAATTATCTCTCTCTCAAAAAAAAAAAACAAAGAAACAAAATAAAAGGAAATAGGACTTCAGGCCCTGAAGATAGGGTATGAGAATTTGAGTACTCAGAATGTGATAAAGGGAGAGGGGCGAGACCATGATGAGAATATTACGAACATTATGTCAGTATTCCGAGAATAAACCCTGAGTCATTGGGATAGAGGTGAACATGGAGATACAAGATAAAGGTATTAAGACTATTTTCACTGGGATGGTGATAGGAAAATTTCCCTATATTAGAAATGAGATAGACATCCACAGGCAGGAGGCACTTAGGATCCAAAATAGATGAGAGTAAGAGAGAACCTCTGCAAGTCACATTTTAATCAGAATGTTTGATAAAGAAAATGATAAAAGCCAGGTATGGTGGCGCTCACCTGTAATCCCTGCAGCTCATGAGGCTGAGTCAAGAGGATCTCAAGTTGAAAGCCAGCCTCAGCAGCCATGAGGCGCTAAGCAACTCAGTGAGACCTTGTCTGTAAATAAAATACAAACTAGAGCTGGCAATGTGTCTCAGTAGTTGAGTGTTCCTAAGTTCAATCCCCAGTACCAAGAAAAAAAAAAGAAGATGATAAAAAAATATTAAAAGCTGTGAGAAAAAAGAGAAAAACATGAGGTGACATTCAGAGGCAAGACAATAAGGCTCACTTTTCACTTCTCAATGCAGACCCTAAAATCAAGGAGGGCCTGGAATAAGATATTCCAAGCTCTGAAAGAATTGCCAGCCAAAATTACAATACCCAACAAAGTTGTCTTTCAAGTTTAATGTACAAACAAAAACTTTTCATGACAAGGAAAAACTACAAGAATTGATGACCTTTAAGCCAACACTAATAAGAATACCCAAAGATATACTGCACACAAACGAAGCCCTAAAGAAATCCCAAATAGATCAAGATCACTAGAAGAGAAATAAATTATATTAAAATCAAGACAATTAAATACAGCAAACAAATCAAAATGGCAGTGAAAGACAAACACACATTCATAATGACACTGAACATAAAGGGTCTCAACTCCCCCCTTAAAAGATGAAGATTAGCAGAAAAGATTTAAAAATAAGATCCAACTATATGCTATTTTCAAGAGACTCATCTCATAGGAAAAGATACTCACAGTCTGAAAGTAAAATGATGGAAAAAAAATCATGTAAATGGAGTCCAAAAGCAAACAGGAGTAGCTCCCCTTATATCTGACAATGTAAATCTTAAGGGAAAAAAAAAGAAAAAGAAAAAGAAGAGGCAAGGAAGGTCACTACATACTGATAAAGGGGACTATCCAACAAAAAGATAGAAAGTTAGTATACAATAAATACACTCAAATGTCATTACACTTAATTACATAAAAAATACTTCTTGATATTAAGCCCAGATAGACTACAATACAATAATACTAGTTGATTTCAACATATCTCTATCACCAATAAAAAAATGAGTAAACATAGTTCTGACCTAAATAACACTGCAAGTCAAATGGATATACATCTACAGAATAATTCACCACAAAACAGCTGTATTTACTTTCTTCTCAGCAGCTGTTGAAACTTTTTCAAAATAGAGCATATTCTAGGTCACAATGTAAGTCTTAGTAAATACAATAAAACTGATATAATCTTGTGTGTCCTATCAGATAATAATGTAATAAAACTAGAAATCCACAGCAAGAAAAACAACAGAAACCACATTAACATATGGAGACTGAACAATGCTCTTTCAAATAAACAATAAATAATAGAATAAATGAGAGGAGAAGTTAATAAATTCTTAGAAACAAATGAGAACAGAGATGCAACATATCAAAATCCCTGGGACAGAATTAAAGCAGTTATAAGAGGAAATTTCATACCATTAAATGCTCACATTAAAAAAATAGAGATGTTCCAAATAAATAACCTAATGTTACACCTAAAGGTCTTGAAAAAGGAAGAACAAACTAATTCCAAAATCAGTGGAAGGCCGGAAAAGATTACAATCAGAGCCAAAATTAATAAAATTTTATATATATATATATATATATATATATATATATATATATATATGATCAATGCCACAGAGCGTTGGATCTTCAAAAAGATAAATAAAAGAAATAAACCCTTATCCAAAATAGATAAAAGAGAGAAGAAAAAGCAAATATTACCACAGATACTTCTGAAATCCAGAGGATCATTAGAAACCATTTTCTAATATATTGTTCCTATAATTCAACATTTATACGCCAATAAACTAGAAAATACAGAAGAACATTGACAAATTTCTAGATACATATGACCTGCCCAAATTGAACCAGGATGATATTTAAAAAAAAAAAAAAAAAAAACCTAAACAGACCAATATCAAGCAACAGAATTGAGACAGCAATAAAAAGCTTACCTACAAAGAGAACCCCAGGACCAGATGAATTATCACCTGAGTTCTATCAGATCTTTAAATAAGAACTAACACCAGTTCTCAAATTACTCCATGAAATTGAAGGAGAGAGAACACTCACAAATCATTCTAAGAAGCTAGTATAACCCTGACACCCAAACCAAACATCAAGGAAAGAATACTGTAGACCAGTATCCCTGATGAATATAACTGCAAATTTGTATAGTAAAATATGAGCAAGCCACATGGAAAAAAACAAAAAGAACATAATACACCATAAACAAGTGGGTTTCATCCCAGGGATGCAAGATTTGTTTAACACACAAATCAATAAATGTAATTCACCACATAAATAGAATTCAGTAGATGTAGAAAGGACCTTTGATAAAATATAGTACTCATTTATGTTAATAATGCTGGAAAATTTAGGGATAAAAGAAACTTTCCTCAACACTATGAAGATTATATATGACTAATCCAAAGCCAAACATCATACTGAATGGTGAAAAACTGAAAGCATTTCTTCTAAAATTTGGAACAAGACAGGGATGTCCATTCTTACCACTACTATTCAATGCAGTTCTTGAAACTCTAGCCAGAGCAATCAGGCAAGAAAAGTAAATTAAAGGAATACAAATAGCAAAAGAAGAAGTCAAATTATCTCTGACGTCATCCTGTATCTAGAAGGCCCCAAAACCTCCATTTGGGGATAATAAATTCAGTAAAGTAGCAGATTACAAGGCCAGCATTCATAAATTAATATCATTCTTATAATCCAACAGTGATTTTACTGAGAAAGGAATCAGGAATACAATCCCATTCACAATAACTTCTAAAATAATTGGTGAATTCATCTAACCAAGGAGGTGACAGATCTCTCACAGTGGCATAGGCCTGTGATCCTAGTGACTTGGGAGGCTGAGACAGGAGAATTGCAAGTTCAAAGTCAGCCTCAACAGTGGCAAAGTACTAAGCAACTCAGTGAGACTCTCTAAATAAAATACAAAATAGGGCTGGGGATGTGGCTCAATGGTTGAGTGCCCTTGAGTTCAGTCCTGGTACAAAAAAAAAAAAAAAATTCTAGAACACTGAAGAAATAAATTGAAGAAAACCTTAGAAAATGGAAAGAACTACCAGGTTCTTGTATTGGTAGAATTAATAATATCAAATTGGAAATACTACTGATATAGTAATATACAGATTCACTGTAATCCCCATCAAAATACCAATGATTTTTTCATAGAGCCACAAATAACAGTTCTAAAATTAATTTGAAAGAATAAGAGACATAGAACAGTCAAAAGAAACCCTGAGCAAAAAGAGCTGAAGGCATCACAACACCTGATCCCAAATTATACTATAGAACTATAGAAATAAGACCAGCATGGTATTGGCATCAAAAACAGACATGAAGCCCAATGAAACAGAACAGAAAACATAGAGAAAAACCCACATACTTAACACTCATTTGATACTTGTACAAGTTGTTAAAATACATGTTGGAGAAAAAATAGGTTTTTTTCACAACTGGTGCTGGAAAATTGGATATCCATATGTGGAAGAATAAAACTAGATGCCATTCTGCACAAACATCCACTCAAAGTGGATCAAAGACTCAGAAGTAACCCAGAAACTTTGCAACTGCTAGTAAAAAGCTAAGGGTCAACACTCTCACATTAGTGCAGGCACTAACTTCCTTAAGGAGACATCTAAAGGTCAAGAAATAAAACCAAGAATCCATAGGTGGGAAGCCATCCAATTGAAACTCTTCTGCCCAGCAAAGGAAAAAATAAAGGTGTGGGGGAAAAGTATTGTTGGTGGAACTGCAAATTAGTGCAAACACTCTAGAAAGCAGGGTGGAAACTTAGACTAGGAATAAAATCTCCATATGGCCCAGCTATCCCACTCCTTGGTGTTTAGAACAAAGATCAGCCACCTTAATGTTTATAGCAGCACAATTCACAATAACCCAATTATGAAGTCAGGTGCCTGACAGTAGATGAATAAATAAAGAAAATGTGGTAGACATACTCAATGGAGTTTCACTTGGCCATAAAGAAGAATGAAATTGTGACATTTGCCAGTAAATGGATAGAACTGGGGAACATTGTGCTAAGGAAAATAACCCAGAATCAGAAAATCAAGCCTTGAAAGTTTTCTCTTACATGTGGAAGCTAAAGCAAAACAAGGGGGGGAAAGAGCAGGGGGTCGGATATCATAAAGATATAGGGAAGGACATTAAAGCAGAAGGACATCACGAGGGAGGGGGAGGGAGAGGGAAGTGTGGGAGATGCAGAAGTTAACAAATCACACTATGTGCATGTGTAAATACACCGTGATGAGTTCCACCTTAAGTACATCTATAAAGCACCAATAAAAATAAACAAAGGAATGAAAGGGAGACCAGTGGAGAAGAGAAAGGAGAACAGGGGGAGAAAGGAGAGGAGGGAAAGCAGTGGGGTGGGGGCAGGGGCTTAAATGGACTAAATCAAGTTCAAGTCATGGATGATTTTGTCAAAATGGACCCATCTGTTAGGTATGACTATAATGAACTAACCCAGAAACAAACAGATCCCTGTTCCCACCACATTGCCTGGTTTTATTTTCATCTGTGCATATCTCTGAAGCTGTCAGGATGGCCAAGTTTATTATGTGATGGTAAATGCTTCTGTGACATTAAAGCTCCAAGGCTTCTTTCTTACTTACTGTGAGCCCATTGAGGTCAGCCAAAGGGCCCTGACCACTGTAGGTGAAGGACAAGGGCAGCCCCTTTGTGAGCCAGGCTGGAAGGGTGCAGGGCAGAGAAGTGTGGGTGCTTGGCATGGGGAGAAGGATGACCTCATTGGAATAGAAGCACCAAACTTAAGCTCACTGTGGGTAGCTCTTAACAAGTCATCTGGCTCCACCCCACCTCACCTGGGCCAGGAGTGCTGTCTTATCTTTGGAGGTTGGAAGCTGGAATGATTCAGAGGGCCCTAAGGTTCTCATGTTGAGTACTTGATAATTGCCTCATTTACTTGTCTGGTTGTTACTGTTAGCTTGCTAACTGTCTTCTCCCTGCAATCTGCCTGCAGGAGAGCAGGAACCTCATCTAATTCACTCATCACTCCCTCTCCACTGGGGACAACTGAGGCACACAGTAACTGCCGAAAAACCAGAGAATGCAGGTTTTAATGAATGAAGTAGTTCTCCAAAATGTGGAGAACGAGCAGAGGAGTGGAAAGGTGGGGCGTTTTGTAAACTAGAGTCTATATACCCATTGTTGATGACTCTCCTTTCTCCTTGGATTGTCACTGGTATGCTACCCTGTATCTTACAGGAATTCCAAATGTTGAATAGTCTGCTCCTATAAGGAGCTCACTCTTATCAGACCGCATGTCGAAACTGGGTTCAGACACTTTGATTCTCTGACTCCCAGCATCACTCATTAGGATGGATAAGTCGACCTGGACCTGAGGGGGCGTGCACTGTCACGGCAGGACTAGCAGGGTTTTGAAGGACCTGGCTTTGCTGACACTGACCTTGTAGGATCAGAGCTGACGTTGAAATTCCTCCTTTGTCTGGCTATGCTTTGTTCCCAGCATACATTGACTGTCCTTAGTGGCCCCGAGGAAAGGGGCATGGTAATGATGTCAAAGATCAACCTCTTGGAATGGTCGTCACATGGCCCCAGAGCCCCTCATTAGTGTACAGTGGGAAGAATCAAGGTGGCTTAGATGCACCTTTCATTCTATCATTTTAGATCAATTAGTGGTATTTACCCTCTAAGGTACTGATCTGGTGAACACCAATCCTGATTTCATCATTATCTGAACTTCATTTTCATTCTTTTAGAGGGTTCCCTTTCCTACAATGGTTTTCCAGTTCTGTCACCGTGCACTGAGCACCAGGCAAGTTCAGGAGGTCTGCAGCCTCTACCCTGTGGGACTCCACTTTCCTTCTCCAGGAACCCTGCAGAACAGCAGCTCCAGGAGTGTGCAGAGTGGCTGTCTCCCCTCCTGGGTCATCTTATTATTTACATTCTCTCACTAGGTATGAGCAATCTTTGCAGGACAAAAGAGAAAAATGATGACTTCTACCTTCTTTCTTGCATGAGTCTGGCTTATATTTGCCTCGGCAGACCAGATATCTCTTGATCAAAGCTATCGACAAGATCACATTTCTGTAGAAACAAATCTCAGGATGGCTTGAGCAGGTATAATTAGCAAGAAAGAAGTTCTGGAAGTCACATGCCCACATCCTTTGAACCATGGTTGACTTAAGACCTAATTATCGTAGAGTAATTGGCCTAAGAGAAAGTGCAAAAGGCTATTGTAATTAATACAATGGGCCAAGTGGGAGATGTGATGGGCTCCTTGGGTTTTAAAATCAGAGGCCCAGGCATGCGGGTTTCCTGAAGAGGAGCTCCCCACCTGGGCAGGGTCTCACATTTGGGGATTTGGGGAGCCCGAACAATGTTTTTTTTCACTGAATTTTTGCCCACCTGAGAAGTATTGAAAAATCATCAGATAAGCTGAAAGTGACGAGAATAACATTTGATTTTTTACTGAAATGTCATTGAGCATGTCAGTGGTCTCCTGGGCTTCTCTTAACTCTTTCCCTAGACTTCAACATTATGATAAGGGAAGTTCTACCCGGGCTCCTATTTACAGTCACAAGGTACTTGGCACTGGAAGTGCTCCAGGGTTTGGGGGACCATGAAGATTCCTTCCCTTCTCCTCTGATTTTCTTCTCATTATTTTCCTTCCTCTTGTGCTATTGAAATTCTTCTTGGTGATTTGAGGTTCCAAGTGCATTAAGGATGGCTGACTCAAAAGTGGGTGTTTTGTCTCTTAGAGAAAGCAAGCTGCTCTTGTCTTTCTGAGCCTCCCTGAGAAGCAGGGTCCTCCTAGCACTCAAATTCTGTTTCTACCTGTGGCCCAGTGGCTCCTTTCAGGGGGATGATGTAGGATCTGAAGGGCAGATGAATGGAAAACACACAGGCAGGAAAAAACAGTCACTCAAAGGCCCTGGGGTGGGAATGAAATATTGGAGTCAACACTTAGAACTAGAAAGAACTCAGGATAAATGAAACAAAATCTTGGAAAAGGTAACAGAATTTGTGATACCACAAAAATCTAATTTCAAAGCTTAATGTGAAATCACAGAAATCAAAACAGTGTGATAGTGACCTATGGACATAAAAATAGATCAATAGAACAGAATCTAGAGTCTAGAATTATATGTGCAAATATAATCACTGATTTCAAGCACATAGCAAATCAGAGATGGAGAGAAAATATTTGCAATACCTACCTATTATATAACATATATACAGACTATATAATTCAATGATGAGAAGTACTTATAATGCAAAATAGGAAATCAAACAGTCCATTTTTTAAAAGGTCAATGTATTAGACCAGTTACTATAACAAAGAAGATATAAAAAGAGCTCATAACATGAAACTATGGTCAATATAACTATATAGTCTAGGAATGGAAATTAAAATCCCAGTAAGATATCAGTCTGCACTCATTTGGTGGCTAAAATAACATAACTGAGAATACCAAGAACTGTCTAAGATTTGGAGCAACCATAGTCTCTTAAATGTTGCTGGTGGAAATGCAAACTTATACAGCCACTCTGGAAAACAGTTGGGTAGTTTCTTAGAACTCCGCAATTCCACTCATGGGTCTTTACCATAAGCATATAATAACATTATGCCCACACAGAGACTAGCATGCAGGTGTTATTGCAGCTTTCGACATTATAGCCCAAACTAGAAATAACCCATATGTCCATGAGTGGGTAAATACATAAACATTGTGATTTATACACTGAATGGGCTATGACTCAATGTGAAAAAGTAATATATAATACATGAAGAGCATGGTTGAATATCAAAAGAATTATCTAATTGTAAAAGCACACCAGCCACTACATATTTTATGATTCCATTCACACACTATTCTTGAATTGGCCGAATGATGGGAGAAGCCTGTCAGTGATCCTGAGGGTTAGAGATGCAGGCAGGGGATTGCTGACCATGGGCTTTGAGGAGGTTTTGGTGCACGGGGACTATTCTGCTTGATGATGGCCTTCACAGGGTGCACCTTTGTCAGCATGCACTGAAAGGTAAACAAAACACTGCTGATTTTATTGTGCATAAATTATAGCACATGTGGTTGATTAAAAGTGGTAAGTTTTAATGTGACTGAAATAATTAACTTTGCTCCAAATGAGAGTTGCAGTCACACCCCTCTGGAGTCAGAGGCATGGTGGGTGTGTGCCGCTCCTCCTTGCTGTGTAGTCTGTCTCCACAGGGCCTCCTGTGCCCTAGTCAGAAGTGAGGCTCACCTCTTCCCTCCTGGGCTTGCAGGAGAATGACCTTCTCTGGGCCTGCCACAGGCTGGCCAAGTGACTGCCTGTGATGTCCCTTCCTGGCCATATCATTCTACCATTCCATCCTCAATGAACAGAGGGCCAGGGCTCTCCTTTCCCTGGAGTCAGAGATCAAAGCTCTAGATGCAGAACCGAGTACATAATGGCACCACCTGTGTCAAATAAGGCAAAGAGTCACCCTCGCTCCAGCTCGCAGGTGCAGAGGAGGTCTCTGCAGGGCTAGGGAAAAAGAAGACTTTGCCGGGCTAAGGGTTTGAGAGGTGTAAGGCAAGATGGCTTTCCCTGCTCTTTTATTTTATATTTTTCAATTTTGAATCTGGGATATCTATTATGTATTCTATTATACACATCAAAATACAAACTCCCCAGCTGCAGGGCTGGACAAACATTCAGGCCCATGAGTACTCATCCTAACCTCTTCAACCCAGGGCTCCTGGGCAGAGTGGACAAGGCCCTGTAGGCTTCTGTTCTGCAGGCCACCAGCCCCTGGCATACTGTTCCTTAAATCACCCAGGCAGGGGTGTTTTCCTAATTGATGAAAATTTTAACAGAAATGTATTCAAAAGTCATTTTGCATAATAATTTGTCTTATCAGTGGTGATTCTAGGAAGAAACAACAACAACAACAACAAAAAAAAACACCTCTACTAAAAGTTGCAATTAGGAAATTAAAGATGATTCCAAGCCCTATTTTCCTGGAGAGTATGGGGTATTGTCGGAAAATACAAGCTAAGAAAAAAAAATAATTATAGCATTTGCCTTTGCTGTCTCCAGGCTTGTCATGGTGATGCTGATAAAATCAATGGAGCTGGGAGCAGGGCAAGTTGTCAACTTGAGAAATCGCCATGGATTTGTCAGGTGAGGAAGTAAAAGTGCCCAGAGCATTTTGCTCATTACCAAGATTTATTGTTTCCAGCTCTGGGAAAGTGTTGGCTAAGCAAAAATAAGGCCATTCACACCAGTCGGCAAAGTAGATTTTACCTAAAAAGTGCTAAAATTAGAAGAAAAAGGAGGAGGGAGGGTGTGAGGATGTTCTCCTGCTATTTGGAAGTAGGGCAATGGGTTAGACTGCTTGGTAGGTGCTGATTAAAGAGGCAGATGGGGAATTTCTTAGAGTGTTTATGCAGGAAAAATGTATTTGAGATTAAAATAACAACAGCAGAATTGACCAAATGAGACATTTGTAGTTTCGAGCTTTCAATTAGGAAAATACACCCAATTACAGAAAGTCACAGAACATAATACAAATGCCTATGTACCCAACATTCAGCTCTGGCAACTTTAAAATTTTTGATATATTTTCTTT
Organism: Marmota flaviventris; assembly: GCF_047511675.1. Lineage (NCBI taxonomy): Eukaryota > Metazoa > Chordata > Mammalia > Rodentia > Sciuridae > Marmota > Marmota flaviventris. The sequence goes on from NC_092498.1 coordinate 128,446,747, forward strand.
GATACTTTAAAAGAAGTGTTATGTTTATGGCTAAAAGATTTCAGTGGTTCTTATTCATTTATGCCCTCTCTTTTTGTTCTGCAGGGTTGATGATTATATTGCAATGTGCCTGAGCTATGGGATGCCCAGATAGCTGACAAATCATAGTTTCTGGGTATCTGGTGAGGCTGTTTCCTGAAGAAATGAGCATCTGAATTGGCAGACTGAATGAAGATCTTCTCTCCTCCATGTGGGGCAGCATAATCTACCCTTTGGGAACCTGAATAGAAGAGAAAAGCTGAAGAGCCATGGATGTGCCGTTGGCTTGAGCTGTGGGGTACATCTTACCTGTACCTAGACAGCTGTGCTCCTGGTCCTCAGGCTTCATACTCAGACTAGGACTTGCACCTTTGGCTCCCCTAGTCACAGGCCCTTGTGTTTGGACTAGAACTACCCCATCAGCTTGCCCAGTTCTCCAACTTGCAAATGGTAGAATGTAGCTCTCTCTCTCTCTCTTCTCTTCTCTCTCTCTCTCTCTCTCTCTCTCTCTCTCTCTCACACACACACACACACACACTCACACTCCAGAGTGAAGCACTTGTTTGTAGAGCAGGGTGCACCTTCAACTTCACGAGACTCTTCAACTGATCTCTGAGAGTGAATACACAAGGGCACATTCCCATCCCTAAGGTATGAGGGTTTCTTTTTTTTTCCATATCTCCTCCAAAATATTTGGCAAGGTCAGATTTTTAAATGATTGACCAGCATTTTGAATGTTCCATTGTATCACAACATTTAATTATGTTTTTTCAAATTACTAATAAATTTGTGTATTCTCTTACATGTTTCATGAATGTTTGAATTCCTCCTTCTGTGAATTACAGATTCATGTATTTAAAATACTTTTTATTGAGTCCATGTCTTTTCTTATTGACTCCAGAGCTAGTTCTCCATGAATAGGCCTCACCATTTCAGAAGGGTTTATTCTGCCTTCACAGTTGGGTTCTGAATTGTTGTTGGGACCCAGCCGACCCTATGTGTGTGGATGTATTTCTGAGTGATTCTGCTCTAGGTCTGCTCATCTCCATGCCAGTCCCACCCTGTCTGCTCCACTGTGGTTGTTAAGGGTTCTCACAAGCAGGTGGAAGAGTCCTCCAAGTTTGCATTTTGTTTTCCCAAAACTGTTTGATGATCTTGCCTTTCCATGTGAAGTTTAGACCCAATCTGTGCATCTCTGCAGGGAGGCCTGTTGGGATTTTGATTTAGATTGCATTCTGAGCTTTGTGTTGCTGTGGTCAACGAGTTAGGGACAAAATGGGCCCCTGCTGTGGTGAGCCGTTCCTATAGACCGTGGCCGCCATTAGAAGATGGCACCGGCTTCCACTGTGGCCTGTGATAAACAACTCCTTTTTTGGAGAGTTGGCACGTAATCCTTTATCACCCTATGAGAAAGCTCCACGTGGCAGCTTTGCATTGGAGCTTGAGATGCTTTATTAAGGCTGGGAGGGGCATCCGGGAAGGAGAAGAAGAAATATCAAGGGCCTGAATAAACTGCTGAAAGAAGATTCCTGAGTTGCGTCTTCCTTGCGGGCAAGGGGTCGCGACAAGTGGTGCCGAGACCCGGGAACCAGAACTTTCAGCAGTCAGGGGTGGTGCACCGGTTAGTCCCAGGTAAGTGGGATCCGCGACCAAAGCGGGGCAGCTCCTCTGTAAACACAGAGAGAGCCTTATATTTTATTGCAGCTGCACTGTGTACTTTCGCTTTTGTTTTTTGTGCTTCTTTTGTTTTTGTGTCATGGGTGCCGCATCTTCAAGTCCGCTTCTCCTGGCCCTAGATGGCCTGTTACGTTCCAAGGGCCTGGAAGTGAAACATAGTACTTTACAGAGATTTTTACAGAAGATAGATATCGCTGCACCGTGGTTTGCATTTTTGGGCAGCCTTATTGTACCTAGTTGGGATAAATTAGGCAAAGATCTTGACTTTGCATCTGAGCAGGGCATATTAGAGGGTGGGGTGATACCCCTTTGGAAAATGGTCCGTAGTTGCCTTACAGATGGTAAATGCCAAGAAGCTGTGAGTGAGGGTCAGGCCGTTCTTGAACAACTACATGAGGAAAAATCTGAAGGATCACATAGTGAAATGGCAGAGAGTATCAAAAGTAACAGTAGTGAGAAGGCAAAAGAGCCTGAAGATAAAAATAGGAGAAGGCTCTATCCAGACTTGACCGAATTAAAAACGCCTGAGAACACAAGGGACTCAGAGAGTTCTGAGGACCTTGATATATTGTTACAACAACTACATAAGATAAAAATGAAAAAGAAGAAAAAGGAGACACAATGCGCGCATGCCTACTGTAAGAAGGGGGAGGGATCTAATATTGGTCAACAGAATTCTGAGGAGGAGGAGGTTGAAAATTTAGAAGAAGATATGATGCCTGTTGCCCCACCCCCATATGTGGGGGGGAGCCAAGGTTCCGGGAGGTCTTTTCATGCGCAAGTTTGGAGGACAGTTAATACAGATATGGGACTTGCATACCCTGTATTTCAGGACAATAACAGGGGAAGATATCATGAGCCTTTAGACTTTAAGATAGTTAAAACCTTGGCAGAATCCGTCCGCACTTATGGCATAGATGCCACTTTCACTCTCACTCAAGTGGAGGGACTTACTAGATTTTGCATGACTCCCTCAGATTGGGCTAGTCTAGTCCGCGCTTGTGTTTCCCCAGGGAAATATTAGGAGTCCAAAGTTGGCTGTTTAATGTTTCTGGCACTACCCAAGACTCGGAGCGAGGTAGGAGGCTTAAAATTTTTGCAAATAATTCACAATTATCTAATGCTACATTACCCTCCGCAGCAGTCTGTCTCCAATCTCCGTTCCTGTTTCTTTTGGCTAATGTTACATTACAGGGGATGCTTAATTGTTCTAATGTTACTTGCTACTTGTCTGAGTGTTGGAATGGCTCCTGGACTATGGCAGTGATTATGAAAATTCCAACCTTTGTCCCGATCCCGGTTACTGCAGATCCAGAATCCTTTCCTATTGTTGAATTGATTAGAACCCGTAGGGATTTTGGAATTACGGCAGCTATAGTGACAGCTGTGGCAGTGTCTGCTGCTGCAGCTGTTACGGCCGGAGAGGCCATGGCCAGTCAAGTACAAACTGCTGCCACCATTAATCAAGTTGTTCAACAAACTTCCACTATACTTGAATCCCAAAATACAATTAATCAACATATTTTGTCAGGGATTTTAGCTGCCAACCAAAGAATAGATTTACTCCAAGCTCAGGTAGAAGAATTGGCCAACTTGGTGCTTTTGGGTTGTGTTGACCAACGTGCACATTTATGCATAACCTCTGTCAGATTTAATGATTCCAGGAATGCCTCCCGCATCATTGGCGAATATTTGGCCGGAAATTGGTCCACGGCAGCGGAAGACATGATCCAGTCTCAACTAACCCAGATAGCTGTCTTGAACAGTACCCGTGTCGATCCCGTGACTTTGGGTCAATTCACCGATTGGATATCTTCTGCTTTTTCCTTCTTCAAAGAGTGGGTGGGGGTAGGCATTTTTGGTGCAGTGTGTTGCTTCGGTGTTGTACTTTTTTTGTGGCTTCTCTGTTGCCTTAAAGCTCGCCATGCGCAAGAGAAAGCTATGATCATACAAGCTCTTGCAGCTTTAGAAAATGGCATTTCTCCACAAATCTGGCTTGCACATCTTAAACAGTGATTTCTGGGCATGGCCATTGCACCCCAAGTTAATTTCACATTGCACTGGGATTGGCATGTCCTCTTCCTTACTCTCTCCCAGTGCTGAATAGCCCTTGCACTCTGCAGGTCTTGTTACCATTGCAATCAGATGGGTTTCAGGACTGGTCTTTCTTCTCGGCTACAGACTCTTTACCTTCCTCTGGGGCTTAGGGATTGTGTTGCCAACTTAAATTTTGTCATCATTACCAGGCTACCTGTGTTATCCTACTTCTCATCGTCGTCACGATGCAGGATGCGAGGCAAGGCACTGCACTTGAGTGATCCCTCAACGGACCTCAAGGAAAGCATGTCCTATTGCATGCGGGTTTGACGTCCACGCCCCGCCCTACGAAAAAAGGCGTCGGCTGATATGGGATCAGGTCTGGGGAAGGCGCCTCCTTAGGACTGAACCATACATTGCAGCCACTTCTGCACAGTGGGATAGGACCTCTACTTTCGCCTGCATTGTTTTATAAAACAGAAGGGGGAACTGTGGTGAGCCGTTCCTATAGACCGTGGCCGCCATTAGAAGATGGCGCCGGCTTCCACTGTGGCCTGTGATAAACAACTCCTTTTTTGGAGAGTTGGCACGTAATCCTTTATCACCCTATGAGAAAGCTCCACGTGGCAGCTTTGCATTGGAGCTTGAGATGCTTTATTAAGGCTGGGAGGGGCATCCAGGAAGGAGAAGAAGAAATATCAAGGGCCTGAACAAACTGCTGAAAGAAGATTCCTGAGTTGCGTCTTCCTTGCGGGCAAGGGGTCGCGACACCCTGCTCCTTCTGGTATACTTACTGTCTCTGTGCCACCTCTGTGGAGCTCCAATAGACACGAGCTGCCTATGCTTGTCCTGAGACCCTGACCCTCTGTGTTCTCTTCATGAGAATGTGTTTTCTCTGTGCTTTTGACTTGGAGTGGATTCTATTGTTATGTATTTGTGTTCAATCTATTGTTGTGTATTTGTGTTCATTTAATTGTAAAACATATGATTTGCTGTTTCCATATGTTATTTCTCATCCCTGTGTGTGTGTGTGTGTGTGTGTGTGTGTGTGTGACTGTGTTTGATCTCACATATGTAGCTAATGCGTCTAGAAGCTCAACTTATGCCTTCTTTAAGCAGCTTCTCCCACAGCTCTGTCTATTAGGGCTCTGTGTATTCCAGCCTTTTGAATATGCGGAAGGCAGTTAGAAGATCGGTTAAACCCTTCTAATTATGCACATCTCCTGTATCCTTTGTTTTTTCATTGATTTTTTTCTTCTTTTCACAGGTCACATATTTATGTTTCTTTGAATGCCTCGAAATTATGGATTGGGTATCAGACATACCTTTTAACCAGTTATATGTTTTTTAATGTTTTGATCAATATTCCTCAACTTTGTTAGATGCATTTGTTACCTAGAAATTGTTTGATCCTTCCTGGTATTTTTTCAAGTATTTATCAAGGGGGACCAATACTGCATTTGATAAGGGCTTATTTTTCCCCCACTAACAAGGCTGCATCTTTTGAATATTTTGATAAGGGTGGCAGAAGCATACCAGGGTGACACCAGAGAATCATGCCTGTGTGGAGTCTCCCACCCCCGCTCTAATGTGGCCACGGTGTGGGACTTTTTTTTTTTCTCAGACAGTGTGACCAAAGTGATAGAGCACCCCTTATGTGCCACATGGAAAGGTGAAGAGCTTTTAGGTACCAATGGGGACTCTATTCAGTTTGCATTAAGTTCATCATGAAGGAGGCCTTGGCCTCACCAGCGGGATCCTTCAGAAGGATCCCCAGGTCCCAGGCCCTCAGGAGCGCACTTGCTCTGTTCTTTCTTTGGGGAGGTGCTGCCCCTAGTTCTGCAGCAGGAAGCAGGTGAATCCCACCACTTTCGAGAGAGCTTGGGAGAGGATTCTTCCCTATGCATGCTTTTGAATGGGGCACAGCCTGGCCAGCACATTGATCTCAGCCCTGGCAGCCCTGAGCTGAGCCCTCATCCACAAAGAGAGGATACATGCACACTGTGGACAAGCTGTGGGTAGTGACCATACACACAGCAACTGAGAACGTGCACCCCAGTGGGTTTCCCAGTCTGACCCTGGGGCAGTGTGTTCCCTCATCTTCCTGAGCTCTCTCTCTGGTTAGGCGTGCTCCCACTGTGTGCCCAGCAGAAGTGGCTGGAATACATAAGAGGGCCCTTCTGCTGGTCTCCAGGGCTCTCCGTGTAGTCCTCCTCTCTGTTAGAAACTCATACTCTGGACATCACCTTCACCTCTGCCTCCTCCTCTCTGGGTGCCACAGGGTTCCCTCTCCCTGAGGATGCTAGGAGCCAATCCTGGGGTGACTTGGGTGTTAGTTACAGACTCTGGCTATGGAAAGACTTTCACTCCAGTGCAGGGTTCTCAGCCTCAGCCCTTGGGCCCAGAACTCATGGGAGAGGAGGCAGCACACTTGGGTGCTGCAGGACACTGAGCAGCATCTGTGGCTTCTACCCACAAGAGGCCATAGCACGGTGGCAGCTGTGACCAACAAATCTGTCTCCAAGTATTGCCAAATATCCCCTGGGGTTCCCAGTTGCCCTCAGTGGAAAACTAATGCTCTAATTAGAGAAGCAGATGTGTCCCCTGAGAAGTGAAGTGTGTATGAACAGATTTCTCAACCAGAAGCTGGAGTATGGCTCGGGACTCAGCCAGCGACAGTTGGTTCTGGGTCTCCCAGAATAAACATCATGTCCCCGGAATGTTCCAGGGGGTTCCACCAAGAAGTGGGGCATGTTCACAAAACTAAACAAACACTGCTGGAATTCCTCCAATATGTCAGGCCCCAGGCCAGCTGTCCCAAATGGAGCAGCAGACAGCACAGCTATCTAGCTTTGTCCTGGTGGAGACTGTCCACAGGGTCACCTTGAGGATGTCCACCACTGGGGAAGGAATGCCAAGGGGATCCTTAGCTAAAAGGGACACACCTGGTCTGGGTCATCGAGGCTCAGGAAGGAGGAAGGATTGGCGGATAACCTAAACTGAAGGGTGTTTGAGATCATAACATCAAAAATTTAGGCTGAAGACTTGATTTCAAAATAGCCAGAGAAGAGGATTTGCCATGTTCCCAGCAAACATAAGTGATAAGTGTTTAATGTGATGGCTATGCTAATCACCCCCAGTTTGACCATTAATATATTGTATGTGCATGTCAAAATACCACACTGCACCCCATGAATATGTACAATTAAATACAAATAAATAAATAAAAAAACAACATGGAGGTTTCCCTCCTCTGGGTGGATGGATGGTACCTAAACAAGAAACCGGAACACAGAAGGACACAGCTGAATCGCTCTTCCATGCACCACTGAGCTCCAGAAGCTCCTGGGGCCGATCTATCTCACAGGCTGGAAAGTCAGGGAGGAGCAGGAACCACCTGAGGGCGACCTCTCAGGCAGACCCCACCCCTGTCCCAGGAGGCCATTCTCTGTATTCACCCAGGACCAGAGAGCAGACTTAGCAGCACCAAATAATGGACCAGACGGAGTTGCTTCCCACGTCCTCTCCCTGGATTCCACTTCCCCCTTAGCTTCTCTGAGGTCCTCGGAAGTTGAGAGTCCAGGAGGTGATGGAAGCAGCCTCCTAGTTCTGGTAAAGACCAGGAGAAAGTGGAGACTTGATCCGATTGGATGGGGATACCAGTAGGAGGAGATGGGACAGGAAGATGGGGACAGTCCTGTGACCAGAGAGCCTGCAGGCCAGGATGAGGTGGGCAGGGAGGGGGCGGAGCTGAGCTGCTGGGCTCCTGATTCCTGCGGCCCTTGGCCACCCAGGCCTGGCCCTCTGTCTCTCCTTTCTTAGCCTTTTCACTGTAGATCTCCAGGTCAGGGGAGTCCCCTGGTGGGGAGTCCCACGTGTGTCACTGTTGGTCATCTCATTAAGCCAGGGAACTTGTTTAGTGCACAAAACAATTTGTATAATGAATATTTGAAAAATCAAAGCTCCCCCCACACACATATGCCCAATTCAGTCTCACCTGGCTAGGAAACAAGTAAAATTTAAGTTTCAATTGTCACTTCTGGCTGATGGCCATGGTGCTGGGCAGAGCAGTGTCCGGGGAAGCTTCTTAGAACCTTGATAAGTGAAAGACAGAAGCTCTGAGCCTGCTTCTGTGCAGAGAGCCCACTACAGAGAAGGGATAAGCTGGCTTGTGTGACCCAGGCCTTGGGGACCTTGGGAATCAGCCTCTGTGCTGACCCCTTCCTGGGATCTGGGTAAAGTGATGTGGGAAACAGGCTTGGGGACAGGAGTCACTCACAGGCCTGAGCAGGTGGCTTTCTGTTTCAACTCTGTCTTCGGTGGCTTCCTCGTCAATGCAAGAGTCAGCTATGAGGCACAGGGGCCCAGGAGCCGTCCATTTATGACCGTATCAAGAATAAGGGGTCCTTTTCTCTTCTCCATGCCCTGCCCCCTCCTCCCCTCCTCCCCACTTACCTGCAGGGGGCCGGGAGGAGGGCGGTGGGATCTCCTCACATGACATCTCATCATTTGGCTGATGAGACAAAAGCCCACCACAGCACCTACCCTCTCACAGCCGCCTTAGGTGGCCATGTGGCCCAGGAGGGCCTTTCCCACAGTGGCCCCTGATGCTCCCATGAGCCCCCCGAAGTCACCACCATTCTCCCGATTCTTAGAGCCTGGACAGTTTGAGCCACTGTTCCTAAGCACAGCCAAGAGGAAGGTGGGGGCAGAAGTGGGAGGTGCCTGGTGACTGCAGTGATGGAGAAGCTGGACCAAAGGGCTCTGGACATGGCCATGTGGCCCTGGCTGAGGAGCAGGCCCCTCCTCTTTGGCTGGGCATGGGGGGGAGCTGGCACTATGTGCAGGGGCGGAATCTGTAGGAGGGAGGAGCAGCCTGCTCCTGGACGCCCATCTCGGGGTGTGGCCATGGACGGGCAGCCGTGGGCCAGGCTCTGTCAACACTGCCACATGTGGAAGGTGGCAATCATTCCCTTGTTTGACAAAGAGGAATGGGCCAATTATTGTATGTTTGACATTCTGCTGAATTCCAAGTTTTAAGCAGAACTTTAGGGTGTGTTTGTTTTAAAAGCCAATGGCTCCTTCTGTTAAATTTTGCAATAGAATCAGCTTTTCCTGGGCTAGAAAATTTCCTGGCGAGTGATGGACCTGACAGAGGACCCCATGAGCGAGTTGGTCATGTCTGAGGTCTTCGTCAGTCAGACAAACTCTGTGGGCATTGTCCTTCTTACAATGGTGAGGAACTAGGGCTTCAGGAAAAGTGTGACCAAGTTGCCTTTGTAAGTGTTTCATATTCATAAGGAACGGAAATCATTTTATAATCTACCATTTTCCAAGCACCTGATAAAGTTGTTGAAACAAATAATACAGTTGTATTGCATTTCATTTACCTGCTTTCCATAATGGCCCCTGGAAGCTGTTTGGGGTCTACTGTGTAAATCCCTTTTCATATGTGGAGACTGACGGATGATTTCCTGGGGAGTCCTTGTCCTTTATTGTCTTCATCTGTGTGCACGTCAGGACCCAGTGCTGCGCTGAGGGGAGAGGGTTTTATGAAATGTATGGGGTGTGTGCTGGGGACAGAGATCTATGTGCCCAGAAACCAGCCCCTCATTGATTGGCTTTGCCCTGAAAGTCCCCAGGTGGTCCTGGATTGGCAAACTTTAAAGTGCAGATGCACCAAAAGAGTCTTGCTGGGAACTGCCCAGCTGAACTTGGACAGGGTCCCAGAGCCCATTAAACTCACTGTGTCCTGCTTCCCTGGCCAGGAGGCAGTTGGATTCCTTTTCTGGAGCTCAGCTGAAGCTCTGTTCCCAACTGGGTCCAGGGGCCATTTTGTAAAGGTTCTAGTACCTAAAAATGACGGTGCTTTTGTGGGGCAAGGGGTTATGGGAATGATAAACCCACAGGAGTCCCTACAGAGAGGCGGGTCCTCTGTGGCGACTTAGCCACATGGACCAGCTAAAACCTGCATGGTGGCAGAACCCTTGGGAGGCTGAGGAAGGGCCACTCAGACCATCTCCCACCCTCCCTAGGTCTCCTGAGGCTCCATGGGGGAGATTGTTCTCACCTCCCAGGATGGGCAAGGCCTTCTGTGCAGCCTCCCTCCAGGAGAGCTAGAGGCCCAACCACTAAGCAGCAGTCAGCAGAGGAACACCTACAACTCGCTTGGCAGCCCTCTGACTAGTTAGATCTCAGCATCATCCCATCGTGGGGTGGAGACACGGAGCATGGCGAGTTGGCTCTCTTGGGATAAGTTTATCCTTTCAGAAAAAGTGTCACCAAAATATAAATAAATAAATAGATAAACCACAAGAAATCTGAGTCTCAGGGTGGCTCACTCCCTCTCCACCACCTGAGCCAGGTCTCTGCCTTACCCTTGCCTGTCTCCCATACACTTGGCGGGGTCACCTTCTTCACTCCCTTTGCATCTTTTGCAAATGCCTGAGTGGACTCCGTGCTGCTAGTTCACTCTTCCTGTCTAGGACCAAAGCATCGGGGCCTCAGGGAATCTGTGAAGTTTTGACCCCTCACTCAGGTTTGGGATTGGAAGAAAGATCCTCCCTTGTGATCTTTTTACCATAAATTCTGCATTGCTGGATCTCCACACCCGACTCTTTCCTTTGCTGGCAAGTCACTTTCTCCGGGTTCCACTTGCCTGGCTCATTCTCTTCACCCAGGACTCAATTCAGCTATGCGAGGGACCTTCCCTGACCACTTGGATGAAATAGGTGTCCCTAGGCTACCTCCTCGTGCTTTTCTGTCTTTCCGTCTCCGTGTCACTGTTTGAAACTCAGTGTTCATCATCTGTGCCCTTCACAGAGGCTGGAGTGAGACTGAGGTCTTGGTCGTTTTGTCCACCTGTGTCCCCAGCAGCCAGAACAATGCCTGGCACTTAAGCTTTGCTGAGCAAATGGACCAAATGCTTCATGCAAGCTACAAGGGTCAGCTGGCTCTTAGATGAGACAGGGTGCTGTCCCCATCAGCAGGGATAAGCATTTTGGTTTGAGAGAGACCACGGCTTGTCAGGAGGAGCCCCTGGTAAAGGTGGAGATGAATTTAAATGTAAAGCAAGAAAAACTTTAACAAATCCTATGAAAAACTATCTTTATGAACTGTGGTAGGGGAAGAGTTCTTAGACATGGAACCAAATAAACCAATGGGACTTTATCAAAACTAAAAACATTTTTTGAAGGTGGCTTTGTTAAGAGAAGAAAAAGATAATCAACAGGTTTGGAGAAAATAGTTTTAAAGCATAGCTGGCTGGGGGTGTGGCTCAGGGGCAGAGCGCTTGCCTGGCAAGTGTGAAGCCCCAGGATCAATCTCCAGGACCACCAAAATCCAACAGCAATACAAACAGAAACAATGTGGCCTTCTTCCACTTAGAATATAGAGAGAGCTTGAAATTCTTGAGCAGAAATAACAACCACCAAAAATCCAATTCAAAAAATGGGACAAGGACATAAACAGATATTCCAACAAGGAGGAGATAATGGCTGAGAGAGTGTTCAATACCATTAGTCTGTAGGGAAATGCAAACTAAACTAAATGAGTGAATGCCTCTGCACACCTTTCAGAAAACCTATAATAAAAAATAACAATGCCACCAAGTGCTGGGGTAGGGGGTGGGTGGCAGAGTCCCAGGTCTCTCCCATGGTTGGGGGTACTGTGAAAGGGCAAAGCCCAGTAATAGAAAACAGTCTGAAAGTTTCTCCAAAATTAAATATTCACTTACCACATGGCTAGGAATCATTACACTCTGGCATTTATTTCAGAGAAATAAGTCATGCACACACAAAACCTGAATATAGATTTTATACTGTCTTTATTTACATTAGCAAGCTATGGGATTAAACCCAAATGTCCCTCAGTGGTGAATGGCTGGCCGTACACTTGCACCTCCATCCAGTGGAACCCCACTCACAGTGCAAAGGAGTGATCAGATGCAGAGCACTGGGTGGGCAGGGTGGACATGTGCTCAAGGACAAGTAAAGACCATCCAAGATTTCAACTGCATAAGATTCTTGAGATGACAGGACCATGGAGATGCAGAGCAGCTCAGAGGTTGCCCATGGGAAAAGGCAGAAGGCTGTGTGGTCCAAGGGTGGGAATTCAAGAGATGGCTCAAGAGTGATCCTTGATGAAAGAAGTCTCTGTGTCTCATTTTGTAGTTGGTTGCACAAATATACATATACAGAATTAAATGGTACACTTAGAAGTAAGAGCAGGTTAATTTTTTTTTGAGAATTGAATAAGGTTTGTAGTCAAGTTAATAGGAATGCATCAATTTCAAAAGCCTGGTTTTGGTATTCTTCTGCAATCAAGTGTGACAGCACCCTGGGGAGCCAGAGAAAGCCCACACCAGATCCTTTTCACTAATTTTGCAACTTTCTGTGAGTCTATAATTATTCTGAACTGAAATGCTTAAGAGTAAAAGATTAGTGTACAGAAGTTACTTACGAGTGATGTTTGGAGTCCATCAAAAGATCTAGTTAGAAACTGAAGACGTTTGTTTTAGATTCCACAGGTGAGACCACACAGTGTCTGTCCTTCCATATCTGCCTTATTCCATTTAACATAAGTTCCTGCAGATTCTTCCATGTTGTCACAAAATTCAGATTTGCTAAGAGACTGGATTATAAATGTCTTCACTGCAAAAAAATATACATATGTAAGGTGATGGATATATTAATTAGCTTGATGTATTCTTTTCATAGTGTGTACAATTTTTTGTACTCCTTAATGTATATGATTGTCAATTAAAAATGAAAGCAAATGAAAAAATAAAATAAATATGTTTTTAAAGAAGAAGAAAGCCTACATGGGTCTTAATTTATTCTATAGCTCCAAATACTTGGAGTCCTCCCAGAGTCAGTTTTTGCAATGAACCAAGAATCTCACTGTAGCACACAGCACCACTGACCACTGAACTCGCCCTTCTAGCAATGGATATTTACAGCTCTGTGCAATTTATTGCATTGGCCAGAGACCCTCTGTGAGTAAAGACCAGCCCCAGAGTGTCATGGAGATGCAGTATGCACAGCATGCACAGAACTGGCCTCCCTCACCCCAGAATTCTCTGAAGGAGAAAAAATGGTGGATATAAGGTGTAGGACTAAGGAGGGAAGCCTGTGGATGGGGCAGTGTAGGTTCCTTTGATTCGTCTTTGTTATGGTTGGATATGAGGTGTCCCCCCAAAGTCCTGTTAGTGTAGGAATGTTCGAGGTATGATGATAGGACTGTGAGGGCTGAGACCTAATATGTCCATCCTGGTTTGAATGGGCTGGCTGGGTGGTAATGTAGGCAAGTGGGACATGGCAGGAGGAGGTGAAGCCCTGGGGGTGTGGCCTGGAAGACTGTCTCTTCCCTGTAGCCTCCTCCCCTCTCCTGTCTTCTTCCTGGTCACCATGAATGGAGCAGCAGTCTGCCACCACACCCTTCCACCATGATGTGCTCACCTTGAGCCCAGAACAATGGAGTCCGGCCCACCAGGAAGTGAACCTCTGAACCTGTGAGCCAGAATGAACTTTTCTTCTTCTACGTTGTTCTTGGCAATTTTTTTTTCTGTCACAGCAACACAAAGCCGGCTCACCCACACATCAGGTGGTTTTTAATAAACATAATCCAGGCATTCAGGCTGCTGGGCCAGCCCCTCAGTTCTTTCCCAAGGCACCATATTGGACCTCATCAGAGGTCCAGGTCTTTGGGCCCCTCCCAGGGCCACCAGAGGATAAGCTGCCAGATAACAAGCAGTCACTACTTTAGCTGGATGCTGTTAAAGCCACGGGCTTTGCAAATGCCTCCGCATGCAGTTGACCCACAGGGCTCTCCTGCGGTGCCCCATGCAATTAATCTACTCCCAGCTAAGGGCCCAGCTCAGGAGCGCCAGCGAGTCCTTCCAGTCAAACTGTCAGCACTGTGTTCACATAACGGGGTTGAGATGTTAAGCCATCTCCTGCTGCACACACAGAAGCACAGGAGAACAAAAGGATCCAACCCAGAACACAGGCAGGAGTCAGCTAAGCAGAAAAGGAAAAGGAGAGGGAGCCCATTAAGATGTTTGGTACAGTTGACCTGTCTGTTCACAAAAACTTGTGCTGATGCATAATTTCTGAAGTTTAAAGGAGAAAATGGAGCCAGCTGGGCAAGTTCAGGAAAGAAGTAGGTGGTTGTCAGTCAGGCAGGGCAATGAAGTGGTAGAGTTTCAGGTGTTTCTGTGGCAGGGCTGTGTCACGACACATTTTTAAGGCTCCATAAATACCATTAATATTTATGAACTATCTCACAGAAGCAGCTGGTCGAGCAACACATCTATCAAAGCCTTCTGCCCTGCAATTGGCCTGTTTGGTTGGGTGATGAGCCCTGAATGGCAAATTGGAAGATGATTTGGGGGAAGAGTTTTATCCTCCAGGATTTCATCCCTACATTCATGGTAAAATAACCAGGATTATGTATTCAGAACAAGCAGTCTCTTTGAAGGATCCCCTTTGTCTTTGCCAGCTGAACCAGATTATTTGGCACAATGCAGACGCATAAATATATGAGCGTTCATTGGAAGATCTGGAGCTACACCTGACCCCACCTCAGGCTTTCTTAATTCTGAGATTCTGCTTAGAGACAACAGACCTGATCTCTGGTCCTTGGGCGCTCTGTGCTTGTTCACAAGGAATCATCCCTTCCCACAGCTGGGACACCATGGAAATTCATGTGGTTGGAGGGGTAGGATCCTTTAGGTTAACCTTAAGGATTACTTCACCATGAGACCCCAGTGTTCCCCAGCTGCACGCAGCCTAGGTTTTCCTTTCTGTAAAGAGGGAAATAATTTATACTGGAAAAACCTCCCCAGCCGACTTTGAGGATTAAATGAGAGAAACCTAAGTGTGAATTCCTTGTCACAAAGAATACGATGCATGCCTCTTTATGTCAGCATTCCAGCTTGGTTAGAAAGGAGACCCTGAGCAGTGAAGAGAGGGAGAGATGGAAATTGTTCATCCAAGGTCGTGGTGGAGGGTAAGAGCCCTCTACACCTGACCCCATCCCAGGGCCCGACAGCTGCAGAGCAGTCCAGAAGCACTTGGTCAAGATGGTGTTTTTTGGTTTTTGTTTTAATTGGTTGTGCCAGGTTAGTTCAATTTCATGAAATTTCTTTTTTTTTTTTTTTTACTTTTTTTATTATTAGTTGTTCAAAACATTACAAAGCTCATATTTCATACATTTGATTCAAGTGGATTATGAATTCCCATTTTTAACCCGTATACAGATTGCAGAATCACATCAGTTACACATCCACTTTTTTACATACTGCCAAACTAGTGTATGTTGTATTCTGCTGCCCTTCCTATCCTCTACTATCCCCCCTCCCCTCCCATCTTCTCTCTCTACCCCATTGTTTGTTTGTTTTTTTTTTTTTTTTTTTTTTTTTTTATCTACTTTAACTTCTCTTTTCCCAGGGAGGGAAGGCACTGACAGACCAGGTTGTGCCACAGGTATGCCCTTCTTCCCTCCCCCAGAGGGCTCCAGAACACCTGTGGGGCCTTCTCTCTGGCACCAGGGGCTTCTAGTGGTTTCTGCTGAGAGTGAGCAGGGAGGCTCCCTCTTGCTGCCCACCTGGGTCCAGCACAGCACCTGGTACCTGACAGCTTGGAAAGGTCCCACCTCCCTCAGCAACTCCGCTGTCAGCCCTGAGGCTAGGTGGGCAGGACCATGGGTTTGTGTGTTGGGTTATGTTTGGTTTTGTTTCTTTTTCTTAAGAGGCTTTATTGGTTTTATTTCAAACAGGGTGTGCTTATTATAAAATTTATAAGCACAGAAAGAAAAAAATCCCTGATCACAGCACCCCCATCAGGGGACCATCTCCATAAAGCACAGTGATTGCACCTACCTATAGCCACATGCACAGAGAGGGAGGGCTGCATGGACAGATAGACAGCAGGTGGATGTTCATATTTTATAGCAGTAAAATCCCATTGTATGATTTCTATTCTACTCGGGAAATTACTCAATTCCATTTAATTTAAAGTCTAAGTCAAAGAATCCAAAGTAGAGTGGCTGTACTCCATAAAACACCGACACCTCATGTGGCATGTGGCCCTCCCTCCTCCAGCCATTATCAGTGGACAGGCAGGCGATGTCTTCTTGCCTATTTGGAAGCACACTGTGAGCTGGGAGTGTGGGAGTCTCCTGGCATAGGAATTTCACTTTCTTGGGATGTACATGCAGAAGTGGGAAGGCCAGGTCACGTGGGGGTTCTATTTTTAAGTTTGTGAGGAACCTCCATGCTGTTTTCCATGACAGCTGAACCGACTTACATTATGCAGCCCTAAAAGAAGGAAATCCTGCCATGGAGACAATATGGATAAACAGGGGGAGGGAGGGGGGAGCCATTAAGGGAAATACGTCAGAGCTGGAGAGAAAAAGACTGTGCAGTCTCTCTGCTGTGCAGAATCTAAAACAGTCGAACCCACAGAAACAGACTGGGGAAGGGGGGTTACCTGAGGCTGTGGGGAGGGGAGAGGGCGAGAGGGACCAAGGGGAGACAGGACGAGTAACGGCCGTGACGTAGGGCACCACGACTCTAGTTGATGTATTTGTATGTGCATCTGCCAGGAGAGCAGATCCTAGGTGTTCTCTTCACGGAAAGAAGGAGATCATAGCTGCGCAGTGATGGGTATGTTAATTAGCTTGATTGTGGTAATCACTTCACAATGAACACACTTCTCAAAACGCCGCCTCATACACAGGGAATCCTTAAATATCTTCAATTTTTATTTGTCAACTTTGCCTCAACAAAGAAGAAGAAAACAAACAAAAGCCCTGGCTGTGGGGAGGGCTTCTGATTTGTAAAAGCCCTGGGAAGGTTAAGAGAAGCTTGGGCGGAGGCACAGTGAGATCTGGACACTGCTGTCGTCCCCTCCTGGGGCTGACCCCTGGCCCTCCACCTCCTGTCCTCCCACCCACTCCTTTCTGCACAGGTGGTCTCCCTGTTTTAAAAGGCTGCTCTGGGATTTCTTCCCACTCCCTCTGTCTAGATATTTCATCCTTTTGTCAAAGTTCCTAGCGTGGGTCATCTGCTATGGCCTAATGCCATGCCCCAGGCCCCTTTCTGTGCTGGGTAAAGTTTAGGGGTGGGGGAGGACCACACTCATTCCTGGGGAGCACAGTGCACCCCACACCCACCTCCTTCTGCCACCACATAGCTCCCAGCTGTGCCCCTGTGGATCCGGCTGTCAGTCCATAGACTCCCGACTCCATTTGTCCCTCCCAGTCTCCAGGGTGCTCCTGAGGGTGCCAGGGAAGAAAGACACTGGCAGCCGCCTGGTCCTAGGGGAAGCTGCTGTGCCTGCCACAGATTGGGGCCCCTTCAGGGAAGTGCCAGCTGTGACACAGGAGCCAGGCCCCATGGCCAGGCTCTGGGACAGACCCCAGCTCTGCCTCTTGTCAGTTCTACGGATTTGGGCAACGTGCGTCCCCTCCCTACCTGTCAGTTCTAGGTCACAGGACAGTGTTAGTATCTACACTACTCATCAGCTGCTGTTTGGGTGGAATCCACCCCATTTCAACTCGTGAACTTTGTGGCATAGGGTGGAGCCTGTGTCCCCAGGGAATCGTAGGTTGAAGCCTTTCTGTTTTTGTGGGGAGCACAAGGATTGAACTCAGGGACACTCGACCACTGAGCCACCTCCCCAGCCCTATTTTGTCTTTATCTAGAGACAGAGTCTCACTGAGTTGCTTAGCTCCTCACCATGGCCGAGGCTGGCTTTGGACTTGTGATCCTCCTGCCTCAGCCTCCTGAGCTGCTGGGATTACAGGTGAGGGCCACCGCGCCCAGCAAAGCCTTTTCTTTAATGTGATGGGATTTGGAGGCAGGGCCTGAGGGGTAATGGGTCATGAACACAGAATATGGACTGATATGTGTCCTTTTAAGAAGAGACAGCACAGAGATTGATCTCTCTTGCCCACATACGAGCAAACACCAAGAGGAAGGCCAGCTACAAACAGGAAGAGAACCCCTGGTCCTTCTGTGCGGCGCCCTGATCTCAGTCCTCCATCGTCTCCAGCTGTGAGAAGTACATTTCTGTCCTAGGCCAGTGGGTCTGCAGTACCTCCCTGTAGCAGCCCAAGTCCCCAAACAGAGCATGAGTCAGCCCTTCATCAGCGGAAGAAAATATTGGGACGATTAACCTACAAAGGCAAAAGTTCTCTTTTGGCTCACAGTTTGTCAGTTCCAGTCCATGATCCTCTGGCCCATTGACTTTGGGGACACCGTGGTGGGAGCATGTGCTGGAGAAAAATCACTCACCTCCGGGACAGGAAACAGAGGGAAGAGGAGGAGGAGGAGGAGACTGGAGTCCCACAATCCCCTTCATGGCATGACCCCAGTGGCCTAAGACTTTCCAGAAGGCCTGGGTTCGTAATTCTCCTGACACTCCCAATAGCCCAGGCTGGAACCAAGCCTCTGACAGTGGCCTTGAGGACATTTGGCAAAAAAACAAGCAGGTGATAGTATTGTGCTCTCTAAGAGCTGGGTGGGGTCCTAGGTCCTGATTCTTGACCAGATGAGAGGGCATGCCACCCAGGTGACAGGGCATGCCACCCAGAAAAGAGGGTGTGTCCCCTTGCAGCTGGGCACCTGTCCCTGGTAGCATCTGAAACTCTCTTTACCTTCTAGCATGATGGCTGGCCATTTTCTAGGCCCATCTCTCCAGGTCTTCGGTGGTAACACTGTGGTTGTTTGTTGCTGAAGCAGGACTTGATTTCTCCTGGCAGATGCACGACCTCAGAGGGCTGCAAGGAGTCCATGGGCTGACACAAGCTGTGGGTTTCAGCAGTGCCCACTGCACACTGTCACTGAATACACTGAAGCTGTCAGTGCAATGCCAGCAGCTGGGCATCACCTCAACATTGGTTTCTGGCACTGCTGCACGGTGCCAGGGGACAGGGAAAATCATTTGCTTGGAGAAGTGTCTTTGCCCTGATCTGCACTGAGAATGGGGTCTGTGCTTGCATTATATTCTGTGGAAAGACCTCAGCAGCGTGTCCAAAGGCCCCCATCGTGCCGCTTCAGGGGTCCCCTGAGTTTTCCAAGATCCTGAGCCAAGGCATGAAGAGGCTCAGCAAGTGAGTCCCGGGGACCACACTGTGGCTTCCTTCTGGTTTGTGATCTTGACACCACAATCTCCTCTCCCTTTGAATGAAGTGGCTCCACATCTTCTCAATCCCATCTGCCTCACTAATGACTATCTGGTTCATTCCACATGACTGACTGTCCTCGGTGTCCCTGGCCGTGGACCAGCAGATGCTCAGTCCTCCTCTGTCCTCATTTGGGCACCTGCTGCTGTTTTGTGATTTAGATGTCCTGTGTTTTCATGACTCATGAATCGGATTCTCTATCCTGAGTTCCAATGCATCAACCTGGCTGTCTCCCAATCCTCTGTCCCCCCATACCTGAGTCTTCTTCACCCTCAGTTCCCAGACTCCTGCACCCTGAGGTCCTCTTCGACCCTGTTCTTTGGCTGCCACAACATCAACACACCCCCAGTGGGGCCAGGTGAGCTCTGCAGTGAGGTCCATGCAGACTGACCCTGTGGGCCTTTCCACCATCACTGCCCTGCCTCTGACCAAGGGCTCCCTTCTGCTAAGTGACATCATCTTCCTAACTGCTGTTCCTGAGTCCTCTCCTGCCCCTAAAGCTGGAGTAACAAGTTCAGATCACAATGAACTCACTCAGCAAAACCCTCCATTTAGTTTCCCTCTCATTTCGAATAATAATGGGAACCTTCCTGCCATCTGGCTGTCCCCTTCCTAGGTCCTTCATTGTTCTGGTTCAGGGCTGGTTCTGGCTCTTCTTGTAGTCTCCCAGGCACCCCTCTGGCTGGGCTTTGGCATTAGCTCTCATCTCTCTCTCTATAGGGTGCCGGCCTTCCCAAGCCCACAGGACTCACGTCCTGAAATTCTGGAGTTACGTTCCTGGTGTCTGGCCCTCACCACCACGTTTATGTTTCCATCCTTCCACTAGGAGCCCTGTACTGCTTCCCTGGGAGTCCGTGGTCCCCAGCAGACCCCACCATCTGCCCACCGCTTAGTGACATGTTGTGTGTGTTATCTGAACACCTTCCCCTTGGGGTCACACATTTGTATTCTGCTTTATCTTTAACTCCTAGAGTGGCACCTAGTACTGAAAAATGGAGACATTGAAGGAATCCATATCGATGGCTTGGTCGGGCCAGGATCTGCCTGTCACCTCAGCCATGAGTTAGGGCTCAGAGGAAGGTCAGCTGAGACATGAACCATGTAGTACATTAAGTAAAACATTGAAAGATGGCTTTAGCCAGACTGCTGGCAGGATGGTCTGGTATCTGTGGGAGGACCAGAGCCTTCCCTGGACTCTGCTGGAGGTCCTGCTGCCTGTCTGCTAGAGGCCCTGCAGGACGTCACTGGCTGGTGGGGTCACATGTCTGGACTCTGCAGTTTCCATGGAAATGATGTCAATGAGCACCTTCTGCTTGCCCCCTTCCCATGCCATGCAACCCCACACAGGTGCATGTGATTATGAACCGCTGCCTGTGGCTGTGCCTTTGAGTTTATCCTTCTCTATCTCCATTGGCTCTTTCTCTCTGTTAATGGAGACAGAGACCAAGAACACTTCCTAGTCAGAGAAAAATAGAACCAAGCTGGCCTTGGGTGGTGGAGCTCTGGTGTTCAGGCCTCGACCTGTTCAGCAGGGATCACCACCTGCTAAGAGCCCAGCACTGTGTCAGGTACCAGAAAGGAGCCAGTAGATGTGGCTCTGGAGCTCAGGGGCTGCAGAGCAGGCAAAGGACACAGGTGCACACAGTCGTGGTGTAGTGAGTTCAGATCTGGAAACTGCTAAGGGTGCAGTACAAGTCTACCACAGAAAGTCACAGTGGAACGGGGCTCTGGTCGGGGGCACTCGGTGAAGGGGGCACTCAGTGAAGGGTCCACTGGGAAGTGGGAACAAGCAGGAGGTGAGGGTGGGCTGCATGAGGAGGGGCTGGACTTGGAGCCTTTGAGGGATAGAGGGAAGCAGGAAGCAGCCTGGCCGGGGGTGGGGAGGCGCTGGGTAATTTGCAGGTAATTGGAGAGCAGTGTTACAGTCTTGTGGGGTGGATGTTTTACTTTATTTATTTTTACTTGTTCGTTTCAGGTATACATGACAGTAGAGTGTAACTTGACATGTTATGCATGCACAGAGCATGACATTCTAATTAGGTTCCCACGTTTGTGGTTGTGCATGGTGTGGAGTTTCACGGGTCCTGTGCTCATCTATGAGCATAGGAAATGGCAGTGTTCACGGCCTCTACCCTTCATGGGAGAGGTTGTCGTGGTGAGCAGAAAATCCTGGGATCTGCTGCAGTTTCCAGCCAGGGTAGGGAACCTGACCAGCATTCTCTGCATGTGCTCGGGACCCTGGGAGAGGAAGGCCCAGTGGCTCCCATAACAGGATGCCATCAGGAATGCAGAGCCTGGGACTCGATCCCACTCTGCACCCCAGGCTCTCTCAGAAGACGTCCTCTGGGTCCAAGGTTTTGATACTCACAGCCACAGTGAGCTCTTGCACCCGAGTCCAACAGGGCAGACAGAGAGGGAGGTTCCTGGGGGTGACAGGGGGTTCTGTGTTGCAGCTGAGGAGCACGGAGCTCAGGGGTCTCTGTCTTCACAGTGAGCAGTGAGCCAGCTTGATCTCTGCCCTAGGGAGACATCATCCCATCCCTCAAGGTCACTACCAGACACAAGCCTGAGGGACAGCCTGGACGCCAAGCAGCCAGGGCCATGTGTCGTGGGCACAGCCAGGAGGAGCACAAGGGATGCCCAAGACCAGGGAGTTGCCCTTCCTGGTCACTGCAAGCTCAGTGTGTCAGACACACTTGGAATTAAGAGATCGCAGATGACCTTGGGCTGTGGGTGGTGCGCTTCCTTCCATGACCCACCCCATGCACAGGCCCCTGTCCCAGTGAGGTGCAGACTGGTCTCTGTCCTCTCTGTGGACCTCAGAACCCAAGGCCAGCACTCAAGGAGGGGCCCTGGGTCCAGGTGGAAGTCCACCCCACTAACACTGCTTCCTTTCCACAGCACGTCCCCCATTCCAGCTCCCACACAGGTGGGGTGTGTGTGTGTGTGTGTGTGTGTGTGCGCGCGTGTGTTCTGTGACTCTCAGGACCACACAGGACAGGTGTCAGGTCTGATCATGACATTAAAGAGGTGTCATGTTTTTAGAGGGGGAAAGCTCCATGGCCGGAAGAGCTTTATCTCCCCACGACTCAGGGACAAATGTGGGGCAGGATCCAGGTCTTCTGTCCCTGAAGACACCGCCTATTTCACCATCCCATTTTGAATTTGCATTGCCACCTCGTGGTATGGAGAGTGAGCCACACTGGCTCAGGCCAGAGACTTCTGCCTCTCTGTGTGCCATCCGCGAAACGCCACGAGGAACGTAGGGCCGCCCTTGTTTGAAGCATGAAAATAGGAAACATTTCCAAAGCCCATGCCTTGAGCTGGGAACGCTCCATGCACCCAGAAAGAAGCTGCAGACACCATCATTTCATCCCATCAGGAGGCCTTGGCAGGGAGGAGTGGGGTGTGGGAATTAGCATATGTCCTCCTTGGGTCCTGAGCCCCAGCAAGGTGACAGTAATCAAAACTGACACCAGTAACATTTCCCGCCAGCAGGATCTGCAGCCCTGTCCCTGTCCAGTGCTGCCCTCCCAAGAGGAGCATCAAGCCCAGCCAGTTCAGGGCATGGGGAACATGGGCCGCTTTCCCAACAGTTCTTAATTAGGTCAACTTTTATTTAAGTAACGTGGACTGACTTTTGCATGCAGACGCTGAGTCCTCACAGGAGGAGCCCTCCTGCAGCAAGCCTGGTGGCCCTGCCTGGCACAGAAGAGTCCCCAGGAAGAGTTCCAACCCATTATCAGAAGAAAACAGCATCTGGGGAAGACTGGGGGTGCGCCTAAGCCAAGCACCCGAGCAGCGCGGCACGGCCCAGCGTCTGCAAAGCACCTTTCCACCTATTGCTATGGAAACCACGGACATTTAAACCCTGGCTCACTGAAATCCCCTCTCGGTCTTTTGTGGAGGAATTGTTGAGGGCATCTGTAGTTTTTAGGCAGGGAAATCAAGACAGAGGGGTTTTGTGGAGAATGCGGAGGTCCTGATGAGATGCAGGACCCAGCCCCAAAGAGGCATGAGAAATCCAACCTGGAGAACCTGCCTGAGCCAGAACACAGCCTGGGCTTGGGGAACCCTTGGGGAGCCGGGAACTGGAAATCCATCCATCACTCATGTCTGCAGTCTGATGAGGGGATCTGGGGCTGTTTTCACACCGTCAATCCTGCAGACACCATGCTGCTACTTGTGCATTCTCTGTAAGAGATTTTCTACCAGATTGTGGAGCTGGGTGATCACCCCTCTCCTGGGGAAAGGACAGAAACCAGTGCCTCCCCAGCCCTCTCCTCCAAGCCCCCATCTCTGTAGACTCACTGCTTCTGTGGACATATTTCTCCATTAATTCTGAGTCCATTTGCTGAAATATGAACATGGACTCCTTTTCTGGGCTGGTGTGGTGACTCCCACGAGGCCTCATGAAGTCAGGGAAATGCGTGTGCAAACTGTGTTGGGAAGGGCAGAGTGGTCAGGTCTGGCCTTGTCCTGCTTCAGTGAGGTAGACAGTATCCTTCTTTCAGAGGGGGGATATGGGGAAGGACAATTTCACTTCCACATGCTGGTTCTTATTAACAATCAGAAATCCCTTTTTCTGTGTGGCTCACCTAACACTAATTTTTCTTTGCCTTGATGCCAAGTCATCAACAGCTAGTAGAAAGGATACAAATTTGTCTCACGTACCATAAAGCCCATAGTCTGCCATTTCAGGCCTGGCCTAGCAGCTACACTCGTCTTCAAGAAACCAGAGTCCTTCCATCCTGGTTTTATGCTCAACACGTTAGTTTACTCCAGAAACTTTTCCCCTCGTGGCTACAAAATGGCTTCCAGACCTCCAGGCATCACATCTTACAAACAGCAAAATAAAAGAAGAAGACAAATAGGGCTGGAAATGTTTAGCATAGATGTCATCAATATTCCCCTCATATCTCCTGGACCCACACTGGGTCACATGCCATTAAAAAAAAAAGTTTTAGAAAATGGAAATCTGTCATTGTAGTCTCTGTTGTGGGGTGTGGACAGGTGACTTTAATCTTGAAGTGCTAAGAGTTAGTCATTGAGGAAGGAGACTGTTTTGCTGGTGGCACTCAAAAAACCTTCTAATCCTGGCTGCTGCAGAGACAGGCTCCTGTGGAGTTGTCAATCATCTGCTCAGAGCTGTCAATCAACCACCACCCTCCTTACTTCTGAGAATATCTGCAGTCTACTGAAGCAGAGGAACCTATTTGGGAAGGGTAAAGCAGTGCAGGAGTTAGGGGGTCCCCAGGAAGAGCTCCAGCCGATTATCAGAAGGAAAGACATGTTCAGACACCAGCCTGAGGCCTGAGCCATCTAGCACTAACCTGTAGACTCACGAGGCACCGAACAAATTGCAGATCAAACAAGCAAAACACCCAGTTCACTTGCCAATATTTGCTATTTCTTTGTTTTGTAATCCTGGGGATCAAATCCAGGGCCACACACATGCTAAACAAGTGCTCTACCTCTAAGCTACATCCATGGTCCCAATCAATATTTAAAATTTGTGATAATTGATTTCTTAGCCTCTTTTGAAAACCTGGAATAATTGATCTACTGGGTTTCTGATCCTAAATGACAACATGAAATAGCACAATATTGACATCCCTGAGAGAGCCTGTGCACCACGGTCTTTGTGTTTACCACCCCATTGACCCTATGTGCCACAAAATACCGCCTTAAAATAATTTAATATTTTTCCTTTAACAGAAGTCCCAGTCTTATTGCTTTAAATCACTGTTGGAAGTGAAATTTAAAGAAAAATAGGTAGTGCAAATAAAGCAAGAAAGAAGTGTTGCAGAATTTGTCCATGGCCCACCTAACAGCCTTCCCTTCCTCCTGTGCCAACTTGGTGTGCCAACTTGGGGCAGCTCCACCTGACCAGCTGCAGGTAGGAGTGCAGGTGTGGGACCAAGTTCTCCCAGCTTACAGGGCTAAATGCTTGAGGATGGGAGGCTGGAGGGCTGTGATACAGCAGAGTCCAGGGCATCCTGACCACACCCACACCCCAGGCCTCTCGAGATACTGAACCAGCCACCATCTGCAGATCACCCAAAGTTTGCTCAGCTCTTTCTTGGAGATGTGAAGATGTTTTCATGGGTTCAAGGCATCTATCCAGGTGTCTTTCTCTCTGAGATAATAGAAAGAATGAAAAAATAATTTAAGAAATTCTCACTGTGTGATTCTGTTATTTAGTGCTGTTTGTACAACACCCCAAATCAGATCAAATGCCGCTGGGGATTCTCCCCACACTGCCAATAACACTGCTATAACATGTCAAGCCTGGGGTCCATATTTATGCCACTGAACACAATTCAGAGGTACAGACTGAAGTAGAACTTTTTTTTCTTTCATAAAATTGTTGCAGTTATCCAACATGACCTTTAAAAAAAATGGGGGTCTAATTCTGTAATCACTAATTAAGACACCCATCCAAGAAGAGACCTGTCTATCACTATATCTTTGTGTCTATCCATCAGATCCACCTACATATCATTTATCTTAGTTCACAAGTTCATGACTTCCTCTGTTATTTTAATTCTAAATCATAAGACAAGAGATCAATATATCTTGAATTGTGCTTTGAATACATCAGCTTCTTTTCAGAAACAATAATACTTAGTACATCAAAGGATGAGAAATACTATTGTAGCATTTTTAAGTTTTCCATTGATTTTGCCCTAAAAATTAACCTAGATTCAACCTTCAGCTTTCTCTTCTAGATACTCAATTTCCCAGAAACTCTCTCCCAGAAGGCCCTGTGTTCAGCAATTCTTAATTTTCAAACTATTAAAAAACCTTCTTTATGATTAATTCCATGTTGACACAATATTTGTAATATTATATTTGAACTAACCTGTATTATTGCTAAGTGTATTCCAAGATGATTCAATATCATGATGGTAAATCTTTACGACTTACAACAAATGGAGGATAATTGTGAATTTAAATCTAGTGAATGAAGCCATGATAGTGTGGTGCTGGTAACTGCATAAAGCTTTGAACCAGCTTCCTCTCTGATAAAGGCTGATTAGAATTTTGTAAGAAAAAAAAGGAAAGCATTTTAGCAACAAACAGACTTTTCTCCTTGATTCAATCAGAAAAACTCAAAAACAATCGGAAAAAGAACAAATCTGTCACTATGATATTTAAATGTGTCCAATTTCCTTTATTTAACACTGAAAACCATCTCTCTTATATGCAAAATAGTTTCATTCCACCCAGAAGTATGTCTAATTCATTTCTTACCCTACTGGGTGGCCACCCGACAGCTGTTCCCCATTTTGCCCTGACATCAGATGAGCAGCTTATTGTCCCTCCGTCAGACTCAGGGGCAGGTCCTGATTGGTCAAAGCTGGTCACAGTTACAGCCATTCTATATCTGTGCATCTACTCCACACAAACCTGTGATTGGTTGAGGTCTTGGCCATGTGACCTGGTCTTACCAATGAGTGCTAAGAACATATCATATAAAGATTTCAGTGCAAGACTTTGCTTCTTCATTCAACAATATTAAGTCCACATGGCCTTCCCTGGCTTTCTTCCTGCAACTCTCCTGGAAGAACTAAATACCTGCAACCATGATGTCTATCTTTCTCTTACAACAACATGGCATAAAAAGACAACTATGTTCAATATGCAGAATTAGAAATATTGAAGGAATCGAGGTCATTGATGATCTCATGAAGTCAAATATCGCCCCAAATGCTGAAAACACATCACAAAAATTCCCATGATTTAAAGGAAAATAGCTAAAATTTCTGTCCTATAGCCAAGCACACCCATTATTAACAACATCACCATATGGTCTCCTGCAGGTGTGAGTGTGTGTGTGTGTGTGGAGGGGGGGGGGGTTTGTCCTGGTTAGTCCACAGGTATAGTTTACCTAATTCTGTGTTTGTAACTCACCTGGTCTCCTTCCTCAGGCTGCATAAATCCCAAGCAACCATTTAGAATTAGCTCAGAAGGCAACTTAAAGAAGCATAAGCCGGGAAAGTGGGAAATTCTTTCACACATGTGGATATTCTTGGGATTGGTACTAATTAGGGGGGAAGAAAAGAAAAAGAAAAACAATAGCATAGCCCCCCAAAATTAGAATCTATATATACCATGCAACAAAGGAGGCAAAATACGTTTAAAGCAACCTTTGTTTCATTGGCTAATTCATAAAATATATAATAAGCATCTACTATGCACTGTTTACACCAGATACAGAGTAGTGCCTAAGAAAACAGAATTCTGATTGTTGTGATGATAATTTTCACTGTTGACTTTTCTACTGTCACTGCATTCTGAAAATCCTCCGGGCTGGCACTCTTGGCTAGCTTTCTGCTGTGCCAAGAGCCTGTTTTGCAGAGTGCTGTCCAACCCCAGATGGAGTGCAGATATGTGTGGGGCTGAGGAGGAGAAAAAGACGAAAGCCGCCCTGATTCCTTTGTTCCCTGTGCTTCACTGACTGAGCTTTTGTTCCCTTCCCACAAATTAGAGTTTGTTGACATTAGTTTCAAGAATGGTTTGCTCATGTGGTAGGCAGGGGGCATCATGGTAATTGAGCCTCCTTGAGTGTGTGTGGTCTGGAGAGGGCAATCATCCAAATGCCACCAGTGAATGACCAGATTTAAAAGGTGTGGTGTCTGTGCAGAGGGGTGTTACTCAGCCAGAGAGAGGCAGAGTGATATGAGAATATGAACTCCTGAGTTAACGCGGTTGAAATTGTCCACATTGCATTGAATTAACGACACCACTGATCACATCCATCCCTTTAGAGGAAATATCTAGAACAGGTAAATCCATCCGGATGGAAATGGGTCAGTGATGGAGAAGGAATTGGGTGGAGAAGTGGGGAATAGCCTCTCAGGAATCTGAGGGGCTGGAACCAGATTGTAGTGATCAGACCCAAAAATGGTGACGGCACCTCATGCTACCAATTGTCCTGCAGTACCCGTGACTGCCAACATGCTGTGTGAGCTTTTAGCAGGTTGAAATGGGGTGAGATTGAAATATTGCCCCTTTCTCTCTGTTTTGGAATGTCTGTTTCCATTGACAATAACACAGTGACCCAGCTGTCCCTGGTCCTGAGCTTTAATGGTCACTGTCAAGACCAAATGCCCACAAGGCTGGGCTCTATCCCTAGCCTGTGCCAGGGAGAGGTGATTCCCCAAACCTTCATGGATGAAAGACCCCATGCAGACTGTCTCAGAGAAGGACAACAAGAACGAGTTCTCAAACAGGTTTTACCAATTGCTTTGACAGATTTGCTGCTTCAGCTCCTGCCTCTGGAGTGGAGATCTCTATTTTGCTTGGATTAAATTGTCATCCCTGAGAGCTCTTGGGCCGGCAATCCTCTTGCTGTAAACAATGGTTGCCATCTAATGAATCTGTGATGCTTAAGGTTTTCTTTTTTGGAAATTTAATTTATTTGTTTTAAGAAATCCATGACACCAAGAATTGGGGAGAAAGACAGAGAAAATAAATAAATTATCGATGAAAATCAGTGAGGCTGGGAGGCTCCTGGCATTTGGTGGATTATTTATAGAAATGTGATATTTGTTTTTCTGCTGTGGTGTGACAGGTAAAATAAGAACGTGTGCCTGGGGATACCTGCAGACATGTTCTTATTTCTTCCATTTTCTTGGGGTGCCGGGAGATTCTGCCACTCAAAGGCAGAGATGAGTAACTCACTGATTGGAAAAAAAATGTGAGGTTATGAACTGGAAATATTCTGGCCCCAGAACAATAACTCTCTAGATTGAGTTAAATGTACTTACCTCAAGAGAAAGAAACCCCTCAGGTGCTGAACACAGGGTTCACAGCACCCAGCAAGGGCTCGTGGGGCAGCTGAATTGTACTTGGAAGGATCGTGATGCGGGTGATCTGAAGTTTAAAGATCTGAGACTGGATATCAACCAACTGAAATAGATTAATATCCCCGGCTCCCAGAAAGACATCCAAAGTTCTGTGCTTAATTTAGAGCCAATGGTAGAAGTACTCTGCAGTCACTTAACTCTTTAGTACTGGAGCCAGCACTAAATCTATATGTGTCCCTGAAGGCCATTCTGGGGACATTTGTTGAGCTTTAGAATGCTCCAAATAGGATTCCTTGTGGCTCCCATAAGAGCAATTAGAGGAGGCCCCTGGGATGCGTGATCTCATATCAGTCCATGTTCACTCAAATGCAATGGCATCCATTTGGCCACCAGTCATTAGCACGCAATGATGAATTGAATTGAAATCTGGCCTTTGCCTATGTGAGAGGCAAAGAAGAAAGCACATGCAAGTCTCAGAGGAGATGGCTTATTTTGTACCTGCAAGGTGCACAGAAGGAAGGTAATGTCTGTAAATTGAAGAAAAATGAGTCAAGTGTCACCTGAAACCAACTTATGCAACAGACAGCCTGTGTCTTCCCCCTGGAGTGTGGAGCTTGATTTCCTTTACACCTTAGCCCCTTCTCCTTCCCTTAGCTGCCACCCCCAGGAGGGACTGCCAGGAGGGACTGGGATTCAAATCTCTTGGTCAGGAAGGTTCAATATCATCTCAGTAGGTGATGCTCTGAGAAGCCAGGTATACTCAGGGTATGTGAAAATGTGAAGTTAACCGCATTTCCTGAGAAGTACAATGTAGCTACTTGAATGGGGAGGGAAAAAAAGAAGGCAGAGGACATCTCTCTACCTTCCTCCTTTGGGCTCTGGAAAACTGGAAAAGTTTCTTACTCCTTCCATTTGCTCACTGGGCTTCTGAGGACTGAAGTGCAAGGCCGGTGTGTCAGTCAGCCTTGCACCAGAGTGACCAAAGGACCGGTCAAGAGCAATGTAGAGGAGGGAAAGTTTATTTTGGCTCTCAGTTTCAAGGTTCAGTCCTTGCTCAGCCAAATGCAGCGCTGTGGGGTGAAGGTGCGGCAGAACATCATGGCAGAAGGGCATGTGGGAGGAAAGCATCTCAGGACAGGGCAGCCAGGAAGTGGTGAAAACTCTTCTCATCAAGAATAAAATATAAACCCCAAAGGTAGACCAGCAGTGACCCACCTCCTCCAGCCACACCCTGTACCCATGTGGTCAAAACCCAGTTAATCCACATCATAGAATTAATCCACTGATTAGGTCACACCTCTCCTAATCTAATCATTTCACCTCTGAAAATTCTTACATTGTCTTACATCTGAGCTTTTGAGAGACACCTCGTATCTAAATTATAATAACTGGGGAGGCTGGCCTTTCATCAAGAAGAGGATACACTTCTCTTAATGTGTGAAGGCTGCCATAATTGGCTCCAACAGCAAAGATTTACTTTCTCGTGAAATTTCAGGTCATGGTGTTGGCAGGGTGGCTTTTTGGGTCTCTCTATGGCTTGTAAATAGCCATGTTCACCTGTCCTGTGCCTTCACCTGGCCTTTCTCCTCTACATGTTTGTGTGCACATTTTCTCCTCTGACATAGACCCTGGCCACATTGGATGAGGGTTCACCCCCAAAACCTCATTTTTACCTCATTACCTCTTTAAAGATTCTAACTCCAAATAGAGTCACATTCTGAGGTGCTGGGAGATGTGACTTCAACATATGAATTGTTTAGGGGAGACATAACTTAGCACATAACAATGATAATAGCCATGTTTCCTATTCAACATCTGCGATTCCTTATTCTTTTTTTTAAAAATATTTATTTATTTATTTATTTTTAGTTCTCGGCGGACACAATATTTTTGTTGGTATGTGGTGCTGAGGATCGAACCCGGGCCGCACGCATGCCAGGCAAGCGCGGTACCACTTGAGCCACATCCCCAGCCCCCGCGATTCCTTATTCTTGACTGAATTTCCAAATGGCAGAAAAATGCTCACTTGGCGTGAGATCTGTGCTAACGCTGCTGTAAGCTCATCTTAGTTTGGGATGCTGTAACAGAATACCAGATGCTGGGTGGCTGAAACAACATGCATTTTTATATCTTATTGTGAAGGCTGAAAAGTTTGAGATCACAGTGCCAGAGATCTCATGTCTGGTGAGGGCTCCCTTCCTGGTTTACAGATGGCCGTCTTGTGTGCTCACCGGACGGGAGCAGACAGAGGACACAGAAGCTCTCCCTTGCATCTCCTTATAAAATAAACTCTGCCTCAGGGGAAATACATTGAGTCTGTGCAAATGTCTTGTTTCTCCTTAAACTTCCACCTACCAATTTTAGCACCTATATACTTATATTGGATGCAAAAAAACACTTTGTGTGTGTGTGCGTGTGTGCACACACATGTGTGGTGCTAGGGATTGAATCTGAGACCTTACACATACTACCAAGCACCCTACCACTGAGCCATATCCTCAGACATTCCACCACCATCATCATGATTTTTATTGTTATTATATTATCATCATAATCATTTTATTTTTAAGGCATAGTCTCAAATTGCCCAGGCTGACCTTGAACTTCTGATCCTCCAGCCCTCGCCTCCTGAGCAGCTGGAATCACAGGCTCAGGCACAAAGCCCAGGGGATGCAGGAATTTTAACGTGATTCCTCCCTCTAGTGGTGACTTCTATACCCCTAATTCTTTTTACATGTAATAATGGAAATTCATCTCTGAGAAATCAATTTTTCTGTTCTATTAAATGTTATTTTTTAATGTATTTGCTTATTTACTTATCCCCATGAGGTCTCCAAAAGGCTATATTCTTTGGGATATAACCCAGGGCCATCCCTGTTGGTTTTGCTCCTCCCATTTCTGGTGTCTGTGACAATTTCACGGTGGCCTCTGCAGTGTTCACACACCTCCCCATCTCATGAACACTTTGTACTTTCTGAGTCTGCAGGATGATGCAGGCACATCTGTGCTTTCTGTGACTGGGCCAGGAGTCCCGCCACTTCTTCCAGGGGCCCTGCCTTATTTATTGAAGAACAGTGTTTAGAAGCCAAGATGGCTGTCCCATGTATCCGTTTCCACTGAATGTCAGGCCTTGGTGGAGCAGAGCATGGGAATGCTCATTGTGTGCACTGATCCAATGTGGACAGACGGTCTCTCCATCTACATATTTGCCTGCCCACTATCCATCTACTTATCTGCTTACCTGAGTCTAGATGAGTATCTACTTATATCTGCCGAGACATGATTGCAGCTATATTCAGATACAGCTATATTCATAGACAGAGGTTAGACAGAGGTTAAGCTCTAAATATCTACTTATTCATTGAAGTCTCATAGAGATTTAAAATAGCTTAGGAAATACTAACATGTACCTTCATGGAAAGCAAATGGACCCATAGAATAATCAGCACCATCTATCCATCTCTAACATTACAACTGCCAATCAAAATGGTGCTATTCAAAATTACTTAAATCAATGTCTCTACCATTTGCTCTAGGTAGCTGGTTAATTTGTAATGTAGAGATGTTACATTATCACAGTCTGCATCCTGGCTTGCATTTACCTACTTGCTCTTTGATTTTTTTTTAAGTTTACATACATGAAAATTTACTATTGCCCCAAAGCAGGGGATCAGCTCCCTCTACCCTGGGTGTTGAGAGCCACAGCCGAAGGGGCCCCAGCAAACTTCCAGCTGCCAGCAATCCAGCTGCCGGCTGATGATTGGCTCACAGCGGCCCCAGCAACATCTAGCTGATTGGCTCCTCGGCCCCAGCAACATCTAGCTGATTGGCTCCTCTGCGGTGATGCTCATTGGACTGTTTCCCTGCCCTTTCAGACCACGGAGCTGCTCATTGGGGGACTTTTTTGGCTCTTCCCACGTGACCCAGCCAATCGGCCTCAAGAGCAGGAGGATTGTGGGAGGTGGAGAGAAGCGTGTGTGGGGGGGAGAGAGGCTTGTGGAAAGCCGGTGGTGGCAGTTGAGGCTCTGAGGATTTTTCCTGAGAGGCTGTTTTGTTTGGCGTGTTTGGTTCTAAAAATAAAGTTAGTTTCTTTTGACAAGTGGCTTCTGATTGTGCCCAGCCAGACTGCGGCACCTGGGGTCACTCACAGGATTCTGCTTGCCCTGGGGGCAGCCTCTGTCCCATAGAGTGAGTCCTAATTTAGTTCTTCTGTCCATAACCAGGATGTGGGCTCTGGAAGTCAGCAGTGTGAATCTCATTCTTGCTTCTCCTGCAGGGCAGGTGCTCAGTAAGCCTTTGCTGAATGAATGAGTAAAGGAATCATCAAGCAAAACCACCTCAGAAGGATAAGGGCTTCCAAAGTCTTTTGTTTCACACCATTCCTGCCCTAGCAGGAAACATTAGAAAATGAAGAATTGCAACATTTGAAAATTATAATAATTGTATGCCAAAGTCCAGTTCTTAGTCTTTCTATGGAGTTCGGATGCTCTGACCTCCTGGCTCTTGCTCTGTCTGGCTTCCATCCGTGGGCTCTAAATGGAGGTGGCCAGCCTCAGCAGGACATCTGCTCTCAGTTTTCCACAATCCTCACGGCTCCTTACTGTGCCCTAAGGGTGAATATTGCATTTGGTCCTATGGACTGCATTCATCACCCTGTTTCTGCTTTTTGTTTGCTGTTGCCATTGTTGTTTTTAAAATAGATTCCCAGGCTGCCTTGAGTCCTAGACTCCAGGGATCCTCCTGCCTCAGCCACCCCAGTAGCTGGGACGATGCTTTGTGCCATTTTTTTAAAATTTCCCCTGGTTTAGAGTTACAAGGGAAGTGAAACATTTTTCTTCTCTGGCTCTATTGAAAATTGATAAACTGAAGCAACACCAAAAGCACCAGGTGTTTCCAGAAAAGTGCGAAATCTCACCTTACCTTCAGAAATTAAAAAATATGACTATTAGTTTAATGATCTATAAAGAATGTCCCGGAGGAAATTCCCCAGCATGCTTCACTCATTGGTACATCCTTCTGGCTCCTGCAGGCATGTCAGCTTGGGAAGGCCATGTCCACTGGCCAATGGAGCTGAGCATGCTTCCTGGTCTAAAGAGACAGTGGGGATATTTCCAACCTTCCTCATGCCCTGGCTTTGGGACGCCAATGAGTGCCCTCAAGGTTATATCAAGGTTAATGCTGAACCTTTCTTTTTCTTGGTGAACTTTTATACTTGGATCAACTGAATAAGATCCTTTTGCAATGCATTTTCCTTGTCTGAGTGTTTGGATGATCATCTGGCCATAGAACAAATTTAAAACAGCAGCTGAATGGCTCGTTGAGTTTGGTCAAGCCAGTGTGTCCTCTGTCTCAACTCTGCAGAGTTTCCAGTAAAATTGGATTGTTGGGGATGAAGTCTTTATTTCACAATATTTACTGATGAATATTAAACAGGAAAATAAAATTAAAGTTGTGTGAAAGATTAAAGCTTTTTTGTGTTGAGAGACATCTGTTTATTACTTTCATTATAAATGTGCTCTAGCTCTGGAGGCAAAACGCAAAGCAAATTTAAATTAAAGTAAAAAGACACAAAGCCAGACAAGGCTGCTGTGCCCTTGAGAGAACAATCAATTGCGGGCATCAATAGCTGGAATGAATGTGTCAGGGGACAGGGTATACCACGCTGTTTCCAGAAGAGCCAATTCACGACTGAGTTTCTAACTTGCAAGTGTCACTCCTGACGCTGGCCATCTTTCTTTTACTTACTGATTCAACAACTATTAATCAGCACCCCCTGTGCCAGGCATGGGGCAAGGTCCAAGGGCATCTTGGTGAGCAGTCAGCACCTGGTCCCTCTCCGATTCTGAACCAGGTTGTGCCATCTGGGCCTGGCCATCTGGAGCCCAGAGTCAAACGCAGCTCCAGAGAAGTTAGATCTTATTTTCTCTTGCTTTCCTTTCATTGTATTTACCGTCCTGCTTTATTTCTCCCCTTCACATTTCTTTATTAAAGTATTGAACTTGGTGCTGAGCGTAAAACGTGGATTCAGTCTTGTGTGCGGGATCACTCCTGTCCCCTACAGCAGGCTCAGGAAGAGGGAGGCTGGCTGTCACGTGCTGTCCTGAGGCTGTCTCTTGTCGCTGTTCACTCCTTTGCTTTTCATTACAACAGAACCTGGAATAAAGTAGCTTAAAAAGCAAAAGGGGAACTGAATTCATGAAAGGGCAAAATGTACTGAGGCAGAGAATGAGCAGAAACAAGAGGGGCTGTGTCCTTTAAGAATACAACCCAGGGAAGGGAGCTGAGACATGGCTGCAGGTGCTGTCCCCAGGGAGTATTTGCAAGTGAGCACAGGTAAACCTCCTTTCTTGCGTTCAGCTGTCAAGAGGCAGGAGGACCCGAGGGGGAGGACATCCAGGCAGCCAGTGAGCTCTGAGCCCCCATAATCAGCTCCTGGATGCAAGACAGTCCTGGTAAACTATGAAGGGGGCAGATCTCCATCAGATCTTGCAAACCTAGAATGTGAGGAGCAGATTGCGTGGAGGCTGTCCTGAGGCAGAGGAACTTGGAGGTGCTCACCAAAGGAAATGACAAGTATCTGAGGTGATGGTATTGTTGATTCACCAGAGTTGATCACTGCCCACCCAGTGTCCACAGGAATCAAAGCAGCACACTGTACCTCACACACAGGGGCAAATATTATGCAGCAACCAAAAATAAATAACAAAATCCAAATAGGATCTCTGCCCACTCCCACACACAGAGCTAGAGCAGATGCTCAGAAACCATCTGACTTAGAGATTTGTCTAGCTCCCGTTAGAACAGTTCTAGAAAGATTCAGTATCATCTAGCATAGGCTCTTTTAAAATGTCTCAGACTTTCCAGGTATGTCTTTTGGTTTCTGAAAAGTGCCAAGAGGTTGGTATGTGGAGAACAGCAGGGTGCATAATTTAGTTAGAAATTCCAACAATGGGGCTGGTTCAGTTATGTCCACATTACGATGACCTTGCTCAAGACCCGTAGTGCAGAAAATCTCAATTTCACAGCCACTTCATTCCTGGGGAAATTGCATTGGAGTCACCTACATATTTATATCATGTAGCCTTTGAGAGCGAACGTCAGATATTTTTTGTTGTTTATGAGTTTAACACACAATAAAGCAAATGATCCACAAAGACAGAAAAAACTATTTTATCTAACATGAAAGGATTTAAATATTCAAACATTTTGATACCCAATAGGCAGATAATAGAATCTGGTGTATTTTCTAATAGAGTTTTTACAAGGCTTTTGAAGGAATTTGGGTTAGATACATTGTTTTACTTGTTGTATTGTAAAGCTTTTTTTTCTTTTTTCTTTCTTTCTTTTTTTTTAAGAGTTCCAGTTCAGGAACATTGACATCATCATGACTGTCACGGAGTGTGCTTGCAGAAACTGATCACCGTGAATTCTTTTGAAGTTTAAAAAACTGAATTTTGGATTATGGTAATTATTCTTTTAAACTTTTATGGAACTTGTCCATTTTTATTTTCAAAGATGGAAGTTTTAATGGCAGTGGGGGATGAATTGTCCATCTATGCAACCTCTTTTATCCTGGACTTCCCTGAATTTGTTAAGGCAATGTCAACTAGAGGGGCAGAAAAAACCTGGCACCCCAGGTTTTTACCCCAATAGAAGATGCAACCATTGCTCTTCTCCGTGAGACCCCTCCAGGACCCAAACCTTCCACCACAGGGCCTGACACCCTGCAGCCTGGCTGACCTCAGCCACTGTTTTGCACGTGGGAAGAGTGCAGTTAGAACACAGTTCTATCATGTGGGAAGGTCCTGAGGTGCAAACCAAGAGTGACGGGCCCCATGAAACTGTAATAGAGGGGAGAAGAGACAGTCTAGCTGTGTCCCCAGGAGAAAAGGGAATCAGATTTTGTAACACATACAAAGTTTTGCTACACATTAACTACATAGGTTCCTAGTGCTCTGTGTTCAAATTCAACTTTCTGACATAGAAAACACACACAAAAAAGAAGATCTCCAGTCTTCTTCTACCAGGATGTCATGTTGGGCGCCCTCAAGGCCACCCTTAGGTTTGGTAATTTCCCAGGAAGACACAGCAAACAGTAGCACTCCAAGTATGATGATGGATTATATCAAAAAGATACAAAGCAAAAGCCATAAAGGAAAGGTCCATGGGCTGAAGGGCAGAAGCAGTCAGGTACAGGCCTCCAGGAGCCCTCTCTCCATGGAGCCACCTGAGATTTGATTCCTCCAGCATCCAAGGGTGACACATCTGAGACACTGTCTACAAAGGAGTTTCATTAGAAACTTAGTGCCTAAAGACTTGAATTAGGGCTGGTCTCCTGGTTCACACCCAAATTCCTGACTCCCTGGGGGAAAGCAGGTGCTCAGCGTGAACACATTCTTGGTGGCAACAGTTTAGGCCCAGGGAGCCACTCGTGTCTTCCAGGAACAGGAAGCTTCCCAAATCCAGTGTCCCAGATGCTAGCTGAGGGCCGCCTTCCCAGCAGACCTGAGCAGGGCAGGCTCAGGCAGTCTTGGTGGTGTAGGTGATTTTGATTTTCAAGATGACAGGAAGAAGTGTGAGACTTTAATAAGGAAGCCGGATGCTCAAGGAAATTGACAGTTATCGTCTGATCACTTTTTGCCGTGGGTGGTGGAGTGTGGCAGACTTGAGGGGGCAAAATCACTGGGGTTCTCCTGCCTGGTGTGCCTGGCAAGCCCTCACGGTCACCCAGAGCCTGGATTCCACACTCCTCCTCCTCCTTCCTAACAACTCTATTTGAGCTTCAATAAAAACCCTTTCCTGCTTAAACTGATTGAATCGAACCGGTTTTCTGTGCTGAGAATGTCAAATTGCACCGCCCCTTAGCTTTAGAGTGTGACAGAACAGAAGCTCAAGCCACAGACATTTCAGTCGATTGCTACCTGAAAGTCTTAGACTACGGTCACCCGTGGAACTGTCAACGTCTATTTTGCCACTTACATTGTAATGTTTTTAGATTTTCATTAAAAACATTTGAGGCTCAGCTTCACTTGAAAATCAGAATATTTGGAAACTCTGTAAAAGGAAATAGAGTTCAAGAACAAATACAAAGGAGTCTATGAAGAACACTCGTTTGTTATTACTTATGAATTAAATAGTATGACTAATTATTATGTAATTATTGAGCACCTACTGTCTCCCAGGCTGTGGACCAGGAGCCAAGTCTGCTGTGGTGATCAGAGTACAATGGGGAGAGGGACCAGGACTCTGTTTCCTGATCAGTTTGTTAATCCACTGGGGATATCATCAGATAAAAATGCAAGAAGGTCCTGAGGAGTCTATTCTGGATCAGACCCAATTACTTCCTTATGTAGATGCCATTTCTACCTTAAAACACTCTAAGAAGTAGACACTATTATCATTAGATGAGGCACAGAGAGTGAGGAGACCTGCCCAGCACCACACAGATAACCAGACACCATGGGTGCTGCTGAGCTGGTACCTGGCCTCCCTCCCCACCCTGCCCTCTGCATTTGGGACCAGAGGGGCTCCAACTCTGCTCTTCAACACATCTCAGTGTGACGGGTGGGATTGAGCTTGGATGGCTGAATTGTAGCAAATAAATATTTGTTAATTTAAAAAAAGCAGAGGTTGGTTTTGAGGCTGATACAGTTGCTCTGCTGTGCAGCTGGGGAGTTTTGCCAGTGCGCCCAGGAATCCTGAGGCAGTGGCAGATTGCCATCCTCTCCCAAGCCCTTTGCTCCTGACTTTAAGTGCAAAGCAGCCCCAGTTCTACACGTGCACACTGACTCCATCGTGAACATCCTTCCCTGGGTGGAAGGGAATCCTGCTGGCAGACTCTCTGCAGCTGGCAGGAGAACCTTCCCTCTCCAGGGGAAACACCATCCTCTGAGCACTTGGTGCATCCTTGGACTATGACACCAGCAGACTTTTTCCCAGAGCAGGTGAGAGACAGAAACTGGAGGGCAGATTGCCTGTGGACATTTTTGATGCCTGGTGCAGACTGGGGCTCCTCTCGGTGCTGCCAGGTGATGTGCACAGGAAGTTCTAAAGAAAGGGATTCCTTGATGCCCAGGTGCATTTCCATGGGCAATGACAGACTAGCTCGTCCAAGCTTGTGCCTTCACAGACCACGTTCTGCCAAGGCTGGGTAAGTAGCATTCAATATTTCTAGTGGATTTTCTTAACAGGTTTTTTTTTTGCATATAACAATTGCACCTGCTCATGGGGCACAATATGATATCTGGATATATGTGCACACTGGGTCCTGCCTATATAAAAGCTGATCTCATAGAAGGTGAGAACAGAATACTGGTTACCAGAGGTCAGTGATGATGTGTGTTCATAGAACTACCTGATAAATCTTTCTGTGATGGGGACTAGCTCCTGTCCTTTGGGATCTAAATGTCTTTATCCTGTGAGATGCCTGTTAGGAAGAGGTCTCAGGTCACCCTGTGGCTTCATTCTGCCCTTTAAAAACATCATGCTGTGGGGGAGGAAAACCTTTGACACAAACTGAACTGCCCCTTCCCAAGGGTCTTGGGCTCACAGAGGCGCTCAATTCTTGGAGAACTTTTGCCTCCCAAGATGAGCTTATTAAATGCAAAGCATTTATGAGGTTTGTAGATTCACTAGAATCATTGGGCTTGACAGCACAGCCATACACCAGAGATGATGATTACATCATCTTGTATCTCACACACACAGAGAACTTTTTATGTTTTTAAAATCACTTTATATGCATTATCTCATCTGCTAGGACATTAAGGGCAGACTTTATACTTATAATAATGACCCTTAATTGCATGACAGATCCATCATGGGTATTTTATTGTTCACCCAGTCCTCCTGATTTCAAGATGCCATGTAATCCAGGGGAGGAGAGTGGCTATGGTGCCATTCCCTCCATTGGAAATTGAGGGAGGTGATGCCTGGAGAAATCAAAGCTTGCTCAAGTCACCGAGCACTGTGAGGTTTTCTGTCCCTGGCCAATGGAACCCCATCCTGTTCCCCATCATGCATGCCCCTGAACCCCTCATTATAAGGACAGGGAGGGCCTTCACCTCTTACTGCTCCCTGGCTCTGTCTACATGTGCCCCTCACTGTGGTGGATTTGCAAAAGAGCAGAAGCTGCAGCGACCTAGCACATTCTTCTGAACAAGCCTCTGTGGGAGTTGGGATTCTAAGCTCCATTCCTCACTCCTCCGGGTGCCATGTTGATGGACAGGGGCCTCTCTGAGCATCAGCTTACCCTGCTGTCCTGACTGATTGATGATCTTACCAGTATGTGGCACTTTTGATGAGGAGCTCCATGTAACCAGGGTCAGATGAACCCGGCAATTTAAAATGTGCCTCACAATTAAAAAAAAAAAGGGAAAAAAATCACAAAGTGTGTTGGATAGGCAATCTGTAAGCGACAAACTCACAAAGAGCAAAATGATAAATTTTTAAAAGTTCACATTCAGTGGTGTTTGATGGAATATAAATTAAATCAATATGTAGCTCTCGACTTACATGGAACAGATCCCCAATAATTTCACAAAATGTAAATGTGCATTCTAAACCTTTTTTTCCTATTAGAAGTGCAAATTTCAGGATGGAGTTTCAAAACAATTGTGTACCTATAAGAGGGCACATCTTTTTGACCAAGGGATTTCTTTAGAATCCCATTAAGAAAATAGAGGTATATGTACATGTAGGTAGAAAGGTTATTTGCAGTGATTTGTAGTAGCCACAAAAATAAAATCCTTGAAACAGCAAGAGTGTCTCAAAATAGAGCATTAGTTCATTCCTGACATGAGGGAAGTGGTCCACCCCAGTGACACCTGCCACAACATGCCCCATGCCCCAACTCGGCTGTCCCTCTACTTCTCATCCTGCCTATGTCACCAGGCTCTGTAACCTGGCCTAAGAAGCCTTTCCAGGGAACAGGTGCACTGGCTAGACCTCAGCTGCTCCCCCAGCCCACCAGTCAGGGAGGCAGGAGAGTCCATCCAGGGTATTCCAGGAGATGACTCCCCTCTCCAGATAACTGCATTCTCCCTTTCAGGCCAGCGCAGAGCAGGGTGACGGCCACTTGTCCACAGTAGTGCCCTTGCCCTGGACAGTCAGCATTTTCTTTCACTGTGGGGGTTACCTTTTTCTGCAAAGTTTTATTTTCCTGAGAACTTGGGTTTAAATCCAACATTTGGGTAATCTGCATTACATTTTGTAAATGGTAAAAAACAAACAAACAACAACAACAAAAAAAAAAACAAAACCAACAACAATAACAAAAAAAGTTATTGTTGGTAAGAATATTTGACCAAATATCATTTTTCCCCATTTTTATTGGTGCATTAATGTTGAACATAATGGTGGGATTTGTTGTTACCTATTCATACCCAGGCACAACATAACAATAGAATTTGGCCAAGTATTTTTTAATTCAGAGTTTTAGAAACTGGATTTTGAAATCAGATGCCTTGCCACCGTGGCCCATTGTTTCTGTGAGAAATTTAAACCTTGTGTCCATCCTAAAGCACATCTAAATCGTTTTGGGTGCCCTTGCACCAAGTTTCTCTAGTGCCCACCAGCATCTGTGTTGCCTTTGTGACTCCACAGCACCATCCATCTCCCCACTGGTGCCAGGAACTCATCTTACCAACCACCTATGTGTGGGTGTAAGAGTGACCACTGAGGGCTGAGCATGTGCCCCCTGCACACCTGCCCTGTCCACCATTCCTGGTTATCAGAGAGAGGAGTCCTAAGAATGTTGCAGATCCACAAGCTGACGAGGACAGCAGCCAGCCCCTGAATCTGGGCTGAACAGAGACCCTCTGAGATACCCACATCAATGGGCTCCTCCCCGGGACGACACGCCCAGGCCAGCTAGCTTTCAGCCCCCATGCTGCATTTAAATTCAGGATCCTTCTGCTGTCAGTGACAGTGATACACAGAATATCACTTGAAAAGTGTGGTTCATCCCACAATGAGGGAGGCACTTTGGATACCCTAATTTTCAAATAGATTTGAATAAGTTGTCCACAATTTAAAAATTTAGAAATTTTACATGAGGGAAAGATGTCCCAAATCTCCTCGTGGTTGGTAGAGTTTGGGTCCCTGTGACTTTCACCCCTGATGCTTTGCCCATGTGTTGCTTTCTGTAGCAAGAGTTATTTGCAAACCTGATTGAGGTTACTAATTAGTTGACCATGCAACAAGGAGAGGATCCTGAGTTCTCAAGGTGTGGTCATCCTGGCCATCCCTTTTGTCAGAATCTAACTCTGAAGTTCAGTTTCCTGCTGTCCTTCACACACCACTGTGCCACATGGCCCACAGCACGGGCACCATGATTGGTGGACAGCATGTCATCCTGGACATTCTGTAGCTGATATAAAGCCAAGTCCATGAGCATGTATGAGCAACTTAAAACCTAAGAAAGGTGGAACCGGGCAGTCCTGACCATCCTGGGATCAGTGAACCCCAGAACTTTGTGGGTGTCATTGGAGGGAGGGAAACCTGGTTTCAACAAGATATAAACCCCAAGAGAATTGGAGCCAGGGCTGCAGACAGCTGTGCTGTTGGGGCAGAGGGGAGATCAGAGACTCAGACCAGGAGTCCTGCTCACAATTCTGCCTTCTGTGGGAGCTTCCAACGGATGTTCCCAGGGATGAGCTAAAAAGGTCTTTTTTTTTTTTTTTTTGGTCTAAATCATATGCACTTATTTTAATCCCTTGCAAAAGAAAGGGAACTAATGGATTCACTTTTAAAATGCAGGACCACACGCTATCTTCATCTTTCTAACATGAGGAACTATGGAAATAAAATGTCTGATGGAAGACAGGAAGGGAAGACAGAGGGAAGAAGGAGACCCCAGATGACCCAGCAGGAGTGACGGGCTTTAACTGAATATTCAACCTAAGAAACAGGAAGGGCCTGAACTCACATTCTGCTACTCTCCACAAAAATGTGTTTTGCCTTGGGGACACCTCCTGTGACACCATTGCACTGTCCCTGAGCAGCTGGCACTGGCTCACAGGTGCTTTGTAACCAACCTCCTCTTTCAAAAAAAATCTCATTATTATTTCAGAAAGTAGTTTTTGTTGGATTGTGAAGTATTTGGCTCCATGGAACTTGATCAACAAGCTTGTTCTAAATTGACACTCCAGAAGAAACAGTTCTAAAGAGAATTAAAAGTGAGCTGCATTCCGTGCATCAGAGGACCCCACCCCGGTGGTCTCATGTGGGACCCAGGTAGGCGATATTTATGGCTTCAGCGTCAACCCCCACTCCCCAGAGGCTGATCACCGAGATTTGGCTCTTTATGATGATATGGAGCAAAAATAATTGAAAACATCTGGATCTGTATTGCAGCAAAACTTCTCGTGGAAAACTAAAAAGTTTTTATTCCCCTCTCGTTTTAACAGAGGCTGTGAGGAGAAATTCAGGCTTGGAAAAGAGGAGAATGAAAGCCAGTTTTAGAAACTGGAGAATTCATTGAGCACTTTTGTAAAATGAGGGCAGGGGGAGGGGACATAATCCTTTTTCAGATGGCTCCCTCACAAGCACTGGAGGGAACTGCTCTGGGTAGAGGTCCCCTGAGCCAGCAGAACTGGAGGGCAGCAGGGATGATGAGCTTGGCCAGGGTCGGGGACAACTGGGGACCCATGGCTAAAGACTGCTTGGTCCCACTGCCCAGCTCCATCCATTCCTTCCACGGAACCTGGGCCCAGCTGTGCCACATTGTCTCCTCCATGTTTTCTGTGGGTGTGTGACATGTCAGCAAAAACTTAATTGCTAGAACAGCCTCTTGTTACCTCAGTGACCCCGGCCAACAGCCTTGGCCAAATCAGCTGAGCTCCCCATGCAGGGTTTCCAGTTAAATTCCAAGTATTTGCATTGTCTTAGAGAAAAAAAGATCACCAGGGACGAAGGGACTGCTGATGTTGGTGGGTGTGTGACATCCTTACCTGTAGTGATCCCTTCAC
Source organism: Marmota flaviventris (assembly GCF_047511675.1). Classification (NCBI taxonomy): domain Eukaryota; kingdom Metazoa; phylum Chordata; class Mammalia; order Rodentia; family Sciuridae; genus Marmota; species Marmota flaviventris. The sequence continues at coordinate 128,490,452 of NC_092498.1, forward strand.
TGTGTTTGCATAGGAAAACCTCCTGCTGAATACCTTAGCGAATTAGATACACACGTGAATGTGCGGCTACTGCTCCTCTCAGCTTGACAATTCAAATGCTTATGAATCTTTACTTCTCTGATTTATTTCATTTTATTTATTGTCCAAACTAAAGAGAAATTGATGCCCTACAAGGGTAAAAAAATATACTCCTTCAAGATGGTGGACCCTTGTGTCTGATAAGCCGGCCACCGCCTTGAATTTCATCTGTAGCACCCCAAGGCTCCCAGGATTCCCTCCCTCTTTCCTCTTTGCCTGTAGCCAATGTGGGACATTTCTTCTCCTGGAGTCACATTTCATCCTCTTCTGGAAATGCAAAGCTTTCACTGACTCCTGCCATGATCCCTGTCCTCCTCCCAAGAGGAAGCATATTTAGGGAGGATGCTGGAAAATAGAGAGAAACTAATGAGCTCTCTCGGGAGGAAGACTAATTGCCGTTCATCTGAGGATTCGAGAAGATGTGGACTAAGCCCTCCTGCAGAAAGCACAGCAGCTGTGCCCGTGATGTCCAGCATCTGGGCTTTTATTCCCCCTTATCCTGGTACTGATAAAATGTGGCCCAATAGCTGTCATGTTGGGCTGAAATCTGTACACTTCCCGTGGGTGTCCACATTATCACAGGCTTTAGCTGCGCACATTTCTGGTTTGAGGTAGTGACAGCAAATATTTTGTGAAATGAAATGCTGCTGTCCAACATATTGCAGCCATGGGCCTCTGTCTACCCTGTGGCCATGCAGAGCTCCTGATTTCAGGCCTTCTTCTGGATAACAGCATTGGCATTAAGCTCACCCCAGGCTACGGGTCTGTCTCAAGTTACCATTCAGCTACAATCTGCACTTGGAGATTAATTTAGTGACTTTGACTCCCCCGTGGAACCTGCCTGTCATGGTTTGCTTGCTGTTTCCAATGGCTCTTCAGTTAGAAACCTAGTGCTGGGAGGGAACCTTAGTTCCCAGAGATGGTTTTCATTTATAAATGTGCTCTGAAATAAGATGCCATCTGAAACATCATGAGAGATGGGCAGTCTCTCCAGCCTCCATGTGGAGGCTCGACTTTGGCCTCCCCAGCTGGAATTCCAGGCTGATGCCCATCAGAACAGGAGGCCAATGGTGGGGTCAGGTTCTCTAACCATCTGTTTCCTAAACCCCTCCATCCTTGATCAGGGAGAGGAAGTCCAGTGGATTTCTTTTTTCTTTCTTTTAAAAAAAATTCTTCTTTCTTTTATTTATTTTTTTAAATTAGAGCATTATGGCTAATCATAGTAGTTGGGTTCATTTTGACAAAAATCATACATGTGTGAAATTTGGTTTTCTCCTTTTCAGTCCTTTCTTTTTCTGTGTACTAAAGTCACTGCCAAAGTTAGATGGCAAAAAGAAAGTACATTTCCAGCCGTACTAAAATTGAGGGATTCTGTGTATCAAATGTTACCTTTGATTACCAAAACTTTCAACAGCTCTGTCTTAATAGACTGCCAAGAAAGGGTGCTCCTCTTTCTTGTGATCTCAGTGTGGACACACTGGAGGCTACAGCATGGATTTGTCACCTTATTAAATGGACAAGGTCTTTGAAATCTCCCCCTTTGATTTATTTTGTTACATTTTTACTGATAAATAGTAAATTTGCATATTTATTGGGTGCCAGGTGATGCTAATTAACATATCCATCACCTGTGCCTATTCTGGGGGAGGTTGGGAGAGGCAGAGGGGTGGGTCAAGGGGAGATGTTGGTCAAAGGGCACAGGCTGAGTTAGATAAGGGGAGTGTGGTTTTGAGACTGCACCATGTGGTGAGCACAGCTGATAAAGTGCCAAGTGTGCTTCTCCTCTGACCCCTGGCCTTCCAAACCTGCTCTCTGTAGTCACTTCTCTCTCCTCTTTTGGGGTTTGTTTTTCCAGACTTTTAATGTTTTTTGTGAATGACATCTGCCTGGGAGGCTGCATGCCCTCTTGACTGTGTGCTTCCTGAAAGGAGAGAGCCTGACCATTTTGTTCATCCAAACTTCAGTAAGTGCAGCACCAGGCTGCTTTCAATTTGCCCATGAGCATTGGCCAAATGAATAACCCACAGCATTCCAACTGTTATGAAGAATCCATGGGTTCCACAGCCTCGGTGTCCACCCACAGATGGATGGATAAAGAAAATGTGGTGGACATAAACAATGGAGTCTTATTCAGCCAGAAAGAACAATGAAATTATGTCATTTGCAGGATAATAGATGGAACTAGAGACCATCATGCTGTGCGAAATAAGTCAGACTCCTTTTAAGCCAAGGGGCACATATTTTCCTCTCATATGCAGAAGCTAGAAAAGAAAATTGGGGACAGAGCTCATGAAAATCAGAGAGAGGTCACTAGAAGAAAGGGTCCAAGAGGTGGAAGGTGGGAAGGGAGGGGGAACACTAGGGAGGGATATCAGACACATTCTATTGTTACATTTTGTGCAAGTATGAATGTGCAACAATAAATCCCATCATTATGGACAACTATCATGCACCAGTTAAAAAAAATGTGGGTGGAAAAAAAAATAAGTTGGTTCCAAAAACCCAAAGGGTTTTCATTTGTTCAAGGTGCAGGGGTTTCAGCCTTGAACCCAAAGGGCCTGCACAGGATTTGAGATGCTCTCAAGCCATCTCTTCAGTTTGGACTATGGTCTTGGGGGGTCAGGGCTTGGACGTACTCCTTTCTCTCCTTACTTCTTTTGGGAAATATCCTTTCTTCCATCTATTCAGTTATATGCAGGTCTTGGTGTTGATATTCTGGAGATCCCCAAACACCTATTCCACATTCTGATGTTTTGTTTCAGGGTCAGACTAGAAAGAAACCCTTGCAGAAACCTAATCATAGAGGTTCCTGTCATTTTTGCCTTTCTGTGAGTTTTGTTTGTTTTATAGAATTTGTCTTCAGTAGCCATTCTCCTGTGTCAAACATTCCTAAGGTGTCACTGCTGTATAATTGTACAGGGACTGATTTGGAACTAGTTACATCAATTCAAATTTCTCTCAGGAAACAGAACCCCTTTGTTTGCTCTCTGATAACTTACTGAAAACGTTGAGATTGATAAAAAGCACAAGAATTCAAGTTGACACCTCACGGCTTACCTTTCAGAATGTCCATTTGCAGCACAAATGTGTTCTGCTAAACACAAGGCCCTGGGGACCTTGGCAAAGCCACAGGCTTAAAGGACTGCATTAAATCCAGCCAGTGTTTCTTCAGCAGGTTTAGTTGAAAATCTGAGCCAGGGTTGGGGGAGGATGGGGGTGTTATCCATTCAATAGGTTGAGTATCAGTATTGAATACAGACCTGGGAAATTTCCATTTTTCACCTTTCCATTTATTGGCACTTAACAGTGACTTTTAAGAAGTTGCTCTGTAGCTTCCTTTTGTCTTGAGATCAGCTGGCAATTTGTGTTGTGCTTTTTATAGATGCCTGGGAAATTTCCTCCTCTTAGCTCTGGATCAATTCCCAAGGATTGTTGATTTTCTCAGGTCTTGGGTGACCTGCATTTCTTAGACTCTTCTCCATACTTGAAGTTTAGTCTTCTGTTTTCTATGTGCACAGGGAGATTTAACATATCAAGCCTGGCATTTAAAAAGCAAATAAGACACCTTCAGATTCCTTGCACGAGTGTCCTGTCGATCTGATGGCTGAGAGTTCCCTTAGGACTGATTATTGCATGTGGTGGGCAGAATGCCCAGCCCCAAGATGTTGAGATCCAAATCTCTGGGTCCTACTGCATGTTACCTTATATTGACCAAAGGGATTCTGCAGATGTGATTCAAGTTAGGGACCTTGACAATCCAGATTATCCTGGATTATCCTGGTAGGACCCATCTTATCCTACAAATCCCTGAATGTGTAGGAACCGCAGAAGGTGGGCATCAGAAGACCATGTAGCACTGGAAGAAGGGCACAGGGGGTTGCAACATTGTTCATCTGGATGCGGGGAGAAACAGGCAACCAACCCAGGAATGCAGGAGCCCCTGGAAGCTGGGAAAGGCAAGGAAAAATGTCTCCCTTGGTGCCTCCAGAAAGGAACACAGCTTGGTGGGCCCCTTGCTTTTATCCTGGTGAGAGCTGCATGGTGTTTCTCTCCTACAGAACTGCTTCTTTCCCTCCCTGTGGGTTATGCTGAGCTAAATGACAGTTCTCTGCACTGGTGAGCCAGCAGCCGCCTGACCAACACAGCAGGCTGGATGGAATTCTACTCTATTTCGGGAGCTATCATCTGTGGTGGCTGGGCTCAGACACCTGTGGGCCACCAGGTCAAATCCCTGGGCAACTCTTATCTGGGTCCTGATCCCTGTCCCTGTCGGTCCCTGCAACATCATCCACTCAGAAACCCATCCATCCCGTGGACTCCATTTTCATAAGGAGAGCCATGCCTGTCTTAGAGAGGCTGAGCATTTCCAATGAGTCTGGACCACAGCAGCTTTCGAATGTGAACAGGGAGTCTGGGTGAGGAAATGCACTTGGAAAATCTGCTGCTGACTGGTGGTTATATATTTAGGTTTCTTAAAAACAAGGGTATTATTTTCAAGGTCTGAAGAGTAATTGGGAATTTATCCAATGTCTTCGGAACATGAAAAAGGATCATAAAAGTGCAGTGCTGTTGGATTCAAAGATTGCCAATTTGTTCTCTATCCTTTTGCTGCTTCTGGACGCTGAATAACAATGCCTCTCAAGAACAAAGTTTCTCAAGCCAACAACACGCTGTCCTCTGGGAGGAATGTGGGTTCCAGGGTTACCTTTTGAAAGAGGAAGAACTTGTTATCCTCTCCAATCATCTGCTCTCCTTTGAGTCCACAGGACCTCACATGTGTTTGAAGACATTTTCACGTACCTTCGAGAAGTGGGTCGCAGGCCTGGCCGCCTGCAGCACTGGCCACTTGGCTGGGACTGCTATTTGCCTGTGCTCAGCAGATAACGTTTTGGATTAGAGAGAAAGCACCAAAAGTCAATAGACCCCTGCCGCCCCCACCACTTATTCCAAAGCCAAGGCAGAAATTCAAGGCATTAGAAATTCCCAGAGCCTTCAATTTACCTCGTCAAACACCTGAAATAAATTTCAATGCTGGGCTAAAAAACGTTATTGTGGGTCACATGCTACCACAACAGCCATAACTTTTATACTCACATCTTCCTGCTGAAATAAACAATGGGAATTTTTCTTGTGCTTTCCTGTTACTTCAGAATATTGCCCTTTCTCTAAGTACTGTCTTCACTTCCCCTAAAGAATTTTAAAAAGAGTTACTGGCAAAACTCTGTCCTGGAGATACCTGCTTTTAGAGGGAAATGTGTGTGTGTGTGTGTGTGTGGTTGTGTGTGTGTGTGTGTGTGTGTACCATACTTTGCCATTTTACAAAATCAAATACCTGTCACATTTGAAGGAAATAGTAATTATGAGTTATGGATAATTTGCAAGAAGCAATAAAAAAATTAGCTTCCAGGCCTGTTTCCAAACTTAGAGTAAATTTATGACAAACTGGATATAGATCAATGATTTATAAAGTCTGTTGAATTTATCAGCACAGCCTATGAGGGAGGTCTTGTTAGGTTAAATAAATTATGTTGTAATGAAATAGATTGTTCCTTTATGAAAAATTAAAATGCATGAGATCTCGTAATTGTAAGTTGAAATTTGAAATCTCTCCTTTACAGATATTCTCACTGCAAAGTGTGAATTATGTCTTTAAGCTCTAGGGCCAAGAATAAGACCAAGCTCCAAACTTTAAAGGGCTTGCACACGTGATTTTGGAACTCAGGGTGATGAATATCTCAGAGTGGGAGAGAGAAAATTAAATGGTCCCCCAAATCTCCAATTGTGCTTGTAAAATTTTACTCTTGAAGCCACTTTGGCACACACAGTCGTTGCTACATTGTTCTCATTCTTCTAGAAGAATATTGTAAGGGGGAAATATTTGCACAGCTCCACCAAACAATGGAGATAAACCCATTTTCCAGTCCACAGCACTAGAACTTCATTGCAGAGATGGTGATTATAAATATTGAAGCCACAGGAAGCCCCAAGTCCCAGAGCTGAACTAGAGAAGGGGGACTTCCCTGGAGAGAGGGAAAAATGTGACCTCTCCTCCCCAAGCTGCAGGGGAGCTTCTGTCTCCAGCCCCCTGGAAGTGAGAGGGGTTTGGCCTTAATTTGCATTCCTTTAAAATCAAACATGGGAACAAGTTTTTACACACAAGTAGTTTATGTAAAAAGGATTCCCTGGAAGCATTAGTGGAGGTTGGGAGAGAAGCCAGGAAGGGAAAGCAGTTGAGAAAAACTGCTGAATTGTTTTTCTTTCAAAATTGAGATAAATCCATACACCATGTTTTTTTAAAGAACTACACTGTTTTTTAGTGTATTTGTAGAGCATTCATCACCATCAGCACTCTTTAAATCTAGAACATTTTCATCTCCTCTAAAAGGAACCCTGTGTCCATAGGCTGTCCCACTTCTGTCCCCCATCCTGGCAGGTTCTAGTCTGTTTTATCTCTGTGACTTATGTAGTCTGGATATTTCATACAATTGGTATCATATAACAAGTGGATTTTTATGACCAGCATCTTTTGCTTAAGGTGAGGTTTTACAGCTCCATTCTGGTTATAACAGGCATTAATATTTGATTGTTTATTTTATGGTTGAATTAGATTCTATTGTGTAGATGTACACAACTTTTGCTGTTCTATTCACAATTGATGGGCATTTGGTTCATTTCTACTTTTGGATAATACTAATAATACTGGATAAAAAATTTTGTATATGTTGCATGTGTGTGTTCATATGTGTTCAATTCAAAGGGTATATACCTGGAAGCAGAATGTCCGGGTCTTCTGGTAACTGACTTTTGGAGGAGCTGTGGTTTTCTTGCTGTGGTTTTGAAGATGTCACCCCATTTCCTAGTCCCAGCAGCACGACTTCCACCTCCCACACCAGCTACTGTTCCTGTCTTTTATTATCAACATCTTGATGTGTGAGGAGTGGTATCTGAGGTTTTGACTTGAATTCCCTAATGATTAACAATGTTCAGCATCTTAGAGCATCTTGCCATGTGCTGATGGAACATTTGAATGTTTTTAGAGAAATGTCTAATCAAATTCTTTGCTTATTTAGTTCAGTCATGTGACTTTTATTTGTTAGTTGTCAGAATCCCTCGGGTGTGCTGCATACTAGATCCTTACCAGTACTGGTAAATGTTTACTCCAATTCTATGTGTTAATTTTTCATTGATAATGTCCTTTGATGTTCAGAACTTAAATTTTGATGAAATTCTCCATTTTTGTTTAATTTTTTGTCATGTTTAAGAAAATATTGACTAATCCAAAGCCATGAAGATTAATAACTTACCTTTTAGAAATATTTTTAATGAAATTTGGTTACTTCATCCATTTTGAGTTAATCTCCTGTGACTTGTCACACAGTTAAAGTTTATTCTTTTGCATTTGGATATCCAGTTATCTGACACCATTTCCTTGGGTGGGGGAAAAAAAAAAAACCAGTAATTCTCTCCATTGGCTGTCCTTAATAGGAGTCAATTCTTCAGGAAAACATCTCAATCCTAAATTGTGTTCCCTAACAATACAGCTTGAAAATATATAAAGCAACACCTCTGGGAGCAGGAAGGGAAAACAAATATATTCCTAAAAGAATGGAAATCTTCAGTAGCCTCACTGCACACTTGAGCTCTACCTCAGACAGGAAGTCAACCAAGCATAGAGTCATTCTTTTTTTTTTTTTTTTGGATCTCTATTTTATTTATTTATTTATTTATATATTTGTGGTGGAGGATCGAACCCAGTGCCTCACACATGCCAGGCAAGTGCTCTAACACTGAGCCATGACCCTAGCCCGAGACATTCTTAAATCAGGCAAATCAACTTGGTCCAGGTGAAACTGATACAGCACATCACCCGGCAGCAGAATGCATATCATTTAAGGTGCATATGGGACATTTGCTGAAGTAGACTCCATTCTATGAAATAAAACCAACCTTAATTAGTCTAAAGTGATGGAGGTGACATTCTTATAAGCAAAACCAAATGTAATAAAAATGTTAGGAAGTCATCAGTTTTCTGGAACCAAACACATACACTTCAGAATCATCTGTGGATCATAGAAGAAGTCACAAGGAAGGTCAGAAAATATTTTTATTTAAAAAAGAAAATTTTAAAACAGTACGTTGAAATTTGTGGAAAAAAGATAAGCTGTTGCTGACAGGAAGGCATGTACCATCAAATGCACACATAAAAGAAGAAGAAAATGGTCAAATTAATAATGCAATTCTTCGCATAAGAAACTGGAGGAAAGAACAACTTACATGTTTAGCTGGCAGAAAGAAAGCAGCCAAAAAATGAGAACATATGGTAAAAATTAAAACAGAAATGTGGGGGGAGCAGAGTGAGCCGAGCAGGTTCCCCACTGCAGAAGACCCAGTTGTTAGCTCACAGTGGGTTTCCTGTTTATGCATATCGGTCATTGCAGGCATTATCCAAGGGGTTCTCATGGACATTTTCTTCATTTAGTTATATTTAGCTTCAGCCTCTAAATTTATGTTCCTTAATGCATGTAGAAGGGCATATGTGCATACCCATGTGCATTTTGCCTACGTTTTATATATACTGCTGTACATAGTAACAGAGGCTTGATATTCTCTCTGTAGGGTCTCTGAGAGCATCACGTCAGCTCAGCCTCACTATGACAGGTAACGTAGTGCCCTGTGGAACTGGGAAGTCCACGTAGGCCAGCTCAACTGTGGCTGGATCCCCAGGCTCAGCAGGTCCCAGCAGCTCCAGGTAGCCTCATCTTCAGAGAATCAACTTATGACAAAAAAATCTTGGGGAAAGGAGAGTAAATGATCTCCTTCAGCATCCAGATAATGATTGAAATGCTCTCACTCACATGTGGAGTCTGAGGAAGTTGGGGTAGGAGAGTGGTTAGCCAAACCTGGGGAGAGTTGGGCAGCAGGAGGGCTGGGGAAGGCTGGTCAGTGGGGACCAAGCTACGGCTGGACAGAAGTAAGCTCTGGTGAGTTCTTGCACCAAGGGGGACCACAGAGGATGATAAAGTAGAATCCTCTCAAAAGATCTAGAAGAAAAGACTTTACATATTTTCACCACAAAGAAATGATACCCACCTAAAGAGATCAAATGGGTCTGATTTGAACATTATGCACCATGTCCATGTATCAAAACATCACATGGTACCCTATGAGCATGTGTGATTTTAATATGTCAATTCTTTAAACATATATAATTGATATGCACTGAGTTTTCCCTGAAAAGGGCAGGAGCCAACCCTGAACCATGGGGATGCCACAGAGTTCATGACCCTGAGGCACCTGCTCAACACACTACAGGAGTGACGACCAGGGCTCTGGGTTCAAATCCTGCTTGTCATAGTGCAATTTTATTGAAGCCACAGTATCTGCCTGGATTGCCATCGCCACACAGGCATGTTGTGTTGAATGAGGTGACACTGGAAACGAACTTGGAATGCTGTCCAACGAGGGAGGACTCTGTGTCTTTTACTGATTCCAGGAGCCACACATTTTATGGCTGCTGCAGAATCTCAGGGCAGTGGAAGAAGTAGCACTCAGAGGAAAGGACAGAAGGCAGAAGATAGCAATAGTGTCCATTCTCCAGCTTCTGAGCTGGAGCATCACAGAAGTTGAGAGATGCACACATTTCATTCTTACAGAGGAGAGATGTGAGCTTCAGTGAGTCTGAGCTGCTGGTGCAAGGACAAAAGTTTAACCAACAGTTTGGCTTGCACCTGAGTCCAGGTCTGTATGTCAACCAAACCCTGCACCTGCTCTACCACCAGGCATCCCCAAAGATGCCTGTACCCCTCGAACCCACAATGTGCATATGGCCAATCCCTAACCCATAGGCTTGAAATATGACTCAAACAGCAGAAATGACGCCCTGGTTCTACAGCTAGAGCACAGGAGAGCCAGGTGGGTCCTGTCCTTTCAGGGGCACAGGTAGCACAAATCTTCAAACAGCTACTCCCCTGGTGTCACCACAAACACAATATCTCTGTGGCAGTTTCAACTTGAAACTCAACTTCACCGAAAATAGAGATAAATCAAATCCTGAGTGGTAAGTTGTAATTTTCGAAATGGTCCAACAGTCCTCTGTAATCTTTTATAAAAACGTGGTGGAGGAAAGGGCACAAAAGAAGGTGCCAGGAAAGTCCACGTCTACCTTAAAAGATTCCTTGAAGACTTAAAATCCCAACATTACAGGAATTTGCACATGCCCTCCTCTGATTTCCGCATTTCCACATAGAACATTTTCCTACTGTGGAGATAGGTGTCGTGCATAGTAAAACAATCAGTAATGGATCCTAATGGATTCCATTTATTTAAAATGCATTTAAAATGTATTCTGTATTGTACTATTCAAAATTGACTTTCAGTAACCAAATGGTGAAGTTCCCTTAACATAAAATTTTAATTTAGCCCCTTTGCATTATAATTAAATAAAATCACAATTCCCAGAGTCTTGATCTTTGCCTCAACAAAACTATTGATTTAAGAATGGATTTCATTAAAAGTACTAAAAGTAGAAACTATTTAGAAATTGTAGACAAAGAGTATTATCAATGTGTTAACTATCTCTAATTTAGGTATATGTGGTCAAGATAAAAATGGTTTTTTACCTTAATTTTTTAGGTTAAAAATAGTGCAGAAATAATAGTAGTGACTATTATTATTATTATTATTATTATTATTATTATTATTATTGGGTCAAGTGTTAGAAGCCAAATGCTAATTCAGAAACTCTTTTCAAAAAAAGTTTATGTACCTGGTTTTCTATGCATTGAGTCTTGTATTGATTAATTTAACTCTTTCCCTGGCCCAATAGCCAGGTATTCATTGTTGAACTAAAATGTTTGCTGGGTTTGTTTTGTAAAGACCAGGGCTGCAGTGCTACTACCTTCTTAAAAAGCCATAAGAAACAACAATCAATTTCTAACCCAATCTTGTCAGAAACCCTGACTAATGAAAGTCTCAGCCTCTTCCCAGAGTGCTGGCTACATCTGCTCCAGCCACTGCTATGAAAAAACTGTCAGAACTTCCCACAGCCCCCAGGAGGTGTGGGTCCCTCCAGCTCTCTGTTGGACATATGGGACCTACAGTCTGGGCATCTGTTAATGATGTTCTAGAATCTTCCTCTTGCCCCCTTATGGGAGTGAGTGATAATGCAGCCCAGAGCAGAATTGGAGTCAGGGAAGTGCCCCTGCTTCCAAGGTGGCACAGAGCAGGGGACAGGGCCTGGCTGGGAGTCTACATGGCTTCTGGCTGTGCAGTTGTAAAGAGGAACCCCCAGGCTGTTTTCTCTCCCCTGTCACCGTAGAGAAAAGATGGGCTCGGCCCCAGCAGGACTGGAACCCTGTGAACGTGCACCCACATGTCATTCCCATCCAGGAACACGAGGAGTGCTCTGAGATAGGGAAGGTGGAAGCCATCAGTCAAACGCCCTTGGGCAAGTAGAAGCAAGCAGCGTTGGTCCCCTGGACTCTCTGCGGGTCACACCTGGCCCTTGGCCAGAAGCTTGCAACTTCTCTGTGATTTCTCCAGTTCCAAGGCTGAGCAGTGTCCACCTGTGCAGGGAGCCCCTGAAGCGGAAGGAGAGAGGGAGGCGTGCATTCCCAGGGCTGGTGCTGGAATTCAAGCACTCCTGGGAGCATAGAGCCACCTTTCACACAGATGGGCTTCTCACCGCCTCCCACATGGAACCCATTGCCAGTTGGAATGAGAGGCTGCCTCTTGTAGCAAGTGTGCTGCGTCGACTTTTGGAATTCCTATTCAGCCCTGTCACCACCCCAGTTCTGACTTCCAGTTCTGGTATCACCACAAAACCAACATGTGATTCAGTCTCTGTGATCCCCTGCCTCTCTGCCTTTCAAACAGGGCGATACTGCTTGTCTTCCCTGGGGTGTTAGACGGGTGGTCATCTGCACTTTCCCAGGTCTCATTAACATTAGGGACTTGTTAGAGAGTGGCCAGGTGAGGGAACTTTCTGTTTCTTGCTTACCCATCCCTAGGGTATCATCTTTCCCCATGTCCTTCAAGATGGTGCATCCTCACCTCCGATTACAACCAGCGAGAAGAGACAGGTATAGGAAGACAGCCTTCCTCAAAGATGCTTGCCGATAGTGCTTGCCTGTTCTCCTTACCTTATTGACCAAACTTGAGTCACATGACCACTTGTGGCAGCAAGGAAATTGGGAAATGCTGTGTTCAATCTGCACGGCTGGCTGAAACCAGAGATGTCTTGAGTGGAAAGGAGAATTAGGATGTGTGCCTGGGGTGGGGGGGAGTGGAGTGGGAGCTGGTAACCAAAAGCAGATCATGAATATGCACCAGGACATGGGTAAGCGCTCCATAAATGTAACAAATAATAAGATGGTAATCTGCTATATGGTATATATTCTTTGATCTTAAACAAATAGGGAACATTTTTCAAACCAATTATTAAAATTGCTGCTGATGTCTGGCTATCTGCAAAAGGAATGTTGGTTTAAAAAAATCATTTTACACACAGGGAAGAAGCTAATTGCTAGAATATTGCTTTCAAACACAGCCAGTGGTGGCCAGAGTTTAAAGACTGACTCCAGATCATAGTAAGTCAAACTCAGAAAACTTAAAGATGACTTAATGTGATGAAATTTCCAGAATAACTCCTAATTGCCTGTTATGCTCATACTCTAGGCACATGGCGACCATGTGCCTTTTAAGAAATGATCGAGTGTTGGGAGCCAGCCCAGTGTGACTAAATGTCGTGATTAGGATGTGTTTTCAACTGCAAAATTGCGAGAAAGCACAAAGCTAAACAGGGAAGATGATGTATAACAGGACGAGGGGACCAGATGTGAGCTCCCAAACTGATACTTGGATGCAAACTCTTGTGTCAATTCTCCCAAGAGCAAAACATAAAACCCTGTTTTGCCAAGAGTTCTACCTTCCTGGATGACAGTCTCTTTCTCCTCTGAGTATAAATGCAAAATGAAATCTGTAAGCCAAATTAAAGGTTATTTTCATGAACTTAAGAATGTCATTGAATTTTTAATGAGCTAATTTTAGAGATAATTTTAGCATAATTTAAATGTAGAAATAAATTATTAATAGGAATTACTTCTCTGGCAATCAAGGGACTATATTTAATATTTAAAAAGATGGTAGCTACTTTGCTTAATCTAATTTACTTTATAGTTTAACATAATTTAATTTTTATAATTTAGATGAATATTTTCAATAAGTTGCATATTGCTTAAAAGAAAAACAATCTGATTTGTGTAATTCTCATCATAACTTTGGATTAATAATCCTAACTTTTGAAACTACCAGTTATCCAGGAACACAGCTTTGGAGTATGAAGAACTATGCAATTACTTTGTTGATATTGACATAAAATAAGAATTTGGGAAATATCAGCTATAGCATCAGTGCTATCAGCTCTGTGAATGCCATCATAATATCATAAAATTGATATGAAATGCATAATATGAAGGATATCACTTGTCCTTCCAGTGGCCCTGAGAGGCAATATCAATCAATCACTCCTTAATGTCAACATGTGCTCTCAGTTCCCTCGTGGGTTTGCCCCAGGATGCCAGGGCAAGTGGATCAGACCACAGGGGAACCTCACTTAGTAGGTGCTCCTGATGAGACCTAAGCAGGTATAAAACAGCTCCTTTAATATGAAGTATTCTTAAATGCAATAATACTTATATTTTTAAAATGCTAAAAATAAATCATTAACTTCAGTTCATTCCACCACAAACCCACCGTTAGCATCTTGGGGTCCTGTCATCAGGTTGGAGATGGGTTGGTCAATGCTGGGGTTAGGACTCTGTTGTGGGACTGGTCCTCCCCTGGGACAGGTCAGCAGTGACCAAGTCAATAGATGAACAAGATGGCGGTAGAGAGGAACACACATGTGCACACACAGATATTTGGTAAATCCCTTACCTCCTACCATGCTGGTGAACTTCTGATGTTCTATGGCCTTCAAATACTTTCAGAAGTAAGAGAATCCATACTCAAGTCTAGAGCAAATATCTTCCCATGTCAGGAATGATTTTAGGATGCAAGTTGTCAACATTTCAAGGGATGCCCTTTGGGCTGGCTAAGGTTTAGGTTGATGTTTTGTTAATTTATATCTGTGAGTGGCAGCCACATCAATGGGACACATTATGACAGCCACAGACCTGCTTGAAGGACAGTGGTCAGGTAATTCTCACTCTGATCATTTTTGTGGTTGACAATAGTGATCAAGCAATAGACACACAAAAGGATGAAAGCATTTCATAATGTGTGTCTAGAGAAACACACCGTGAAGCTCAGTGTATCCCCATGACATTCCGTGGCTCCGTGACTCACATGGCAACTCTTTTCAGTCATCCTCGCCTGACTTTACCCTCCTGAGGAAAAGGGGGTCCCCTCCCTGTTCCGTGTCAACTACATCTGGCACAGTATCTAGGCAGGGCTGTGCTTGCACCAGTAAGGGTGGCCAGGCTGTGCTCTGGGAGCCAACAGCATCTTCATCCTGTGGCATAAACATAAATGACCACAAGGAAGAGTGTTTCATGCTTTTGCCTCAGGTCCAGTTGGGGGTTTTGGTTAAGAGTGGAGGTCTCTGCACTGTGGGTACCCAGTTGGGCAGAGGCTCCATTTCAACATGAGATCCCACCTGCACCAGGTGGAGAATCAGGGGAGAGTCAGGCATTTCAAGAGAGTTCAACAGACCCGTTTTCCTGGTACACACAAGAGAGGCAGATGTGAGGCTGGGGCTGTGGGTCAGTGGTACAGTGCTTGCTTAGCATGTGTGAGGCCCTGGGTTCGATCCTCAGCACCACATAAATAAATAAATAAATGTATTGTGTCCATCTACAACTAAAATTGTTTTTTAAAAAGAGAGAGATGCACAGTGGATTGGATAAGTCGACTCAAGTTGGTGATGATTAGTTATTGAAATGATCTCTGGTGGCCTTCAGGCAGGAGAGTGAAGTAGAGCAGCTGACATTTTGCACAGATCTCTGCAGGTTCTTGGTGGTATGTCAACACAAGAGCAAACCTGGGGAGACGTTGGAGGGGACAGCGAGAATCCAAGTACAAGGAGTGGCCGGAGCAGAGTGGTAGAAGTTCGGACAGAGAGGAGGGCGTTTGGTGTTGGAGTAATCAAACGTGGTGCTGCATTGCATGTGAGAATAAGGACACTTCAAGACTCAAGAATGACTCCGAGACAGGCAAGTGGCAGAATAAACTAGGAGGACCTGGACCAGCTGTGGGTATGCAGAGGAAGCAAGGCAGAGGAGTTCGATTCCACGGCATCCTCAAGATTGCTAAACCTTGAGGCTGTGACTTCAGATACTGTGGAGCCCATCACAGCACAAATGACACTCTCACCTCACCCACAGTGGGTGCCAGTCGGGGTGCAGGGCAGGGCCTGCAGTGGGGGTAGGAAGCCCCATGTGGCCCACAAGGAAGACTTCTGCCCTCTTGGTGCTGTTTTGGGAGCTCTGAGCCAAAGGCTCCCAAAGTCTTATGGACCTGGGGTAGGGGAGGCTGGAGGAGTGGAAAAGTGCTGGCTCCCTGGTCAGAGTAGGGAATAGTGTCCCCAAAGTCCCCTGCCCTCCCAGTAAGCATGACTCAGTTAAAGAACCCAAAGACACCTCCTTGGCCCAGAACTCAGAGACCTGGGGACAGAGCCACATGATGTCCAGGGGGCTGAGGAGCCCACACAGCTGCCGTCAGAGCCAGCAGCACATAGCTCCCCACAAAGCCTGCCAGGAAATGCCTGCATGAACCTTGTCCCCTGCTGATGCTGGACACTGGATCTTCTAGCCTGAATGCAATGGAGACGAAATGGAGCCAACAAGTGGACACACAGGCCCCTGGGAATGTTTGGATGAGTCTGGAAAGAGTTTGGTTGTCAGGACTTGAAAGAAGGCATGTTTTCCCCCAAGAGCAGAGGTCAGGAATGCTGTACCCCACAATACACAGTATGGTCACCCACGGTGCAGTCTAGGGTGCAAAGTATCCTACACCAGGTAGAAAATTGTCCAGCCCAAAATATCAAAAGTGCCATGCTTGTCAAATGCCACTATGTAAAGATGGCTTTATTAAGATGGTAGCTAGGTTTCTCCAGGTGGAAGGACTGAGAGATCATTTGCTCCAAGGTCCTGGAGCAACAGGCACTGAGAACTTCAGGAAGTGGGGACCCGCCTGAGGTCAGGTAGGCATCTTTGTAGGGCAGGATGAAAATCGGAAGATGAGAGCAGACACAGCTCTCAGGTGGTGGCTCTTTAACACCTGAAGAACAGCGTGACTCCCCACAGGTCTCAGGGACACGCTGGGGGACTGGACACATGTTGGAGTCAGTGGTGCCTTGGCACATGCTGGTTTGGCCAGGCAGCTGGGGAAGTCTGGGAAAGGAGAATAGTGTCCCCTGATGTTGGGGGTGGTGGTGGGGTAGGCTCTTGTCACCTTTTGCTCATGCCCTGCCTTGGAAATACAAGCCACACAGGGATGTCCACCTGCCTGGGGCAGGAGGTGTTCCTTCCTCCAGGCTAAGTAGCACCTCTGTTCTTGCTCACCATGACTTCAGGAAACCCAGTCTGGGCCCCTGAGTGTCTGCATGAGGGGAAGAGGGTTCAGAGTGGTTGGGCAGCCGGCCAGTGCCTCGCCTTTGTGATTGTTTACTGTTACCCAGGATCTGAGTTTCCTTTAACCTTTTCAGAGCACCTATGTGCTCTCATCCTGCACCGTTTAGAAATTTCAAAATTTCATCTCAGTTTTCCAAGAAAAAAGAACTCTGATTATAATGATAGCTCTGGGCCCAGCAGGGAAGATTGCCGAGCTCCACAATGTGAGCTCCTAATTTATCCTTGCTCATAATTTTCCACAAGTGATATTAAATAGATATATTTTCTCTAAATAAAGGAAATGCATTAATTATTTTGCTCATTGGGTTTCTGGTAGATGGCACTTACATTTCTGATTAAAACTTCCCAGGATAGAGGTAAAGATAGTGTGCACAGGAAAAAAAAAAAAAAAAGCCAAGCAGCATAAATACTTGCAAATTAGCAGTTTTGTTCAAAAGCTGTCAATAAGGAAGGAAATGTGGATGTAGCAGGGTAAAACTTCACTGGTACAAATTGCAGCCACCTGCTTGCCCAATTCCAAAGGAAATAATTCTGCGAAGGATGAATCAATCTCTGAATGAGTGTTGTAAGTATAGGGTTGCTGTCTTTGCTGGTTGGGCTATTACAGAGGTCCCCCACCTCCATCCTGACCCAGCCCATATCACCCTGTGGGCCACAAGAGGTCACCTGTAGGGGGCGGT
Organism: Marmota flaviventris; assembly: GCF_047511675.1. Classification (NCBI taxonomy): domain Eukaryota; kingdom Metazoa; phylum Chordata; class Mammalia; order Rodentia; family Sciuridae; genus Marmota; species Marmota flaviventris. Next base: position 128,507,841 of record NC_092498.1, read on the forward strand.
TTTAAGAGAAAAGGATTCAACTGGGACCATTCCAAGAAGCAACACATCACCAGATACCTGAAGTCCAGAATATTCATTATGCTAATGGTTATTGATTTCAACCAGGGGATGTATTTATCAAGTGTTGATGTTGTTTGTGACTAATTACACAACAGCAACTGAGGCTGAGGTAGCGGGGGGCTGGGGACAGAGTCCCATCCATAAAGCTGCAGATACATGGATTTGGTTGAGCTCATGAAAAAGGCATCTCCCTGTAAAACCCAGCCAGTACATCAAGTCAGGAATGGGCTGATCAGCAGGGAAACAGACTTCACCTGCTTGTTTCATAATTCTGATATTGTTTTGGGAATGCGTTTTGTACATATCTTCTGTCTGGTAATCAAAAACACAAATTTACTGAAAACGCACACACATTCATGTATTTTTAATTTTTTTTTTCCTTTTATTTATTTGTTAAATTAATTAATTTATTTTAATTAGGTATATATGACAGCAGAATGCATCTTGATTCCCTGTACACAATTATAGCACAACGTTACATTTCTATGGTTGTACATGTATGTGCAGTCATACATGTACCTAGGGTGATGATGTGCATCTCATTCCAGCATCTTTCCTGCCCCATTGAGCACTCCTTCCCCCTCCCTCCCCTTTACCTGGTCAAAGTTCCTCTATTTTTTCCCATGCCTCCTCGCTTCCCATTATGGATCAGCATCCACTTATCAGAGAGAACATTCAGCCTTTGGATTTTTGGCATTGACTTACTTTGCTTAGCATGATATTCTCCAGCTCCATCCATTTACCGACAAATGCCATTATTTTATTGTCTTTTAATGCTGAGTAATATTCCATTGTGTATATATATATACCACAGTTTCTTTATCCATTCATCTATTGAAGGGCATCTAGGTTGCTTCCACAGTTTAGCTATTGTAAATTGAGCTGCTATTGAACATTGATGTGGCTGCCCTACTATAGTATGCTGATTTTAAGTCCTTTATGCAGCAAAATTAAAATAAACCCCTCTCTCTCACCATGCACAAAACTCAACTCAAAGTGGATCAAGGACATAGGAATTAGTCCAGAGACTCTGCATCTAATAGAAAAATAAAAGTAGGCCCAAATCTTCATCCTAGCTTCCTTAACAAGACTCCTAAAGTGCAAGAAATAAAATTAAGAATTAATAAATGGGATGGACTCAAACTAAAAAGCTTCTTCTCAGCAAAAGAAATAATCAAGGAGGTGAACAAACAGCCTACATTTCAGGAGCAAATTTTTGCCACACACATGTCAGATAGAGCACTAATCTCCAGGATATATAAGGAACTCAAAAAGCTTAACCAAAAAAATAAACAACATTCATATGGGAAAAAACCCACCAATATGTGTTTATCTTTATCCCTGGATTGTATGACTTTAATAATTTTCAATATCTTTTATTAAACTATGTTTTCTAATAAATGTGCATTTATGTGCTAGAATGTTTTAAAACAAATAAAAATGTCTATTAAAAGAATAGGGACCTCATAGGCATGGTGGTGCACTCTTGTAATCCCATGGCTTCGGAGGCTGAGGCAGTAGGTGCCCAAATTCAAAGCCAGCCTTAGCAACTTATAAGACCCTGTCTCAAAATAAAAAAAATAAAAAGGGCTGGGGATGTGGCTCAGTGGTTGTGCAGCCCTGGATTCACTTCCTGGTATCAAAAATAAAAAAGAAAGAAAGAAAGAAAACAAAGAAAGAACAGGGCCTCTAATTTGTGAAGAAGCTGCAGGTCTACCTCTAAGTCCTGCTGCTGCTAGGGTATCTAACCTGATGTGTGCTGGGGACGTGGCTGATGGAAGGGGACACACCTCACAGCTGGAACCAGTCCACATCCTTCTCCATCCATGCACACTTGGGTTGTGCCTCATGTGACATCACAGTCCTTCATTTCTTTAAAAGTTTCCACTGTGTGAGTCATTGCCAAGGCTTCACATCTGCAGGAGAAACATCTGAATGTGTCTGGTGATTATTTCCTGGGGTGTCTCATCAGAGGTTCAGCTATTAATGTCACCAAAATGAGCTCATCACGCTTGATTCCACATCATGTCTGAGTCACCCGTGACAGATGGATGTAGTTCTTGCAGAATTAGTACCACGGCAATGTGTGAATTTTGCATATTGTTTTGAGGATATATTTGCCTTAGTTGTCAAAGTTATAATGGTGGCTGTCCATGTAGGTTACGATGAATGACCCCAATCTCTTGAAATAGTGACCAAGATCTGTGACTTTCTATTAAACAATGAGAACTAATCAAAAGAACTGGTCATGAAACATAGTTTTCTTGTTTGTTTTCTTGTAAGAGAACAAGAAAACACTTTTGGGGCCCTTTTGGCCCCAAAGTGCCTTCCAGGTACTTGATTTTCTCAGGGAATCTTGACATTAATCTATCTTCCCACATCTCCAAATTAAACTTCATTAAAACAAAAAACAAAACCAAGAACACCTCCCACTGCCTCATACCCCCAAGTCCCCCTATTGCTGCTGATGGATTGATGTGACATTAATGGCAGTCATGTTTGTTAGAGCTATTTTTTTTTTCTTTTTAAGGTTATATATGACCAGGAATGTAACCCTCATGCACCCTCAAGTGTTGAGACAGTAGCTAATTTTCACCTGTGTGGTTTTTCTGCTTGAGGGCAAAGGATAATTAAAGGTGCTTTTACTATTAACTGGGGTCCCTGTAGGTCACCGCTCCTTTCTTCATTATGTCCCTATCCAGCAGGAAACTAAACTGTGCTTAAAAGTGTTCAAAGTCCTTGTGGTCCTGTGGCAGACACCCAGCCACCACCCCACCCTTCTCACAGCTCACAAACCAGTGTTGTGGGACAAGCCATGTTCTCACCCTGGGAACCAAGCAGGACCAGTCTGATCTGACTCCTACCACACAGTTCCCACCCAATGAATGGCCCTGAGACCCATGTGTGACCCATTTCTGGACAATGGAACATAAATACAATCTACTGAGTTTTGAGGAAAACATTTCCCAATTTAAAAAAATCCACAAATAATCTTGTTCACTTGTCTTACTTTCTATCCCTGACTGGTAGGCTCTCTGTGACAATGTGATGCCTGAGTGGAGACAGTTGTTTGGGGATTATGAAACATCAAAATCTAAGGAGAAAAATAACAAATTGAATGTGTGAGAGAGAACAAGTGGAAGGAAACTGATTTTCAGATAATTTTATTTAGTTTTGAGGAAATCAACCTTGAGATAGCTATTGCTGGACATTCATTTAACTCAGGAGCAAATGTCTTCATATTTTAAATCACACTGACTTTGGTTTTTCAATGCTTACAGCTAAACACAACATGGAAGGATAAAATTTCTTTATGGCATTACTGTTTTATCTGGACCCAAGGCAAAAGGTCAGGTACTCCAGGCAGGACCTCCTGACACCAACCCCACACGGCTCCCACCTTCTCCATCCAAACACAGCAGCATCTGTAGAAATGGAGGGTGCCAGTAACACAGTTTGAAAACCACTGATCTGTGTGAAAATATGACAGGAACATTGTGGTTTACCACTGTTCATAATGACAATTATCCCAGGTGGCCTACCTGAAGCTTCACGTCGGAAAAATATGTATCCTATGACACTATTTTTATTTCAATGACATTATCATGCAGACATAAAAATATCAGCCAGAAGATCTAGCTGTGTCTGCTTCTAGCAATTTTATAAGGATCATCTTATGGGAAGGTGTAGCATTTTTTTAAAAAAATCTTGTATCATCGATACTTAGTTAATTTAGTGCACAGAGAATTGAATTATATAAAAATAGAAGTCATTTAGGAAAAATGAGACATCTCCCCATTATCTCATTTTATCTTATTCAAACTTTATATTAGAGGTTGTTAAGTTGCCACTTAATGTTAATTCACAGGATGATTTATTGTTGGTGGCAACCTTTCCAACAGATTTGAACGTGAAAACCGTGTTACGGTAATGCTTCCCCGGCTACCCGCTGGTGCTTTTGATATTCAGCATGTGCTTGTGTGAGCTGAGATTGCTCTTGTGAGGGATAAATATTTAAAATACAGTAAATGTCTAGAAACACAACTGTAAGTCAAAATGATGAGACTCAGTGGAGAAGTCGATGGGCAACCCTCAAAAGGAGGCATTCCCAGGGTGGCTCCCAGCATCCTAGGAGACCTCCTGAGCTGTCTAGTTCACTAAGTCCTAAGGCACCACAGAAACGGGCTTTACCCTTCTCTTGCACAAGTATGCACGTGTGCAAATGGCTGTGTGTCTGCATGCATAGCTGTGTGTGTATAATTAGAAAATAACTATGCGCATACATTGCACAAGACATATCTGTCATCACAGTGGTCAGAGTGGGCACTGTTGAGCCGCTCCCGACCTCAGGAGGGAGCCAACATTCCTTTGCTCTTGTGATGTTAGCTTTAAGAATTTCTTTTTCCCATTGGTTGTTTATTTTTAAATTGACACACAGAAATTGTACACATCGATGGGGTATACTGTGATGTTTTGATACAAAGTATCCATTGTGCAGTGATCCCATCAATGTCATTGGCATATCTGTCAACTGAGACAAGTATTGCTTTGTGGGGACACATTAGAAATCCTCCCTTCTGCCAACTCCACAATCCGGTTGTGAAGTGTGCTCACATCAGGCAGGGAACCCCAGAAATTACCCCTCCTTCCTGTCACTGTGCCTTCCGCCAGCCCCGCCCTCCCTCCTCAGCCTCTGGTAACCACTGTCCATTTTTATGAGATTTAGTTTTTTAAGATTCCACATCATTAGTGAGATCATGCAGGCTTTGTTTTTCTGAGTCTGGCTTATTTCACATAATGTAATGTCCTCTGGATTCGTTCTGTTGTTACAAGGACAGGACCCTGTCCCTTTCTCTGGCTGTGCCCTGCTGTGCATGTGCAGCACATTCTCCTGACCCAAGGCTCAGCTGATGGACATCCAGGTGGATCCCACGCTCAGGTGCAGTGAGCTCAGCCTCTGTAGCCCGCAGCCTGCAGAGGTGATTTCTTCCCCTCGGGCACGTGTCCAGTGCTGGGACGGCCGGGTGATATGGGGGCTCCCTCTTCAACTTTTTGTGGATGCTCTGTACTGTTCCTCAGGTTACTAACTTGCATCCCCACAGGGGTCAATGAGTGCCTTGTCCTGGCACCCTCCTCAGCATTTGCCAGCTGCTGTCTTTCCCCCTGGGCCGCGGTGACTTCGGGATGGTGGGGATGCACGTTTCCATGACGATCAGTGATGTGGAGGCTGTTGGCAACACACCTTCCCCGCGGGCCATGGTTTCCATATGTTGCTTTTCATCTCCATTCAGCCGGAAACCCTTCCCAGCTTGGAATTTGAGGTCTTCCTCGGGATCGTATCATTTACCTTCCAAACATCTGGCAAGTGCTGCAGGTCTCTGAGTTATGGGTTTCTACCTGGGTTCCGTTGTGGTCAGGGAATATCATTCAGGTTATTCTTGGCTATTCCTTGGCTTCCTTCTCAGGACCCAGATGTGGCCCATGGTGCCAGTTGCTCCAAAGGCCTGAGAACGTTCCGTAACCCGCTACTGCTAGGTGGGCTGCTTAGACTCTATTGTTCAAGCTTTTGATTCTCTTGCATCTTTTCCTTCTGCTGGTGTCAATCATACAGAGAGAGTCCTAAATCTCTCTCCATCCTGACCCCAATGCGTAGGTAGGGCTAGGTTACACCAAATGAACCCCCCAAGTCTGAGTTTCTTCTTATGCAGCAGGAATGACCCCAGGAGGACTTCCCATGATGGACCTCAGACAGCTTAGGTCAAACCTCCAAATTCCCTGTCCTAATTCTCCAGGGGTCTGTGTCTTCTGTCTTCATTTTCTTCCTAACTGACCATAATATAGAACTAAAATAAAATATTACATTATTTATGATTATGTTATCGAAGAGTTTTAGGTTAGGGTTCTTAATTATGAAAATTAATGAGGAGAACATTTCATATTTATCCAAGCATATAAAATTATTTAATTTGATTTTTACTTATGAGATCTATAATTATTCCCTTCATGGATAATTATCCACATTAGGGGGAAAAAATGGTCCCCACCTCATCACTAAGTTGGAAAAAATCTCATCTATTAATAATCATTTATATTAATAATAATTGCCAAATTAAATATGCCATCTCTTAACAGATTACACCAGACTTTAGTGAGTTATTGCTTCCCTGAACCAGGAGCAGAGTAGGGACTCATCAGATGAAACCAATGTAATCTAATTTTATTCTGATTCTGAAGACCCTTTCCTTACTCTGACTAGACACTCAGACTCGTTAATATTTCAGATTGCAAAAGACAAGCTTACTCCATTACTTCTGCCCTTAAAGGAGATGGCCAACATGTCAGCTCATCCTCAAGGGTGTGACACCGCAAGGGATATCAGCCATGGAACCAGGATGTCCTGGAAGCTAGGTTCTGCAGGCAGCACATGTCCTTCTCTGAGTCATCCACAAAGGGCCCTCCCCACAACACCCAAGTGACAACATCAACATAATCAATCCTGTCCCTTGTTTGTTTGACTGTTTGTTTGTACTAGGGATAGGACCCAGGGCAATTTGCCCTTGAACTACATTCCAGTTCTTTCTTTATTTGTTTGTTTATTTATTTATTTATTATTGAGACAGGGTCTTCCTGAGTTGCTGAGGCTGGCCTTGAACTTGCAGTCCTCCTGCCTCAGGCTCCTGAGTTGCTGGGGCCACAGGCACAACCTGTCTGTTCCAGATGCCTGTTCTTCCTTGAAAAAGATCCCCATGAAATCCTCAGATTAAAAATCAAATTCTATTAATCAAATATCAGCATCTCTGTACATACATAGAGACAGAAAAAAATGTCATATTTACAAAACTTTCAGGAATTTCAACTTTGTTTTCAAGATGGGTGGCAGGGGTCTGCAGGTGCCATATGAGAGAGTGAGACTTGTGGTCACCTAGCGAATGTGAGTTCTTGACAAAGACATTAAACATGGATTGAGCTACAAAGCTCTCCATGGCCCAGATCCGTCCAGGTGATAGCCCTGCCCTGCATCCTAATGGGGAAGTCAGCATTAAGGTAAAGGATTTTTTTTCTTTGACTTAATTTCTAAGAATATTGAGCCACCATGACAGGCACCTGGCACTTCTCTCAAAGGACTGGTTTACACTTGAAGACAGCAAGCTATGGTCAGTGCAAGGCAGCCACACACAGTGGACTCTCTGATTCAGTAAAGTGAGATGTTTTACTTCCCGAGGAACATTTAACCTTGAGGAGTTGGCAGTAAGCTCGTTCTCTGTCCATTTAAAGCTGAAATTGCACCAGGGAGCATGTCAGTATCATGGATGGAGAGGGTGCTCAGTGACCGTATTCAGAGAGCAAGGTTTCTCCAGAGAGATGCTGGTATCCATGCAGCCCGTGTCACCCTGAGGAAGGCTCAGGTCACCATCGAGCCTCTCTCTCTCCCTCTTCTGGCTTCAGGGCACATTCACGGCCTCCTGAGCCTTATAAGCCTCAGCACACCAGTTATCATCCACCTTGACTCCGAGGCAAGTTTTCCCAGCCTCCGTGTGCTGGTTAATAGCGCAAGTTCTCATTCAGACAAACCCAGGTTTAAATCCAAGCCCTGTCACGCAGCCCCTGTTATCGCTTGAGATCCACTTCCAGTGAGCCACTTCCCCTCAGCTGGAGAACCACGGCCCCACCTTCCCAGAGGAGCATGGAGGGACCGTATCAAACGGGAACAGGCCTTCCTGGGGTTGACCTCAGCACTGCTGACCCTTACCGCCCTTTCCAATTATCCTTCTCCAACTTATTCTCCAATGAAGCTCACCCAACTTCTTTGCTAGGGCTGTTCCATAATTCTCACTTTAATACCCTGAGAGATGATGATGGCACTTGACAGATAAGCCACTGTTCTTCCGCAGTTAGTGTACATTTAAAGTTTTGTCACTCTCTGCAGGGGGAGAAAAGGATGGTCGTGCAGGCTTAGCCGCATCGAGGTCAGCACAGGCTTGCAAAACCCGGGCTCCCGTCTGCCTCCGGCTGCATGCCCTGAGTGCTGCTGGGAAAGCTTTGCTCATCCATTCATCAAAATGGGCACCCGTCCTGGGACAGACCCCACGAGGTTCACAGAAGAAACCGTCTGTGCAGAACAGGCATGGGGCGTGCGGAGACTAGAAATCTGTTCATTGTTGGTCTGAAATCCATATCCGTCTGGCTGTGCTGGGTTTATGTGCTGATCCGCCAGTCCCAGCCCTCAGTGAGGGTGAAGCCAAGGGGTGACACAGTCACATGGAGGGACAGACATGACACATTACAGTAGTTCATGGATGAGAGGCTGGGGCTCCGCAAGGAACTGTAGCTGCTCAGCTAATCCAGGGTTTGGGGCAGAGAAGTCAACAGTTAACCTACAACTGAGGTGACAAGAAGCAGGCAAAGGAAGCACATGTGAGTCTTTAGATAGAGCGGACAGACAGCATTTCAAATGTTGTCAGTGTCCCACCCTTCCTATAGCTTCTAGAACATTCCACGTGAATGTTCCGCCCTGTGCTGAGCTTGCAACCTCTTATGTTTATTTCTGGGCCTGCAGGCCCTTCCTCCTCCCTACATTGTGAAGTGAAAATGTCTACAGTCTGACATGGGGAGAGCAGGAAGTCTGAGGGCAAGGCTTCCCCTGCCCTGGGAACAGCCCTTCAGCCATGACTCTTAAAAGTGGAGTGAGGACTGGCTGGTGGAGGAAGGGGCTGCACTGGGGAAGAAGAGACCCAGATCTGATCCCAGAGTGCAGTCCCTGAAGGAAGCGCAGGAGGGGCCCAGGCAGCAGGGGTCTGGGTGGTCCCTGAATGGGGTTCCATCCTGGTGTTGCAGACTGAAACTCAGGCCTGGGAGGAGAGAAGAGGTGCTCAGGAGAACAGACTGAGGGCAATTGAGAGAGGACTGTCAAGGAGGGCTGGGCCACAGGTGCATAGAGGATCAGGTGAGGCTGCATAAATCAAAATGGACGTTTGTTACAAGAACCATGCAAGAAATCACAGACCATCATAGAAATACTGTCCCAATGCAGATGCATGTTGGTCATATAAAGCAGGTGATTTACACTATTTCAGATTCTGGAAAGATATCTGCTATGTGAATTCACAGATGAGGCAGAATCAGGGCGAATCAGACTCTGCTTTCTGCGGTGGCCAAGGGTTAAACCTTTTGGCTCAAGATTCCTGTTTACTACCTATCTCCTCAGCAGAATTGGCAATAGGTGTCAGCCATGGTTTCAATAATGCAGTTGGTACAAAACTGGATTTTCTCAATGTACCAGAAAGTTAAGTGAATAACATTTATGAATAGTGGTTACCAATGCAAAGTGCAGATATTATAAACCTGGAATATACTTGTATGTGTTTGTAGGTTCTTCTATATAGAATTGTACAACCATATTAACTCCACACTCCTATACAGAAGACAACTTAAGCTCAACACCCAACCAGAATTCACTGTAAGTGATTTAAGTGTTTCACTATTTTAAGTTGAAGTTTTGGGGCTCTGTGTATGGGTGTGTGGTGCTGAGGAAAGAACCCAGGGCCTCACACCAGGCAATACTCTACCACTGAGCCGCATCCCCAGCCCTTTCTATTTTATCTCAAGACAGGGCCTTGCAAAGTTGCTGAGGCTGCCCTTGAACCTGCCATCCTCTACCTAAGTCTGCCAAATTGCTGGGATTACAGGTGTGTGCTGTTGCCCTGAGTAAAATTTCTGTTTTTTTAAATACCTCCATCAGGCCAGATATGGTGGCACTCACCTGTAATCCTAGTGGTTTGGCATATTGAGGCAAGAGGATCTCAAGTTTAAGGCCAGCTCAATTTAGTGAGGCTCTGAACAACTTAGAAAGACTCTTGTCTCAAAAAAAATTAAAAAAGGCCTGGGGATGTAGCTCAGTGGTTAAATGACCCTGGGTTCAATCCCTGGTACCAAAATAAATAAATAAACAAACAAACCTTCATCAGCTGAACTGCGACTCTGTGGGTGGCATGTCTGTGGGGGCAGTGGAATTTTCTTGACCTCCAGGGGTCACTCACAGGAATTGCTCCAGGTTGACCTTACTTGTGCTTGGCTCTCTCCCTATACCCACTCTCCAACCTAGCAAGGGTGAACAAGTAGGGAAGTTTTGAAAAGCTACAATGGGGTTGGGTGGGGTGTCAAAACCTGTAATCCCAGCAGCTCAGGAGGCTGGGGTGGGAGGGTCATGAGTTCAAAGCCAGTCTCAGCAACTTAGTGAGGCCCCAAGCAATGTAGTGAGATCTGGTTTTTAAATGAAATATTAAAAAGGGCTGGGGTTGTGGCTCAGTGGTAAAGTACCCCTGGGTTCAATCCCTGGTACCAAAAAAAAAAAAAAAAGCATAGGTGGTATTGCATGTGAAGAGGCACATCAGCTGCTTCCACCTGTGAAGGTCAAAGAGTAACAGGGAGGTGACTATTGTAACCAAGAGCTGAAGGTGGCTGTGTGGACGGAAGTTGATCAGCAAATATAAAACAATTAGAATATTTCTCATTACTACCTTGTGACTCTCCCTAAAATTTCCAAGAGAATCTCTCTGAATTTTCCTAGAAGTTCCCAATAAAATAGAAATCTGCTTCTGCTTTTTCTCAATCTTCCAATAATCCCTGCATTTATTATTTTTCAAATCAGTTTCTCAATTACCTATAGTTCATCTTGAGAATGGGAGAGAGGGGTTGAGGGTACAATTCCCTGCGTGGGTATGTTTTGAGGTGGGTGGGAAGGAATCGAGAGCGGTACAAAGTGTTGCAACTAATTTCTTTGAAGATGTTATTTTGACTCTTGGTAAATATTTGGTTAATATTAACCTTAGTGTTCTTTCCCAGAGCATAAATGAAGGGGAGCTCCAGGGCATCATGCTGTGATCTCTCCTGTATGCAGGAGTGAGGACTACCTCTAACAGTCTACAGCACCTGCATTTGACAGAAGGCGAACCTGCCACAAGAGTTTCTCCACAAGACTGGATATTGCACAAAACATAATAGAAAGTAGGAATCCTGCCTTGCAGGCTCCTAGCTCAAATCAAACAGCAAAGATGATCTCTTGGTTTCCCATGTGGAGGAACGCCGTGTGTGGCTATGTCTTTCTATCTAAGAATGAAGGGAAAATCTATTTCATTTGATATTGAATTTGTTTTCTTCCATGAGCCCTGGGCAAAATTGGAAGCATGCAGGATGTCCTTCACAAAGCAACAGCTGGGCTGTGCTCTGTAGCAGCCGTTAATATAAATGTTTGCCATTAATTGGTTTCAGAGGCACTCCAGAAACTGCATGCCAAACTGGATAATGGGATAATGGTGCAATGCAAAGAGATAATATTATGATTATTTATTCTCATGCACCATTGATGGTTATAAGAAATAGAAGACTTGGGCTACATCTTAATCCATTTGGTGTTTCTGTAACAAAATTCCTGAGGCTGGGTGTTTTGTATAGAAGAAAAGTTTATTAGCTTGCCATTTTGAAGGTCAAAGGGCATGGTGTTGACCTCCATGGGGCTCTGCTGAGGACTATAACACAATATGGTGGAAACAGGTGCAGGAAGGGGAATACACACAGCGAGATGGGAAACATGGTATTTAGAGAGCAGTTTCACCTCCTTCAAACAACTGTTCTCAGGGGAACTAACCAGGGTCCTCCAGAACTACGAAAGTCCCTTCCCAGGGTGGTGCCTCCAGTGACCTAGTCACTCTCCACTGTGCCCCACCTCTTGAAGACATCTCTCACCATTGCCTGAGGGCTCAGCTTCCTTAGGGAAGCCTTCTGGGACACAGAAAACCACATCCAAACCATCCCAGGCTCCAATTCCCAGGTCTAGGAATCGGTGGGTCATGGCTTTGTAGTTTAGAATAACAATGTATCATTGTGGCCTGAAGTCTCAGATGCTTCAGTTCTAGTTTAACAAGATCATTCATCCATTTGTCAGGTTCATTTTCTGCCAGGCAACTTAGAGACAATCCATCTCAAAAATTTTTTGAAAAGAAGAGTATCTGGTGTCCCCTGTTGTTCCACATGTCCATGTCTAGTTCAGTTGGGGGACCTCTCTGTGCTAGTTCCACTGTACAAACAAAGGGGACTGAGACAGTCCCCATAGCCCTGGCCATCATAGTGGGGCTATGGAAGACTTGGGGTCACTGTCCACCTGCATGAGGGTATGAAGAGGGAGGGCACAGTGAATGACTGTGGTGCCACTGACTGAGTGCAGGCAGTTATTTTCAATGGACAGAAGCAGGAGCCCGAAATAATGGCGTGTGTGAAGGTGACAGGGCACAGGAGTGCTGCGGGTCCATGTGACAGGACCCAGACCCAGCACAAAGATGAGCACACAGAAAAGAATGCAGAAAGGCAGAAGAAGGGGGGCACTCTTTTTTTGTGGAGAAGTGTAGGAGGGAACCACATTCTCCAAACTGTTTTTGGGTGGTGGGATTTTCATCTTTGTCTCTATTTTATTCTGAAATCTCAGGTAAACACTTCCTAAGTAAAACAAGATGATACCTGCAGCTCCAAACTATTCACGTACCAGTTGAAAAAATGAAAAAAAAAAAAAAAAGAAAGAAAAGAAAAGAAAAATGAGAAACTTCTGCTGAATCCTGCAGCAGAGCCTGAGGGACATCTCATTGACTGACACACTTGCCCTTTCAATGTGCCCCAGGAGCGTGGTGCACGGATTGGTCAGGCCTGGTCAGGTGACTTCCTGCCTCCTTCATTAAAGTCAGTCCTAAATGAACCCAAGGAGTGAGTTTCAGGGGATGGAGAGAGGAGAAAATGAATCCTCAGGAGAAACCATGTGCCAATATCAGAAGGGGGGTTGACCATGGGAAGAGAAAATAGAAACCAAAAACAAATCAGGATGTTTACCCCAAGCAGGGAGTCCTGGAGAGGTTCTGATGCTGTCTTGTGTTTATATGCAGTGGAGATTTACCATGTGGAAGGCACTGAGCCTGGTTGAAATTTGCAGATATGCAAAGCCCTGGGGGGAAGCAGCAGAACAAACAGGGGCAGATGAATAGCTTTGTTTGTGGTACATGAGTTCAAGTGTGTGAGTGTGTGTGTGTGTGTGTGTGGTCTTTTTCATTTTGCTTTGCTTTGTTTTCTCTGCAATGAAAATAAAATGCTGAAAATTTTACTTTAAAATGCTGAAAGAGTGATGCCCCTTGGAGGAGAACACCAGCTGGGCTTGGAAAACTGGGTTTTGTTGCTGCCTCAGTATTCACAGCTGTGGGTACAGGAGAGGTCCAGAGAGGTGCAGGGGTGTTATTCAAATTACAGTTCAATGACTTAGAAAAAATACTTACGTGTCCTCCATACATTTGTAAATGCCAAGGTGCCCAGTGTGGGTGGCATGCCAATTTCCTTGTCAAGATTTTTCTCGGGATGGGGATGTAGCTCAAGTGGTAGCGCGCTCGCCTGGCATGCGTGCGGCCCGGGTTCGATCCTCAGCACCACATACAAACAAAGATGTGTCCGCCAAGAACTAAAAAATAAATATTAAAATAATTCTCTCTCTCTCTCTCTTTAAAAAAAAAAAAAAAGATTTTTCTCAAGATTTGAAATATCTCACCTAGTATTAATTTAGTAAACCTGAGAAATGCAAAATGCAAAATTATCTGAAATCTGTTTTTGCTGTTCTTGTCTTTCTCCTTTCTTTAGTGTGTGGGGCTCAGCAAACCAGTGGCTAGGAAGCTGACGAGCTCCTCTTAGATCTTAGGAAACCGACAGCATAATTCCTGTTGCATGAGAAGCGCTGCTCACCAGCATCAGGTGGGATGGAGCTGGCTGTTACATTTGCAGCCTCCGGACTCAGTACAGGAGAGGGACCCTGGGTCCATTTGGTGCCAGCCGCTTAGGAAATAAAAATGAATACAGGTCTCCCACATTTGTGGCTACAGGGTCCAGCTCAGTAATATTCTGAGCTCCTTTTAGGGAAACCTCTCTCTCTCTCTCTCCAAATGTTGAGAATGAGTCATTGTGTTTCAGCCTCTGTAATACCACCCTTGTTTTTCCTGCTTGGGGGGTTAGAAACAAGGCAATTTGAGTTGCTAGAGGATGAGGTTTGAACGTGCTGTTTGGATTCAGCCCTTCAGAGTTATATTCCCACACTTCTGTGAAAATGCTTCCATTGATCTCTAATAGCAAAGCCACAGCGGCCTCCACTCAGAAGCTTCAGAATCAACTAAGAGCTGGGGCTCAGCCACGGATCCCAAGACTCAGTTGGCAGAAACCCTCTTTGTTCTGTTCAGAAGGACTAGTCAGTCTCTGTGCAGCAGGTGGGGGCTATGGACGATGGCGTCCCAGGGCTGCCAGGCCATGACCACCTCGTCACCCAGGACCTGGAGAGACCAGTGGGCCTGACTGGAATTTCACCAGGGAAGACCAGCAGCAGGCCCAGCAGCTGTCTGAATCCCCGTCCCTTCCTCAGGTTCCTTTCTGGGCAGCAAAGTAATCAAAGTGAAATGGAGGCGAGTGGATAAGCAAACTCAAGAAGCAGCCATGGGAGACTCGGTGGTTCAAAGGTCGTGGGCAGGATTCTCAGCAGAAGGGAGGGAAGAAGGATGATGAAATGCTTTTTATTTCCTTGGACGTGCAAGGTACCATTGGTACCCACGAAATTCTTCCATAGTCAAGAATACAGAACGGGACCCTCCCTCACGATTTCTTCAACTTCAAGTCAGGAGGAGACGCTTAGGTGGGGGAAAGAGAATGGGACACAGTGACGGTAAAAGCCAGACGACTGGCAGCAATATTATCTCCTGCATCTAAGACAACACCTAATGACCACAGGATCCCCTCCTAGGTGTCTCCCAAGAGGAATTTGTCCTCCAGGAGATTTGATTTCTTCAGAAAAGACACATCTTGGAACAACCCAAACACCCACAAAGAGGAGGATGAATACACACATTGCAGCGTGTTTGTACAATAGAATAAAAAAAAAAAAAAGTATAGCAATAAGATGAATTATTTGCTACAGAGAAATGGCACAGGAATCTCAGCATAATGAAGGAGGAGCAGGGGCAGCCAGACTCTAAGGAGTCCTCACTGCATGAGCCCTGGTGCGTGAATCTCAAAAACAGACAAAACTATGATCGTGGGTTAATTCTCCTCTCCCCTTCTTGAAAGGATGTGGTAGGGCTGGACATTGACTGGGAATGCTGTGGGGAAATTATTAGAAGCTGGAAATGTCCTCTGTTCTGGATAACTATGTATTTTGGAAATGGGTAGATAGGGGTTTACTGCTAAGCAAGTGCCCACCACGCTGTAGTCTGAATATTTGAGCTTATTACTGTGACTTTTGTGCTTTAGTGAACAGAAAGGAGTCCATGCAGCTGGAGGGTATTAGTCTATCTGCTTCTGTTAATTCTGCACACGGGTTTTCAGGAAGTCTGATTTTTTAAAAGTCTTCAAACAGCTTAATTGATCATAAATTGGTTCATTAAAAAAATTAAAAAGAAAGAAAGAAAATTCATTTCCTTTTCCATAAAGTCTATTTTGTGAGATGTCTCCTTTTTCTCAGAGCCGAGGACACACATGAGAACTGCTTTTCCCAGAGGCTGGCCTTGTAGGGACAAGCCATGGTCAATGGTGGCAGGCACATTCTCTGACATCATGTGACATGGGCACCCAGGATCTGCCCCAGCTCAGCAAGACTCAAGGCTTGATCACCCCAGAACTTGACAATGAAGCTCTCAAAGCGCATCTGCTCTGTGATAGATGGAACAGGGATTACGAGGAGGCAAACCACAGCAAGATTATTTTCAAATACTCAGGGGAGGGTTTTAAATGTCTGTAACAAATATAAATTATAGATACGAAGATGTGGCTACCAGAGACTGACTTCAAATAAACATGAATTTGGCTCCACAATGTAGCTATTTCTCGGAGTCCTGTCAGGTAAATAATTAAACTGCCTTCATTGGTTCTCAGCCCAGAGGTGGTATTGCCACCAGGGGGTTGGAAGGCCATGGAGAGGCTTAAGGTGCTCACCCCGACCAAGCCCCACTTATGGCACTTAGTGGCCAAGGGCCAGGGCTTCTGACATCCTGAAGTGAGAGAACGGTGCCAGACCATGAAGAACGGTGTCATGCAGATGTTATCACTCCCCTCCCCAAGAAATCCTGGAACAGAACAGGTGAGGGCCTCTGTCCTACTTGGGGATTCCTAAACCATTTCTTTAAAATGGCCCCACTGCATCCATCTTTTCCAACACAGGTGACACCTTGTTACTATGTGAATGTTCCCAGTCGCTCTCCTGCCCCCAGCTAAACATCCCCAGGTCTTGCCAGGTCTCCCGCATCCTCCCACATCCTGGAGAGCTCCTGCCTGGACAGATGGCGTCTTTGTCCTTTGGTGGTAGACAACTGGGAGGAAAGAGGCTAAGAGTGGGCTGTGACAAGAGGCATGTAGGCTGGGGCAGAGGGGACTGTTCCAAGAGGTTGGGGTTAGGAGTAGAACTGAGCAGTCATGGAAGGTGTGCAGAAGGAGGATCAAGCTCACCACTTCTTCCAAAAAGCAAGCCCCTCACAAATTTGTCTCCATCTGTGGGTGTCTCCATTGGAAAAGACGGGTCCAAATTCCAAGGAGGACTTGATCCATCCCACTCTCCACCTCCTCTGTTATGGTGGATTCCTCAATGTGCTCACAGAAGGGGACGTGTCTCATCCAGCGAGATGTGTGCAAAGAGGCTTCTTCAATCACAACCGTCTCGTAAAGCCTCTTTGAGAACAGAGGTGCCATCTTCCACTTGGGGCTCCTGTATACAGATGAGTGAAGCACAGAGTGATTCATGTGCCTTGTCAATGAGAGCAACAGAGGACAAGGTCCTCTGGCATCTCACATGATCCTGGGCATATATTTTATGGATGGCATTGGTGATGCTCCCTCCTGTGACTCTTGTCTTGATAGCACTGGTTACCATAGAGACAAGATGTCACGGCTCTGGGCGATGCAGAGGAGATTTAGCAGGAAAGGACAGCATTTTATCAGGTGGCAACTTGTCCTGTCCACGCAGTTAGCTCTCTGAAGGTAGCCTCCAGTTTATGAAAGACACTCGAATAAGCCACACAGGTAAAGCCGCTATATGCATGCTCAAGCATTCCTGTGGCTGGACAATTAAAAGTAAATGACCTGTGCTATTATTCCATATTGATTCTTCTAAAGATTCAATATCAAAGTGATGTATTTCTGGATCCTAATTCCTCCGCGGATAAATGTTTGAATTGCTTCACGCCTGAGCTTTTGATGGATATAAAAATGTTCAGCCTTAAGGGTTTTAAATGGGCCATAAATTCTTGTTTGTGTTGCTAGGGTGATTTATATTGTCACCCTTTTAATAACTACATCAAATGCAGGCATTAAGTAGTGATAGAGCACCTCTACATAATTTAACATCAAACATTTGTAACAACTTCTGGCTTAGTTTGGAACACTGTATGAGGAAATTAAAAGTATACAGAAATAAATCACCTCAGGCATGAAACATATAAATATTTGAGGGGTGTGCTGGTCAGCTCTCCATCACTATAGCCAGCACCTGAGATACTCAGCCTACAAAGAGGAAAGACTCTTTTGGGGTCACAGTTTTAGAGGGTTCCACCCATGCCTGATGGGCCCCGTTGTCTTTGGGCCTCTGGCAAGGCAGCACATAATGGCCAGATGTGAGAAAGGGAAGAACACGGGGCCAGAATACCTTCACTGTACACTTGAAGGCCATATTCCTGATGGCCTAAAGGATCCAACTTTTAAAGGTCACACCACTTCCTAATAGCACCAAGCCTTAAATATATGGGCCTTCCAGGGACATTTCAGTTCCACACTATAGCAAGCCCTGAGCCTGAGGAGGAGCCCAACACTTGTGAAGGAAAAGCTAGTTCTAATAAATTGTGCAATTCTACACTTATTGTAAGGAATGACTCCTGACCCTCATTTCTCCTTTCAAGAAACCCATGCTGCAGGTCAGCAGGGTTGGCAGCTTCTTACCAGGCTCCAGGGATGAGCTTACACTCATAAGCTCCTGGACGGTGGATCATTAATCTTTGGTAAAACTGCAGACTGAACAGATCTCTGACATATTTCTTGTGGGTCAGACTTACATGGGGTCACTCCTTACTTCCTTCCCCAGACCATTCCTCCTGTTTGAGGAAAGAACATGGCTGCCCCTTCACAATCAACCCCAAAGCAAAAGTGAGTTTGCAACTAGTTGAATGCAGGGTCCTGGGTGGTGGGCTTCAGGGTGGGTGATCCAGCACAGAGCAGATGGAATTAAAGAATCCAGGCCCTGAGGGCAAGGAATCATTTCCTGATTCAGGGGAGCACTAATCCCTTTCTAACTCCTGAGAGAATGCATATCTGATTCAAAGAGTCCTTCTCTCTTCTTTCAGGAAAACTCACCTCATTGTTAGCTCCAAGACCAATCTCAAAATCCAGTAAATGCTCAGCTTCCCACAGGTGACAGTTTGGGCCCAAGAGTAAACACACGACCTGAATTACACCAATCTGAAGAAAAGGTGTTGCAGTTTTAGCTGGGGAAACTAGATACTTTCCTCCTCCTCCTCCTCCTCCTCCTCCTCCTCCTCCTCCTCCTCCTCCTCCTCCTCCTCCTCCTCCTCCTCCTCCTCCTCCTCTTCTTCTTCTTCTTCTTCTTCTTCTTCTTCTGCTTCTTCTTCTTCTTCTTCTTCTTCTTCTACTTCTTCTTCTTCTTCTCTCTCTCTCTCTCTCTCTCTCTCTCTCTCTCTCTCTCTCTCTATCTCTCTCTCTATCTCATCAATACACACACACACATATGCCAAGTTGCTGATCACAGACCTCTTGCACCCACAGGCAGAGCGAGGCTCCTGTGCACAGGCGGGGAAGAGGCTTAGGTGTAGGGCATGGTGGAGGAGCTGTGTCAGCTGCAATGGAGACCTTCTGCAAGGGGCTCTGCAGTGTGAGGTGCTGGTTTCCCCATGTCTTGGAGAGGGGTGAGGCTGCCTTGTTGGCACCCAGAGTTGGAATCAGCATCTTGTGTGTTGTAAAATTGAATTAGTGAATCATATGTTCTTGATTCAAGGACTTCTCAGTGGAAGAAAACCCTGACCCCTTTGTGGCCTTGCCCTGTGCCTGAGGACCTGGGAGGTCACTCAGGGGAGGTGCAGTTCTGGAGGCAGGACCCCATCACTCTGTTCCACTCCATGCAACATTTGGGGCATCTCGGATGTGTTGTGCTGATTTGGAGGCCATTCAACCCCAGGGATGCAAACACCCCAGTATTGTTTACCTGCACAGCCTCTACGAGCAGGGGGACTATCTAGCCTAGGTTGCCTGCTCCCTGGGCAGGTGGATTCCTCAGCTGTTTATGAATGCATCCATTAACTTTAAAACCAAGGTCACTCTGTTTAGATCCTGTCCAAAAGACTGGAGATAAGGGAACTAGCCAGCTCCTCATCTCCCTTTCCTCCATTATCTCATCCTTTAGAGACCTTATTATCTCACTGCAAGCTTTCCTAGGCACTGATTAGTTTTTAACCCGACAGAGGCCTCTATGGAGGACCATGATTAATATTTCCTTCCTGTTTAAGTTGTTATGGCAGCCAGGGTGTTTTTGTTTGTTTACCAGAATCAGTGGCAATAATTTGTGAAATCATTTACCAAGAAGCAGAAGCCAGTTGAAGGGAAATCACAAATGTGGTGTCTAAGGACTGGTACCAATAAAGACCAGTGATGATTAACCACAGTTGTCAACTCAACTGGATTGAGGGACACATAGAAAACTGCCAACACATCATTCTGGGTGTGGCTGTGAGGATGTTTCCAGAGACAGGGTGTCAGTCAACCCCATTGGGGAAACCTGCCCTGAGAGAGAGAGGAGCCCTCCAACAGGCTCAGGTCTGGACAGAAGGAGAAGTTGAGGGTGAAGCGTCCTCACACGCACACACTTGGCCTTCCTGCAAGGGTGAGCCTTTACCTGCTGCCATCACGGTGGAGGCCAGACTCCTGGATCTCAGTCTGAACATGGACTTGCATCAGCAGTTTTCCAGGGGACTTCCAGGTCTCTGGCCTTGGGCTGAGTCCTCACTGGCCTCTACTTTATTCTGAAGTTTCTTGAACTGAGTGACTACTTTGTCCCGCTCTGAAGGCTGCAGATGGTCATTGAGGAAATATTCAGTCTCTGGTCATGTGAGCCTGTCTTATATTTAGATACTCTATTAATTTGCTCCTCTGAAGAATCCTGACCATACAGCCCATCATTACTACCCACAGGCCTGAACAGTCAATGGGAACAAGTTGATCTCAGATCTCAGCACCTGGAGCCCAAGAGGGTAGTGACCTCAGACAACATCATCAAGCTCCAGGAAGGGAACCAGCAACATACCTTGTCCGATTTGCATCCTTCATTCTTTTCCTGTTCTTGCCCATGCTCTGCACTGGTCACACCACCTGGGAGTGAGAGGGAGGGCAGGAGATCCTTCCTGAGTCCACTCTGAGCACTGGGCACCGAGCAACTCCAGGCAAAGTGGGGACCATTAGAAGACATCATTTCTGGTACTGTCTCTTCTTAGGAACCACCTCGGTCTCACTCAGTTTACCTAGTGTCCCTGGACAGACTGTGCTTCTGCCACCCAGATTTCTACTGTGACTGCTTGAGAGAGCAACCTGATAAGATGGAGGGGAAGAGGCGAGAGCGTGGGCGAGCACCTGGTGGGAGGGGGCTGTGGGTCTTCTCCTGCAGAGACGGGCCTGTGCATTCCATGGCTTCATGTGTCTGTGTTGTTAGTTAAGTGATAAGTGTCCTCTGTGTGCCCAGGAATAATATACTACGGACCAGAGAATAATGATGTCACCAAGCCCTCTCTGTTCCTGTGCCGTACAATGCATATGAGACAACATGGAGGACAGAGAATGCAGAGGACCTCCTGCCACTCTCCTTGCTATAAACAGAATGCTTCTATGAAGAAAAGCAGAGCAGATAGACGTGCTTAGGAAATGGCCATCTGGAAGCTTTGTTCTTGTAGGCATCAAAAGAGCCTCCCTGAGGACACACTGCTGGCTGGCAGGCAGGTGGAGAAGAGCAGGAACTGCTGCTCTCTGGGTTTAGACTTTTGTGCTAGGAATGGCATCCCCTTGAAGACTTTTATCTCTTTAGGTGCATCAAAAAGATATCCAAAGGCTGAGAGGGTAGCTCAGTGGCAGTGCTTGCCTGGCACGCACAAGGCCCTGGATTCCATCCCAGCCCTGGGCACACAAGCATGCACACGTGAGCCAAAGTTTTGCTTTCTGTGGTTTCAGTTATCTGTGGTCAGCCACAGTCTAAAGCATTAATATTGGTCATTTTTCTTTCAAGAGAGACCATATTCACTTTTTCACGGTAGCATGTGGTTATGACTGTACTGTTTTCTTACTATTATTAATCACTTACAGTGCCTATTCCATAAGTTCTCCTTTATCACAAAATATGTATGTATATTTCAGTACTATCCATGGTTTTGGTCATAGACTAGGTGTCTTGGAACATATCCCCCAGATAAGGGGGAAAACATTATGCATCTTCAAACTTCAGAAATAAAAGTTCACATCTACAACATCCATCAACCTAAGATCTACACTTTCTCATGCAGAGGTTTGGCTGCTGGGGATACCTGAATGCTACTTCAAGAATATGTAGAAGGAATCAAGGGCTTCATTGCTCTCCTGTGATTCCTTGGTGATGTGTCCCAGAGTCCCAAAACACAACTTCTTTTTTTCTTTTTCCTCTGTGTTTCACTTGACAGAGAAAACCTTTAATGGTGGCCTGTGAAGTATCCTTTTTCCTAATAATGGATGAAAGACTTGGAAAGGTGAAGTCAGATTGAACCAAGCCCTTAGCCTGTACCCAAGCCTGGCTCGTTCCTTCAGGATTCACAGGATATGTCCCAGAAAAATAAATTCCTGAATTAGGAGCAACTGAGATTTTGGTAGTATTATGCTCTGCCATCACCATGGCTATCTAAGGATGATTGCAAGTTCAAAGCCAGCCTCAGCAACTTAGCAAGGCCCTAAGCAAATTAGTGAGACCCTGTCTCTAAATAAAATATAGAAAAGGGCTGGGGATGTAGCTCAGTGATAAAGTACCTCTGGGTTCAATCCCCAGCACCAAAATAAATAAATTAATTAATTAAAACAACAGCTGCCTAATAGAGCATTACCCACACAGGCCTGCTCGCTGCTGCAAACACTCCCAACATAGAGGCAACATTTGTACATATTTATTACAACATTCTGAGGATTACCAAAGGTCAGAGTAATTAAAATAATTTCTATCAACCATATCAGTTGTTTCATAATAGTAATTTTGTCATTATTATTAACGTAATTTATTATACCAACATTTACTGTGGAACTTCCAGGTGATTCCTTATAGTTGAATATTTGAGTCAGACCTGCTAAAGAAGACCCACTTTGTGTGACAGTGTCTGAGTCTATGTGTGGTATGTGTGTTTTCATTCAACTCTTGTATTTGTTAGTTTGATATACCAAGTAAATTTTTCTTGTCTCCAAGTATGGTAAAAGCTGTAGTTTTCTCTAGGAGATCCTAATAATAGCAGACATATTACAAATCCCCTGTGGATTGACTGCTACTCAGAGTACCACCTCATCGTTTATTTTTAGCAAGAATCTGACCCACAAAAATGTCAGCTTGAGTGATCCCCAAGGTCTTCTTCCCTGATAAGTTGTGGGTGATGATGGTCATCAGAAATGTTAAAATCAATGTGACAACAAGTGAATCCAAATGGTATTTTTCCTTGGAAATTTTTCCATTAGAATGTCCAGAATATCAGACTTGTTTGGAACTGTATAAGTTAGATTGCTGAAGGCTTGCTTGCCCCAATAAGTCAATATTTGGGCATCTGAATCAAATAGTACTGCCAATTTTACATACTGTCAAATGAAAAACTCGAGGCAAATTAAATTTAGCAGAGCTTGAGCAGAGAATGATTCACAATGGGGCACAATTCAGAAGCAGACGTGGTTGAGAGGGCTCTGCCTAGCAAGCAGAGTGAGCAGCGAGTTTCATAGGCTGGACAGGAAAGCAAACTAGATAACTCTCCTGCTTGGCTACAGGTAGGTGGCTGTCTCACTTGGGCATTGTATGAGGAGACATTTGCCTTGTAGGGGCACAGTGTGACTAGTTGCTGCCTGGAATATGCTGGAACCCGGGAATATGCTCTTAAGTTGGGTTTGGGTTTATGTGCCAAATTCAGCTGCAGTTCATGATGTAGGAAAGCTCAGAGTCTCCTCAGCTATTTGACTTAACCTTGTTGGCAGGTGCGACTGGGTGCTGAGTGGGATGTCTCTGGAGAACAGAAGGCCGAGTGACAGTGGCCTTTGATTGAGCGTGGGAGAGTGGCTGTCCTGTCCCCGCGCCAAGGTAGAGGACTTGATGAGGACCCTGCAGGGTCTGGGAGGAAAGCAGAGCATCCTGGCAGGGAGGCAGGGCCTGGGGCTGAGTCAGTTCCGCAGTCATCTCCCTCCCCAGCGTCGGTGTTGGCTCTGAGCTTGGGTCATGGGTCTGGGGTTTGGTCTGATATCCACTGGGTTCTTGGTGACACCCCCTGCAAAGACACAGGGCCTTCCCAAGAACCCTCAGGCTCTGGGGCTCAGTCCTGTGCAGAGTGGGCTCCAAGCCCTTCCCAGGAGACCCTCGCGAGGGATGCGGGATGTCCTACGTCTGGGCGATAGTGTCCTGTGTCCACTTGGCACCCAAAAGCGCGAAGCTGCAGCAATCTTCTGCCAGGACAGGACTGTCTAACACCACAATTCATCTGCAGGCCCCTGCTGGACACACCATTCGTGTCCGGCCCATAGCGGTCCACACCACGGCCATCTGCAGTCCACACCACATCCCCTCTATACACCACCACCCCGTGACATTCCTCCGCAAAGCCACTGGGGGCCCATGTGTAGTCCTTGTCCTCTCCGTCATCCATCCAGTGGATTCCTGGCGAGCTGCGGTCCTGACTTGGCATCTCGGGAACATGCGTGGTGGTCATGTTCAGATCACATGGGGAGCAGAGGAGGGCTGAGGACCCAGAGCAGTTGACTGCTATCCAGGCGGGTGAGAAAGGCACGTGGACAAAGCCCTTGGGACAGTGCAGGTGCCTGATAGGACCTCGGAGAGGAGTGGGCGGGCACTGGCCCAGTGCAGGTTTAAACCTGTGACTTTTCTGAGGTCATTGCCCCTGCGAGTAGCTGGGAGATCCTTAATAAAGAGAAGTGGATCATCTAAATACACACACACACACATATTCTGCCCTACACACACCCACACCCACAAACAGACAGATGTAACTCCTTTTATATATACATATACATGACTCCATTATATAAATAACTGTATATATATGTGTGTGTGTATATATTGTGTGTATGTGTGTTATGTGTATTTGTTTTTACCCATTCATCCATTGATAGGCTGATTCTGTAGCTGCTGTTGTGCATTGTGCTGCAATAAGCATGGGTACGTGTGTATCTCTAAAATTCACTTACTTTCGTTTTGTGGGGGAGGCAAATACTGAGGAGTGGTAAAGCTTGATCATGTGATAGATCTTCTTTTAGCTTCTTGAGAAATCTCCATACTGAATTCCATAAGGGCTCCACTAATTTACATCCCTCACCAGCAGTGTATCAGAGTTCTTTTATCCCCCAGGTCTTTGCCAGAATTTATCATTATCTGTATTCCTCATGCTTGCCTCTAATGTCATTGTCTAATAAAATGAACCAGGGATCTTTGGAAAAGAAACTGACTTTACAAAAAAAGGTAGGGAATACATAGCATGAACCTGAATCATATTGTGGAGGAGAAAATAAAGAAGGGCTTAAAAATCTCCTGCTGTTGGAATGTATCAGATGGACACAAGAACAATGGAAAGGGTTCCAGTGGCCAAACCTGGAATCACGTAAGCAAATAAATAAATCAAATGGATTGCATTTCAGCTTAAAATATGCAGCAACTATCCACGCTGAAATAAATGACTGAATAAGTATTGAGCAAGGGAGGAGAATAGACTTGTCCCCAAGGTGGAAGAGTTCCAGAGCTTCCATAGATATGCTTCTCACAGATGTGGAGCATGATTCTTGGATCCTAAAAATTGGAACTGTGCATAGTGACTTCCTTCCAAAGGGTGAGGTACTGAGGTGGGTAACTTTAGAGGGAGAAACATAGTAAGCACTACTTCAGCCCCGTGATCAAGTTCAGCATCAACAGTTATCATCCACAGTGACAACATGTCGCCTTGACAGGATATGGTTAGCATAGCCTGCTACCTCTGCGGTCTTTCTCTTCACTCATACCTCTGGTCTGATCACAGAGAAAACATCAAGACACATCCCAACTGAGACCCAGGCCACAGAACACCTGACCAGCACGCCTTAAAAACATCAAGGTCATCAAAAACAAAAATTATCCCAACTGGGAGGAGCCTAAGGGGATGTAATAAGTAAATATAATGTGGTTTTCCAGATGGAATAATGAAACTAAAGTCATATTATGTAAAGCTGAAGGATTCTGAATAAAATAAGAACTTAGGTTAATTTATCTATTTTTTTTTTCAGAAATTGTGACAAATGTCACTAATCAAAGATGCAATTAGTCAACCAGGAGTATATGTAAAACTGTACCATCTTGCCATTTTATCTGAATCTAAAAATAAAATAAAAGTTCTATTTAAAAAAAAAAAGAAACTGAACTTCAATTTGTCAAAAGGAGGAGGGGGAGAAGGAATGAGAAAGAAAGAAAGAAAGAGAGAAAAAGAAAGAGGGAGGAAGGGAGGGAAGGAAGGAAGGAAGGAAGGAAGGAAGGAAGGAAGGAAGGAAGGAAGGAAGGGAAAAATAAGCACATTGGATAAATAGGTTTAGAAAACAGACTGGACAACTAATTCTCTACTCCGAATCATTCTTTTAAAATAACTTTTTTGAATTTTCTTAACATGTTTGACTTAATTATCATATTATAACTTGAAGGTCAAACATTTCTGAGCTTCAGCCAGAAACTGCTACATGATCAAGAAATTATAAAATATTGTACTTTAGGAAAGGAAGAATCATTTGAGACAGGATTTTACTCCTGTACAGCTGTTAGGATGAATTTTAATGATAAAGAAAATACTTGTTCATATGCAACAAAGACAGGTAGTGTCCTACACCATGTGTCCCCTACTTTCCCAGGGTCCCCTGATATTACACTCTTTGGCACCTGTGGACTCAAGGTGCTAGCATTTGTTGTCAATCCTGGAAGACGCAGGTGAGGGCCCAGGCAACCTATCAAATCTCCTTCCTCATTGTTGCAATATGGAAGAGAGCTTCCTGATGACTTTGGACTTAGAGGAGAAATAAAATTTTGCTGCCTTAAGCCAATAAAATCCCAAGATTTCTCTGTCATAGCAACTGGAATTAGCTCCTCTAATGAAGGACATCTCCCACCAATGACTTTCCCCCAGCCTGTCCTAGCCAACTTATACAAGCGTGAAAAATATGTACTGTGGTGAGCCGCTTCTGCCGTTTCTGCAGACTATGGTTGCCATTACAAGATGGCGCTGGCTCCGCTGTGGTCTGTGACAAACAACTCCTTATTTGGGAGAGTTGGCACATGATTTTTCACCACCCTATGAGAAAGCTCCACGTGGCAGCTTTGCATTGGGGCTTGAGATGCTTTATTAAGGCTGGGAGGGGCATCCGAGAGGAGAAAGAAGAAATATCAAGGACCTGAATAAACTGCTGAAAGAAGATTCCTGAGTTGCGTCTTCCTTGCGGGCAAGGGGTCGCGACAATGTAAGGTGCATTTGCCAAAACCAGGGTTTTTAGGCAGGATCCTAAGATCCAGGTGAGAGAAATAGAGGGCTCAGGCTCTAACTGCTTGCATATTTTCAGCCTAGCATTATTCCTAGCTCCAAACAGGCCCAGAGCTCCCTGGGTGATGAGTGATGAAGTATGACCACGTGGGAAATGCAGATTTAATAAATCATTATAAACCTTTACTGAACTGTAAATACAGCTGGAACCAGAGCCCAACATTTCACACCTCTTAAATTAAAAATAATGGCTCCTTCTTTGGCCTTTTGCCAATAAGTACAGTAAAATATCATGTATTTTAGAAATGTTATTTTCTAATTCTCTCATTCAAGGAGTATATTTAGCTGCTACCTTGCAAAACACTGTGCAAAACCCTGAAATTTCAGGTATAAACAAAACACAGCCCTTATCCTCCAGGGGTGTGTTTTACGGGACTGAGTAGCACATGGCTGGCTGCTTTAGATCCCTATGATTAGTGCAGCAGCAGGGGACTGCTTGGGGCACTAGGGGAGCACAGGTGGTGGGACTTAGCACAGCACTGGGCTGCAGCAGAAGCTTCCAGAAGGAGCTAATGACACCATTAAATTTGGCAGAGGAGGAAGGAATTGTAGGATGCAGGAGGTAGTGAGCAAGAATGGGAACTGGAAAAATGTAGTATGGACATGATTATTGTTTATGTCAGTCTTTGCATGTGTCATGAGGATTTAACCTTTTTTTTCTGTATGTTATTATTTAATTGCACCTTGTTTGGTATCAGTAGTCTATAAATAGTGCTAGTAGCATCCATATGAAACAAAGTGAAGTTATATGGATTAGAAGGTAAGAAACTGATGAAAGGAAATATTCTAGGGTGCATCTTAACAAACTTGTGCCTTCAGTTAAAGGACTTTCAAGAGCACAGTCCTATGGCTGTGCATGTTGAAAATGAGCTACTATTGAAGTGAGACTCAGCATAAGGTGATTTTGATGACACTCTTCCTGTCAAACAGTGCACACTAATTTTGGAACAGGATGACCTGCAGCTCAAATCTTAAGAAGTATTGTGATCTATTTGGTCAAATGTTAAATCTGTATTAAATTATTCTTAAAAATTATTTCTCAAATAGGGAGGCAAAATTGGAATCTCTGTCAATATCCCTGATACATAAATAATTCAAACAGAAATGAAAGAGAAAAATGAACAACATTCATGAATAGGCATCAGCCAAAGAAGGAGCACCAGTGAGCACTACAGAAACGAGAGATGCTCAGATGTCCCAAGAATCAAATAGCTGTAACTTTAACACCAAAATTAACATGATGGTAATATGCAATTAGCATGTATAAAAGTACTACCATACCCAGAGTTGGAAGATATAAACTAATAGACACATACATGGGCCACTGGTGGTTTCTGTTATTAGAGATGTTATTGAGAGCTTTTTTGCAATATAGATTAAAAACTTTAGAAAACCTAACCTCTAGAAGTCTCCGGCATTGACATCCACCCCAAGGAATTAATCCCATACTGCTTTGAAGGATTTGGGCTCAAATATGTTCACATCCATATTGTTTGTAATAGTGCAAACATGGAGATGACCCAAGATCCACAAGCAATCAAAGTTTAACCAGCCACTGCAGGTTCTACCTCCCCTGACTTCTTGTGAAATGTCACTGCTATCTTTGAGGACAGTATTCTTCAATCACCCTTCTGTTGCACAAAAGGGTCATGTGACTAACATTGAGACTCTAATAATAGATGCACAGTACAAAGTGCTGGGGATAAAGTGAATCCATGGCATGAACTATTGGGGGTTTCTTCCCCTGCATTCAACAGAGACCACAGCTAATGAAGTACCAACAAATTCTTACTAAAAAAAAAACAGTCCAACTATTTTCTCTATCATAAAAAAGCTGAGTCATTAAAGTTCAAGGACACTCATTGGGCTTGGCAAAAGCAGTGTATAGACCTGCTACCTGCCCATAGCTCCATCCTCCTGCAGGTTGGTCCTGCAGCTGGCTTGCATGCCGGCAGCCCAATTATCCCTTCTGGTTATGCACACACCAGAGACTGACTCTCCAGGTCAGCTCTGCAAATACCTACTCCATAGACCTACAAATTGTCTTTTCTCCCAGAAGAAAATAAGAAGTATTGGCTTTTTCTCTTTCCATATTTTGTCTATTTCTATATTCTGATCCTTCTGGGTTGGAAAGGGAAGCTGGTTTTAATCTCTGTTTCCAATTAAACAACTGAGATCATACTGTTGCACTTAAGAACAAAAAAACACTTTAAAATGAATAATAAAATTTATTGTTATATGGGGAAACAGCTTATTTTTCCTATTATTCTGTTGCTATGTTAAAAATCTTAAAGATATATTTATTTTAATGAGAAATATAGATCCTGAAAAGTCTTAGGCCAGTAGTGAATGGCCCTTTGAGGTCTGGGTCTCCTGGTGAACACCTGGTGGCTAATTCATTTGCATGAAGCAGAATGCCCTCGATAGCTCCGTTAGGAGGGTCTGGATGCTGGGGCTTGGGCTAATTCTGTTTTCCTAAAAGCAAGCCTGTGTCGGTGTGTGCATCAGCAGGCATTTGAAGAATAATGCCCATCTTTGGAAGTGAGCTTTCATTTTAGCCCCACTGCGAGCCTTCTGTGTCTTGGGTGCACAGAGGGCTTACCCAGAAAGCTGTGGAGGAGAAGCTGGTCTTAGCTCTGAGGGCTGCTGTTTCCCCAGGGATGGAGCCTAGTGCTGCCTGGCCTCCTAGAGGGAGTAAACATCTACCAAGCTCCTCTAGTGGGTGCCTTGTATACTGGGGAGGTCTTGTTTCATGATGCCCGAGGAGACTCAGTTCTCCTTTGCTCCCTAGGCAGTGTTGGGAAATAGCTCCTGTACATCTCACATTCTGGCTGATTAGTGAGACTTTTATTCCTGAAGCAGGTCACCTCACCTCAAACTTTTGAATATTTTCTCATATGACAATTAGGAAGAGTAGCATTTCTTTTCACTGTTTCCCGTGTGTGTGTGTGTGTGTGTGTGTGTGCATGTGTGTGTGTGTGTGTGTGGTGCTGGGATGGAATTCAGGGCCTTGTGCGTGCTAGGCAAGTGCTCTGACATTAAGCTACACCCTGATTCTAGCATGTAATTGTGTAGCTAGACTTTCCTTCAAGTTCTATTGTGTTGACACATTGTGTTGTGGATACATGTTGCATCCTGGATGCATTTCTGTCATTATGATTCCTTGGGTCTTATTTCCTCAGGTCACCTAGAGTGAGTAAGAGTCGATACCACTTACACACTGAGGCTTCAGGTCACACACCTCTCTATCACTCTCTCACTCAGTTCCCATGACAGTCCTGTAACATTGGCACTCGGGTTATATCCAATGTGCCTGGGAGAAACTGAGGTCCACAGGTGGAGGGAGCAGTCAGGGCATGGGCTGGAGAGCACGTCCACCCACTGTGTGACCATATGCACCTGTGCTGGTGCATGTGCCAGGTGGAGACTGTGTGGTGGAAGTCCTCTAGTGGTTCTGGAGTCCTGAGACTCCTCTGCCCACTGTGATGACTGACATGACCCCTCATCTGCTCCCCTCTTGACCCATATCTGAGCAAACCTGGATGACAATCTGGCAACTGGTTTTCTGAGCACTTGCAGGTTCATGTCACAGAAACCCTGGCCTGAGCAAGGGAAGCCTCACCCTAGCCCCACCTCCTACCAATAGCACAAAGCAAAGGCACCCATTCCTCCATTGCCACCTCTGTTCCACTCAGGGGACTGGCTTCCTCTTGCACCCAGAAAGCCCCAGGTTGTAAATAATAAACCATTTCACATGTTTTTGATGCAATTTAGATCAAGAATCGTTCCATCTGTCTTAGCATTCTAAGCAATGAAGAAAACCACGGAATAACTGCTAAGAGCCTTATGACAAGGCCCTTCAGCAAACTAACCCTTGCTTTCCTGAACTGTAAAATAGAGATAATCAAGTTTCCCACCTCACAAGCTCCTGGGGAAGGTGCTTATTCCTGGAGGTACTGACTAATGGCGTATATGAGAGATGCTACTGACAATCGTGGAGGTGAGACTTGCATTTCAGATTTGATTCTGAGACATGAGAACCAGCCAGGCTCCTATCAGTGGGATTGAAGGGGAACTTCTCATCCCTGCCTGGCCTTGGTCTTCGGGTGCAGCCTACATGCAGGAGCAGGGAGCATGTTCCAGCCCCTTGAGGGAAGAATATGTACTTGTAATTACTGGGGAAGAAAACCTAGCGAATTATTTTCTGTGCATCACGTGTGAATGTGGCATAAGGAATCCCACTATCCTGTAGAACTGTAATGCACCAAAACAAATTTTTTAAAATGTGAAATTGCCTCAGTAGTTACAACAAAAAAGTCTATGTATGATCTGGAATCATTCTTCCTGTGAGTCCTATTTCTTCTCATTGATGTACTAGTTTATTTGATCATGAATTCACAGATAGCTCTCTTATACTCCAGGCTATTCTACTTTGGGGCATTGTCCTTTGGGCTTGTTACACAAACTTTTTCAGTTCTGGCCAAGAGTTCTCTTGACCTTTTCTTCAACTGCCCCTCAACAGTGGCTTTTGTCCAGCCATTCCTTACCTTCTCACCAGGAAGGTGCTCCAGGCCCAGCTTCTGTCTTCCCTGTCTCAGTCCTAGAAACAGCCATTTCTTCAGGGATCCCAGGTTCCCTTTATTGAAAGAAAGGGCTGGGGGACCACAGGATTCTCTGCAGTATTCCACCATATTAGCGCAAGTAGATGCCCATTATTTCATGCTCTCTCATTTCCTCAAGTCACTTTCAAATAACTCCTGCATATTTAGGAGCTCACAGTTCCTGGTTCTCTGTGTCAGAAATGCAGCAAGATTACTGACTTCTCTGCTGCACATCTTTGAAGCCAGTATCTGTGTGATGGGGGCTTTTTAAAACTCTTTTAATTTGGAGTTTTCCGTCACCTCGGAATTGCTATCCAATAATGACGCAGGGATTCAGTCCATACTGTGTGGAGCTCAGGGAGCGTCAAGGAGGCTGCCAATGTGCTCCTTGTCTGGGAAGCCAGCTGCCTCCCATTCTTTCTTGCAGGCTCTCGTGACCAATTCGGACATAAGAAAGCATTTGGCAGGAGCATCAGCTACACTCCAAGAGATTAAACTCTGCAGCTCTCTCCGGGGCAATTAGCTGCAGGCTTGTCAGGATGTCTTCCTTCTGGGCCACTTTTGGAGCAACCAATTGTAGAAGCTTTGGCACCTCTCTGTGGACATTAGCTGAGAAAGAGTGTGGCTCTGCCCCTGCCCCTGCACACACAGGCAAAGGGTGAGGATGGCTGGGGGCTGAAGAGGGGTAAACAGGACCCTGCTCAGGAGGCACACAACATCACCTCCATTTCTCATTTCCCCCTGATGCCCTCCCTTTGTGGGTCAATGGGTGCCCGATGGTCTCACCAGAATGACAGAACAATGGGCTAAAGAAAGGAGCTACAAAACTTAGCAGTGTCCACGTTGCCATGAAACCACCTATCAAAAGCACAGAGAAACAGAGACGTGGATCCTGATGTGATATATATAGGCAAGAAAGGCCTTCGGATCATAAAAACTAAGGAATCAACCACTCTAAACCACTTAAACTAGACAACATTTTGGAATTCCTCTTCCTTGCACGATGCCAAAACAAATCTAAAAGGCAACCGATATGTGAGGGAAAATATTTGCAAAACTCGTGAGAGATCATGAAGATTCTCAGGACATAAAGTTTGGAAATTTATCAAGATAAAACTAAATGGATAAAGGGCATTAATAGGCAAGTCGAGGGGAAAAAGTCAACAAGCATTTGAGAAAAAATACTGTGCAGTTTCCTTAGTCATAAAAGGAATACAAAATAAGGGTAAAGTGGTTGTTCTACTGGTGTAAGTGACACGTGACTTGTAATACAATTGGCCTTGCTGCAGGCTGGGTTGGAATGGGCACATTCGGATGTTAGTAGTGATGCTGCACATTAAGTGACCTTTCTGCATGACCCTTTGACAATCAGAAGTTAATGCTTGTGGGTCAGTTTATGCCTGACTCAGTCATTTCCTTCCTGGGTATTTTCCTGAGTCAAATCATTAAAGATGCACAAGGGCTGAAGTTACTGACCTCCTGTTCCTGTTTCAGAACAAGCAAGCAGGAGGGGCAGCTGTCTATTGGGGTTACTGGCAACGCTGGGAGAGGACTGGGTCCCGTGAGTGACAGTTCAAATTTGCTCCATGTTTGAAATGCTATGACTTGACCATATATTGTCAAAATAAAAATGTCCAGAGAACCATGAAGATAGAGTAAGCTTCTCACAATCTTATTGGATGGAAAGAGCTCATTTGACACTTGCAACTTACCTGGAAATGTTTGAAATACTTTACTTATATAAGCTCATCTGCTGGGTGGATATTTTCATTTTATTTTATGGAGAATAAGTCAAGCACAGAAATCAAGTAGCATTCTCTAGGTCGCACAGCAACGTGTCCAGAGGGCTTTCGTTGCCACCTGCACTAGGTCATTCTTACTGAACTAGGTGCCTTCTTATCTGCTGGTGCCATGGTATTCATGGTCTGAACCTTTTTGGGTTTTTTGTTTGTTTTAACTAGGTATATATGACAGCAAAATGTATCTTGATTCATTGTACACAATTGCAGCACAATTTTCATTTCTCTGGTTGTACACAATGTAGTGTCATACCATAAGTGCAGTCTTATATGTATCTAGGATCATTATGTCCATCCCATTCCACCATCTTTCCTGCCCCCCGTGCACCCTCCCTCCCCTCCTTCCCCTTTTCCCAATCAAAATTTCTCCTGTTTTCCACTGCTTCCCTCCTCCCCCCTGTTTTGGATCAGCATGCACTTGTCAGAGAGAACATTTGGACTTTGGATTTTGGGCACTGACTTACTTCACTTAGCATGATATACTCTAACTCCATCCATTTACCTGCAAATGCCATTATTTTATTCTCTTTTAGTGCTGAGTAATATTCCATTGTGTATTTATATCACAGTTTCTTTATCCATTCACAATTGAAGAACATCCAGATTGCTCCCACAGTTTAGCTATTGTGAATTGTGAATTGAGCTGCTATGAACATTGATGTGGCTGCGTTACTATAGTATGCTGATCCTAAGCCCTTTGAGTATAGACTGAGGAGTGGGATAGCTGGGTCAAATGGTGTTTTATTCCAAGTTTTCCAAGGAATCTCTGTACTACGTTCCAGATTGGTTGCACCAATTTTCAGCCCTACCAGCAATGTATGAATGTGCCTTTTCTCCCACATCCTAACCAACATTTATTGTTGTCTGTATTCTTGATAATTGCCATTCTGACTGGTGTGAGATGAAATCTTAGAGTAGTTTTGATTTGCATTTCTCTAATTACTAGAGATGTTGAACATTTTTTCATATATTTGTTGACTGAA
Organism: Marmota flaviventris; assembly: GCF_047511675.1. Taxonomy (NCBI): domain Eukaryota; kingdom Metazoa; phylum Chordata; class Mammalia; order Rodentia; family Sciuridae; genus Marmota; species Marmota flaviventris. The sequence continues at coordinate 128,542,154 of NC_092498.1, forward strand.
TGTTCAGCCCCTTAGCCCATTTGTTGATTGTATTGTTTGTTTGTTAAGTTTTTGAGTTCTTTATGTATCCTGGAGTTATGCTCTATCTGACGTGTATGTGGCAAAAATGTGCTCCCAAAATGTAGGCTGACCCTTCACCTCACTGATTGTTTCTTTTTCTGAGAAGAAGCATTTTCGTTTGAGTCCATCCCATTTATTAACTCTTGATTTTATTTCTTGTGCTTTAGGAGTCTTGTTAAGGAAGTCAGGGCCTAATCAGACGTGATGAAGATTGGGGCCTAAGTTTCCCTCTGTTAGGCACAGGATCTCTGGACTAATTCCTAGGTCCTTGTTCCACTTTGAGTGGAGTTTTGTGCATGGTGAGAGATAGGGGTTTGTTTTATTTTTGCTGCATATGGATTTTCAGTTCTCCTAGAACCATTTGTTGAAGAGGCTATCTTTTCTCCACTGTATGTTTTTGGCACCTTTGTCTAGTACAAGATAACTGTATTAATGTGTGTTTGTCTCTGTGTCCTCTATTCTGTAACATTGGTAGTCCATGTCTATTTTGGTGCCAATACCATGCCATTTTTTGTTACTATAGCTTTGTAGTATAATTTAAGGTTGGGTATTATGATACCTCCTATTTTACTCTTCTTGCTAAGAATTGCTTTGGCTATTCTGGGTCTCTTATTTTTCCAAATGAATTTCATGATTGCTTTTTCAATTTCTATATGGAATGATGCTGACATTTTAATTGGGATTGCATTGAATCTGTATAGCGCTTTGGTATTATGGCCATTTTTGATGATATTAATTTTGCCTATCCAAGAGCATGGGAGATCTTTCCATCTTCTAAGACTTTCTTCAATTTCTTTCTCTATTGTTCTGTAGTTTTCATTGTAGAGGTCTTTCACATCTTTTGTTAAATTGATTTCCAAGTTTTTTTTTTTTTTTGAGCATATTTTGAATGGGGCAATTTTCCTAATTTCTCTTTCACAGGATTCATCACTGATGTATAGGAAAACAGGGATGATGTTAGAATGAGATGGACATCATGACCCTAGATATGTGTAAGACTGCCCATGAAAGAAAGAACAAGGCTTATTGTCCAAGCAAATGCCTGTTTATTGAGGAACAGCTCTGCATATTTATAGAGCCAGAGATTGTTTGACAGTTGGCATGGGGTGCTTTTTGATTGGAGGGTAAGGATCAGGTGAGCCAGCAGGGCTCTGATTGGTGGGTAAGGATCATGTGACCCAGCAGAGCTCTGATTGGTGGGTAAGGATCATGTGACCCAGCAGGGGTCACCATTGGACAGCTCTTCTTGGGGGATGGGGAAGTTAGTCTTTGGAGACAGGGAAACTCCCAACAATCCCCCCTCTTTGTTATTAAATGAGAATGGGTGTTGACTCATTCTGGCTGCTTCCTGCTGAAATGGGGTGGTGTGGGAGAAAGAGGAGGGAAGTAAGGAGCCCCCACAGGAGGGCAGAGAAGACCAGTATCAACAAAGGTTCCTTGCCACCACAGATCCATGATGACGTTAGTCCATTCGGCGTAGGTCTTGACTGGAGGTATTATCAGTAGCCAGGAGTTGGTAATTCCTGAGGAAAAGCTGGTTAAAAGCTTGATTAGAAATTTTACCCACCTGAGTCTGAATGAACTTTATGATAGGGGGAAGGAACAGGCACAGGGAGTTTTTATAGCCCAAACCTAATGGGGTCTCTGGGTCTGCAAGCTGCCTTGTTGGCCCAAGGGGGGTTAAGTGTTCAACCCTGAGGTTGAGTGTTCAGCCTTGAGTGGGGGCTTGGGCATTTGGGCTTGAAGCAAACAGGTGATATAGAACCAGACAAAGGGTTTGAGAGGCCAGGTAATTCTGCAGCTAACTTTGTTTGACAGGCCCTTCAGGCCCTGCAGACCAGCCTGTCCTGCACCTAACACCCTCAATTCCACTCTTCATTCCTAGTCCAATCTAGCTCCCTCCCCTCTCTATTAAGGCTGCTCTTCAAACTTTCTCCTACCTGGGTGTACCAGCTACCATATTTCCCTTTGAGAGCAGTCAGATCTCTCCAGGTTTCATGTGAAATACCTCAACTTTAAATACTGATACTTGGAATTCTTACGAAACTGGGAGGCCCTCTGGAGCCCTGTGTAAACTTGAAGGTGGACACACTAAGTGCATGCTATCACACTTGGCATAGATGCTCCAGCTAACCACTGGTCTGAGCAGCGAGTTTCAGTGGTACTTACGTATACTCCAGCTGCCATCAGAAGATGGTGACTTCTTCCCCTGGGAACTTAAAACTGAACTCAGACATGCACACACATAAACATAGGAAAAGCAGAAACTCTATCAAAGCCTGTAATTAGCTCATGACACCAAAGATTCTCACTCTTCTATTGGCAAATGGGCAGGACCCAAAGAAGCACCTTGGTTTTTCAGAAGCAGGGCATGTGGATCACCATAACAGGGCAACCTCCACACAGGATGGAGAAGTTGAGGAAAGGAAGGATTTAAAGAGCACTTCAGACAGGGGAAGACAGAGTGACGATAGAGCAGGTGGGCTGAATCAGAGCACACCAAATGCCTCACCCAAGGAGAGCTCAAGTTGCCTCCCAGGACAGTCGTGGACTCACTGAAGGTAACTCGGGCAGGGGTAGATGTAAGCAACAGGAAGAAACAACTTCACCAGGAACCCAGGCATGGGAACACTGTTGGAGGGTGGTGATGGGAACACCAGCGTGTGCACATGCCCAAACTGTACGTGCCAACTATGTGCAGGGTCCTGCACACCAGTTACATCTCAATGAAACTGTGAGGATAAACAAAACACATATGTTTCTCCTTAGGCCCAGAAGGCAACTGGTAAAGTGCTCTTTTATGATCACACTTATTCAGTGGTCACCATACTCTGGACACCTAAGTGGTTTGTCAGAAGGACAACACACAATGGTCCCACTACTGGCCAGATCCAAGCAAGTAGGGGGTCTGTAAGGAAGAGAAGGGGTCTGGCTGAAGGAGGCCCTTAGGGTCAATTGCCTTGAATAAAGGGCAAAGAGAGGACCCAAAAGGGGCCAGAAATGAGGGGAAGCATTGACAACAGTACTTAATGACAGGTGAGGAACGTTGGCTCTTCTGATGAAGGAGTAGGAGTGCCGGGCTTAAGCCTGGAAATATGAATCCATGGGGTAAGTTGGTTATTAGGTAGTTTGAGTTTGGCTGCCAAGGGAGTGCACATAATCACCTGAGCAGGACCCTCCCAGTTTGGTTTTAGAGGGGGCTTTTCCCCCTGTGGGCAATAGTAAACAAATTGACCAGGTGTTAAGGAGGTAGAGTTTTGAGAGAGACTGGGGTCAGGAAGGAGCCAGGCTTGATAGCACCAGAGTTCAGAGCATAGAAAGAAGAGGAGGGGCAGGACATAGATTTCAGAGATGGGTAGGGGTTCTGTAGGCAGTCTGGGAGGAACCAGGGAACGGCCATATATGACTTCAAAAGGTCAGAGATTATAAGGCTTTTTTGGCAGGGCCCTAATACGCAATAAAGCCAAGGGGAGCACCTTTTACCCAGTCCAGGCTTAATTCCATGGTGAGCTTGGTGAGGGTCTCTTTAAGGGACCGATTGGTCCTTTCAACCTTTCTGGAAGCCTGGGGGGCAGTAAGGGCAATGGAAATGCGAAGGAAGTGATAGCGCATGAGCCAGTCCTTGAGTTATCTGCGAGGTGAATTCTGGGCCATTATCTGGTTGGATAGAAGTGGGTATCCCAAAATGGGGGATTATATGAGTAAGCAATAGATCAACTACCATTTATTGGAAGTGGGAAAGGCTTCAACCCATCCCAAAAAAGTATCTACTAATACAAGAAGATATTTTATGTTTTTTTACTCGGGGCATATTGGTGAAATCAATCTGCCAGTCTGCAGCTGTGGTATGACCGCAGGCCTGATGAGAAAGGAAAGGTTTAGGTTTTAATGGTATTGGTTTTCTGGCAGATCTGACAAGTGGAAGTGATCTGTTGTAGGAGGGTCTTATTGCTTGGGAAAGGGTGAAAAAGGAGTGAAGGAAAGTAGTGAGACTCTGGACTAGAATGGAATAGAGAGTGAAGAAACTGGAAGAGTTGTTGGGGATCTTTGGGCCAATTTCTGGTGGTTACGAAGAGTAGCAGAGAGGAGGTAAAGCTCTGTAGGGTGGCTGATCGAGCCATTGATCGGCCTTGGAATTCCCCATAGTAGTAAGGGAGGAGTCAGTTTGGTAGGCCTTGCAATGGATTATTCCCAGTTAGGAAGGCAGCCTGGAGGCTTGTAGTAGGCCAGAAATAAGTGTGGAATTAATTAATGACTGCAGTCCCTCTCGTGGTCAATAGATCCCTTTCTTTCCAAATGGCTGGGTGGGAGATCAGGATATGGAAGACGTATTATATAGGGACAGGGTTTTTCCCTCAGCTAGCTCACATGCCCTTGTGGCAACTATGAGTTCAGCTTGTTGGTTGGTGGTATTGGGTGGGAGAGGTTTTGCCTCTATAATGGATGAGAGGGAAATGACAGCATACCCCGCTACTTTAACCCCTTTGTATATAAAGGAGCTACCATCTGAGAACAAGACTAGGTCCAAAGAGGGCAGGAGTCCCTCAGAAATGGTGGTAGGGCAGGGTAAAATCATCTCTAATACCTCCAGGCACTTGTGTATGGGATCTTGTGAGGGAGAAAATGGGAGGAGGGCAGCAGGGTTTAATGGAGAGCAGGGCTGAAAAGAGATGGAGGGATTTTCAAGGAGAGAAAAGGAGGGATAGAACTCTGGAAGGAGGAAGTGACTGTAGCCCCCTTGTAAGTGAGAAAATCCTTTAATGGTGAGGAGATGAGATGGTTATCAGGAAGCCAAAGGAAAGCTTGTGTGCTTCTTTCTGGAGGTCATGGGCCACTGCTTGGGCTCTGAGGCATGGGGGCCAGCCCCTGATGGTGGGGTCAAACTGTTTGGATAGGAAGGCCACTAATGCAAATGTGGGGCCATATTACTGACACTGAATGCCAGACTTTGTCCCTGTTTTTATATAGAGGGTGAAGGGTGGGGAGAGGTCAGAGAGATGCAGGGTGGGTGCCCAGAGGAGGGCCTTTTAAAGGGCTTCCCTACCGCTGAGAGTAGGGGTTCATCTTGGGGACCCTTGGCCAGATTCCAGGCCCTGAAGTACCCAGCCAAACCCAAGAAGGAGAGTCATCTTTGGTCTTTGGTGTAGGTATAGACACAATAAGCTGTTTTCTGTCTACTGTAATGGCCTTTTTCCCTTGAGAGGTAGAGAACCCTAGATACATGCTATTTGGCCTTTTGTGGAGAGGCCCGATATCCCTTTAAGGCCAAGAAATTAAGTAGGAGAACTCTGTCATCTGTTGAGCGCCCTTTGGACGGCTAGAAGAATTTGTTTGCAAGGGGTGCAGAGAGAAGGATTGGATCAGAGCAAGAAGAAAGCCTGGAAGAGATCCCTTAGAATGGAGGGATCCAGGGACCCAAAAAGGGGCCATCTGCTTTGGTTGTCTAAGGGATAAGTGGGCCAGGCCTGGGTGCTATATTTGATCCAAGAGGCATTGTAGGGGAGAGTCGACTGGCAGAGAGGACACATTACCCATGTAAGGAGGAGGCAAGAGGACACAGAGAAGGAGGAAACTGATTTATTGGCAAAAGGGGCATCCCCGCTAGAGCCAAAAAATCAGAAGTGCCTAAGTGGCAGGTTGGAGCTGCAGAGATTGGTCATCACCAAATCCTGTCAGTCAAAGCTCTCTTCCTGGACAGAGCCAGAGCCATGGGAGACCTTGGCCAAGGCTTTTTTGGACCCCTCCTGGAGAGGCCAGATACTCCCAGGGCCAGAAAGAGGGGAGAGGAAGGGGAGAGGAAGGGGAGGGTAAGTGTCTCTCTAGCGGCGGAGTCTTAAGGTGAGAGGACTAGGACTTTCGAATCTGCCCAAGGAAGGAGTCCCTGAGGGCCACCGTAGCCTTAAAGGCTGTGGTGGGGTGCTTTCCTCCCCGCAGGTGGGCAAAGAGATTTGCCAGACAATAGTCAACATATTGCAAGAGGGTGGATTCAGGGCACTGGGTGTGAAAAGATTGGAGGTCAGAGGAGGTTCGTCCAAAGAGGTGTAGACTATCTCGAAGTCCCTGAGGAAGGACAGTCCAGGTTAAAGGCAAAAAGATAACCTTTAAATCTATGACCGAGAAGTGGTGGCAGTGTGGAGGATCTGAGACAGCAGAGTATATGGGTTGGGAACCAAAGGATGCATGTTGTAGGCCCAGAAGAACTTTATGGGCCTAACGGAAGTGTTGGTGAGCCGTAGGTAGGACCCGTTGGGTTTTTTTACCACTAGTATGGGAGTAAGGGGAATGAGCAGGATGGAGGTACCCCTTGCTAAGAAGGTCCTGAATAATCAGGAAATGGTGGAGGGGGTGTGGGTATCCCATACAATTGGGTCAACTAGGTTAGTATGGTGTTTCATGTCAGCCTCACAAGTGGAGCAGAATGGCCAGTTTTCTGCCAAAAGGGCCAGGAAAGATGAACAGGCTGATTCTGGGGCCTGACTGATGCCAGGAGCCCATATGTTGATTGTTGTATTGAATTTAGAGAGAATATCTCAGCCAAGCAAAGGAACTTGACATTGAGGCATAACTAGAAACATCTGAGAGGTTGGGAAGTTCTCTATGGAACAGAGTAATAGAGGAGTCTTTCTTGGATAGATGGTCTTTCCTCCTACCCCGACAATAGGAGAGGTGGACGGCACTGTTTGCCCCCAGAATTCTGTCAGAACTGAGAAGGTAGCTCTGGTGTCAAGGAGAAAGTCAACCTTGCACCTATCCACCTGAATCCGCACCCTGGGTTTCTGTCTATTGATCGTTACGGCCAGGGACAAGGACCCAAGGCACCGTCAATTGATTGCCATGCCCAGAAGTTTGGAGGGTTCCCTGGCCATAGGCCTCCTATGAGATCTAGGACAGTCAGAGCCCCAATAACCTTGTTGTTGACATTTAGGGCATGGGGTATGCGGAGTGCGTAGTGCATGACATGCCCTGGACCAATGTTCCTCCATGCCAAACTTGAAGCAGGTACCCAGGGGGGTTTTTGGTGATGGGCAGTGACTCAAAGAAGCACCCTGCAGGACCTGGGTGAGCATCTGAAATTTCTCAGTCTAGGGGGTGGCAGGGCCTTGTTTGAGCTTTTTTAGTTTGGCCCAGATGTCGGGGTAGTTCTGCGAGAGGAAATATGTCATAAGAACATGACGGATATCTGGGGTTTTGGGAGTTTGATCTGGGGTAGCCCCAGAGGATGATTGGGATTAACTCCGATAGTTTCATCCGCATGGGCTCTGGCAAGTTCCCAGACTCTGGTATGTTCCTCAAAAAGGAGAGTTTAGCCAATAACATATAAGTGAGGCTATAAGCCTGGAGAGCCCTTTTGAAACTCTCTTTTGTGGTGAATGAGTCCAACCTTTGCTCGAATTGCATGGGGTCATTCATAGAGAACGGGACATGTACCTGAATAATGCCCTCAGGTCCAGCAACCTCTTTTAAAGGGGCCATGATTTGTGGGACTAGGGGCGGGACCTAGTTTGGGAGGAACTAAAGATGTTGGCCGAGTCAGGGGGAGCACCTGAGGGGGTGGACAGAGCCGATGGGGGAGGTCGGTAGGGAGGGGGTTCATCTGCCAGATAGGTAGGGGTGAGAATGATGAAGAGAAAAAGCCTCAACATAGGGGATCTCCTTCCACTTTTTTGAGCACTTGCAGGAGTTAAACAGATCTCTGAGAATTGCGGGATCTAGAGATCCTCCTGGGGGCCATTGATTTTGACTGTCTAATTGATAGTAAGGCCAATCTTGTGTGCAGAATTTAATAAGGGGGAGTCTGCAGGGAGGGAAGAAGAAGCCCCCATAGGTCAGGAGAGGGACAAGGGTGGTTGGGGGGGGGTGCCTGTTCTTCCACCCCTCAGTACCTCCCACTCACGAACTGGGTTCCAGAGAGTCCACCGTGACCATGAAGGTTGTGGTGGGGTGCATCCTCTCCTCCAGTTTGGGCGTCAGAGGTTTGCCGGATGATCACTGTCAAAGCCCCTGCGTAGCCCATCTGAAGTTGGATACCCAATAGGGGAACTCACCTACTGAAGATCTGGTGTTGTAAACAGCACTTGAAAGAGTGGACCAGGACAGCAAGCCTTGAGAGAGGGCTTTCCCCCTTCCCAGGTTTTGGCACCAATGAAAGAACCATCAAGGCTTGCCGTTGGAACAAATGCCTGTTTATTGAGGAACAGCTCTGCATATTTATAGAGCCAGGGGTGGTTTGACAGTTGGCATGGGGTGCTTTTTGATTGGAGGGTAAGGATCAGGTGAGCCAGCAGGGCTAGTCTGATTGGTGGGTAGGATCAGGTGAGCCAGCAGGGCTCTGATTGGTGGGTAAGGATCATGTGAGCCAGCAGGGCTCTGATTGGTGGATAAGGATCATGTGAGCCAGCAGAGCTCTGATTGGTTGGTAAGGATCATGTGAGCCAGCAGGGCTCACCATTGGACAGCTCTTCTTGGGGGATGGGGAAGTTAGTCTTTGGAGCTGGGGCGACTCCCAACAGCACATATGGTGTGACACTATGTACAACAAGAGAATTGAAAAGTTGTGCTGCAATTGTGTACAATGAATCAACATGTATTTGATTTGTGATATTGATTTTATTTCCTGATACTTTGCTGAATTCATTAATTAATTCTAGAAGTTTTCTGGTGGAGTTGTTTGAGTGCTGTAAGTATAAAATCATGTTGTCAGCAAATCATGATAGTTTGAGTTCTTCTTTTCCTATTTGTGTCCCTTTAATTTCTTTTTTCTGTCTAATTGCTTTGTCTAGAGTTTCAGTGACTATGTTGAATAGAAGTGGTAAAAGAGGGCAACCCTATCTTGTACCAGATTTTAGAAGGAATGCTTCCAGTTTTTCACCATTTGTTATGATGTTGGCCTTGGATTTAGCATAGATTGCTTTTACAATGTTGAGGTATGTTCCTAGTTTTTTCTAGTATTTTGAACATGAAAGGGTGCTGTGTTTTGTCAAATGCTTTCTCCATTCTAATTCATATAATCATATGATTCTTATCTTTAAGTCTATTGATATGATGAATTATATTTATTGATTTATGCATGTTGAACCAACCTTGCATCCCTGGAATGAACCCCACTTGATCATGGTGCACTATTTTTAAAATACATTTTTGTATGTGATTTGCCAGAATTTTATTGAGAATTTTTGCATCACTATTCATCAGGGATATTTGTGTGTGAAATTCTCTTTCCTTGAGGTATCTCTGCCTGGTTTTAGTATCAGGATGATACTAGCTTTGTAGAATGAGTTTGGAAGGGTTCCTTCCTTTTGTATTTCATGGAATGATTTGAGGAGTATTGGTATTGATTCTTTCTTGTTGGTCTTATAGAACTCAGCTGTGAATCCCTCTGGTCCTGGTCCTTTTTCTTGATTGGTAGGTTTTTGATGGTGTCTTCTATTTCCTTACTTGAAATTGATCTGCTTAAATTGTGTATGTCCTCTTGCCTCAGTTTGGGTTAATCGAATGCCTCTAGAAATGTGTTGGTGTCGTCAAGGTTTTTTATTTTATTGGAGTATCAATTTTCAAAATAATTTTTGTTTGTCTTCTGTACTTCAGAAGTGTTTGTTGTGATATTTCCTTTTTCATCACAAATTTTAGTAATTTGAGTTTTCTCCCTCCTTCTTTTTGTTAGAGTGGCTATGGGTTTGTCAATTTATTTTTTTTTTTCAAAGAACCAGCTTTTTGTTTTGTCATTTTTTTGAATTGTTTCTTTGGTTTCAATTTCACTGATTTCCACCCTGATTTTAATTATCTCCTGTCATCTACTACTTTTGGTGTTGGTTTGTTCTTCCTTTTCTAGGGCTTTGAGCTGCAATGACATGTCATTTATTTCTTTACTTTTTCTTTTTTTAATGAATGAACTCCATGCAATGGACATTCCTCTTCACACTGCCTTCATAGTGTCCCAAAGATTTTGATAAGTCATATCGGAGTTCTCATTTAACTCTAAGAATTATTTTTCATTTCCTCCCTGAAGTCTCCTGTTATCCTTGTGTCATTCAATAGCATATTGTTTAGTCTCCAGATGTTAATGTAGATTCTCTTTTTACTTTTATCATTGATTTCTAATTTCATTCCATTTTAGTTAATTAGAATGCAAGGTAGTATCTCTATTTTTTTTTTGTATTTGCCAAGACTTACTCTTTGGCATAACATATGGTCTATTTTGGAGAAGAAACCATGTTCTTCTGAGAAGAAAGTATATATCCTTATTCTGTATGCTAGGCATTTTCATTATAATGTACCTTGGTGTAGATCTGTTGTAATTTTGTACATTTGGTGTCCTGTAAGCCTCTTGTATTTGATTTTTCAATTCATTCTTCATGTTTGAGAAATTTTCGGATATTATCTCATTGAAGAGATTGTCCATTCCTTTGGTCTGAAACTCTGTGCCTTCCCCTGTCCCAGTGACTCTTAGATTTGGTCTTTTGATGCAGTCCCATAATTCTTGGATGTTCTCTTCATAATTTCTTACCATCTTCACTGTGTGGTCAATTTTATTTTCCAAATTGTATACTTTGTCTTCATTATCTGACATTCTGTCTTCCAAGTGATCTGGTCTGTTGATGATGCTTTCTATCAAGTTTTTTATTTGGTTTATTGTTTCTTTCCTTTCAAGGATTTCTGATTTTTTTTTTCAGAATCTCTATCTCTTTCTTGAAGTAATCTTTTGCTACTTGTATTTGTCCCTTATCTCTTTGTTGGAGTGATCAATTTTTGCCTGAATTTGCTCATTTAGGTCATTATTTAATCACAGTTCATTTTATTTATGAACCTTCTCAACTCCTTCTCTGATATTTCATCACTTGTGCTGTCCTGGGGTTCTGTTCTTGCAGGATCCTGGTTTGTTTGGGACACTTTCCTCCCTTGTTTTTTCATGTTGTTTATGTGTCTTCCTTTCTTGCAGTGTGGATCTGAGGTGTTACAGTTTCTACCCTACAATCATGTATTATCTGTGAGGATTATCTCTACCTCACCTTGAGCTTGGGCTTACAGACCCTGCTGGTATCCCAAACGGATGCTATTGCAAGTGTAGGTGGTGGCAGCCATAACGGAGGTATCTAGAAGTATCAGTACCTGTGAGTGGTCTCAAAATGGATGCAATGTCTTTTAGAGATGAAACTGAAAGGGTGGGCTTTGCACTGGCTTTGGGATTCCTGTTCCAAGATGCAGCTGCTTCTAGGCCCTGTCCGCTGTCCCAAGGTGGAGGCTACTGCACGCGGAGGACTATGACAATGGCTGCAGTGTCCCAAGAAGGAAGTGGGTAAGACCTGGGCTCCCAGGAGGGGGAGGTGCAGCAGACATGGGCCTCCCCTGGGCCTGGGCTCCCGCATAGGTTGGAGGGTGGTCCTGGACTAGGGCCTGAGCTCCAGTGTTTTGCTTTTCATTTTAATTCAAGAATCTGTAAACTCCCAGCTCTGAACGGCACTTCCCAGTGTGCGCAGCACTCTCCCACAGTCCTCATGGCACACTGGCCTAGACAGCGAGTGAGAGGGTAAGAATGGCCCACAGAAGGGCAAACACAAGCTCAGAGAAGCCTTCTGAGTCCATGTGTAGCCCACAGTGAGTGGAGGTGACACTTTACTGGCACCTTTTTAGCCCCTAGAATCCACACTCTGAGCTTTGCATCCATCAAGGGCACTAGAGAATTCGAAGCTGGGCCTGGACCTGCCAGGGCCTTTCCCCACCAGGGTTTCCTGCAGGGGCTCTGGCAACTCTGGAAGAGCTCACTAGGGTGTCACAACCTACCTCAATCCCTCGAGGGCATGACCACATTATCCAAGGACCTCCCACAAGGCCACACCTCCTAAAGGCCCCCTTACCTCCAGCAAGGCCACTCTAGGGCCAGGCCCCAGAAGACTCATGACACTGAGGGAAGCCCAGGCCCTCTGCAGGCCAGGCAGGTGCCCTTCTCAGCTTCTGGAAGCGGGGCTTTTGCCTGAGTACTTTCGCTAGGTACAAACTGTCCCTGGGCTTAGTAACCCTGCCCTTGTGTTTTCTCATAATTTTCTGGAGAAGGCAGTCACCTGGGGGAGGTCACATACGTCACAGCTGAGCCACCAAAAAAGGGTCTGGGCTACCACAGTAGAAAAGCAGGGGATGGTTTGCTGGTGTGGCAATCTGAGGCTCTGTCCTCACTATGAGCCCTGGTTGCCTGCTCTGGGGCCTCTGACTCGGGGAAGAGGTGGCCCTCTGCTCACCTAGAGCCAACTGTTAGAGAGGAGGCCAGGCTGCCCACCTCCAAGGGCCTCTGGCTCCACATCTCCTCTGCTGCCTCCTAAGGCCAGGGTCTGCTTCTGACAAGAGAAGAGGAGGACCTAAAGGGGTTCACCAAACCCCTTTAGAGCTTTCCTTACCCCAATGTTCCTGCATTGGGGGGCATTCTAAAAGTGTAAGTGACCAACAATTGACAGTGCTGTCTTCTCTCCCTATCTACTTGGACAGCATCCCTGTGTCTGCAACTGAGCAGAATCTGGGTCTGCTTACCTGCAGGAACTCAGATGCTTGCTTTTTTGCAAATTGGCACTGATTGTACTATTGCACACTTTCCTTTTCCTCTATGTTCACAGTAGTGAAGAATACATACATGTACTAGTCCACATACACATGCTATACATGTGATTTTGTTGCTTGCTTATGCATAATTATATAAATTTATGTAACCACAAATACACACAAATATGAATCTACTTATGTAAGCATAGTGTTGGGGTGCACAGAAATGGAGACACTTATTGGGAAAGGGAGCTAAGGTGCCAAGGGACAGGATGTCAGGGCAATTTTTATTTTGTATTCTTTTGTACATTTTGAAGTTTGACCTGTGAATAAACTGTAGACACACAGACACATCATACACATATGCGCTCACACATATTCATTCTCACAGTATCATTTAAGTTAATTTTAAGTACAAAGAGTAGCTTAGAAACCTTTCCAGAGGGGCCTATGTAAATCCTTTCACCTACAGAATACTATCTCATTTAATGCATACATTAGAGTTGAAGCTACTATTGATTCCATATCTTCACAAGCACCATTATTGTTTTTATTACTAAATATGTTTCATAGACCTGGTACTAACTCATTAAATATATCTTAAAAAATGTATATATTTATATCATCCATATAAGTGTGTAGTTTCTTATAATTCCTGGCCAATGTTTTCATGCATTTCAAACATCAAATCTGTGTTTATGGACCTGTCTGGGGATAATCTGTACTAACAGTGACCTAGGAACACCAGCTGAAGTATCATTATTACTTAATGTAATCCTAGGCCTATCTGAAAACTGAAAACGCTTTTTCAATTAAAGAGTTATCAGCAGGCCTTGGGCTTTACTGGGATGAAAGTTCTCAGCTGTGAATTCCTCTCAAACTCCCGCCGAGAGCATGTGCACAGAAGGGATTAAACCCACAGGGCACAGGCTGCACATGCCCAGTAACCCAGAAGGCAATGGACACAGGCACACAACACCCAGGGGCCTCCGCCTGCTCCCTCTTGGGGTGCAGACAGAAGGACTGGCCTTAGAGTCCAGGGCTGGTCCCAGAGACCTGGTGCAGGACTTGTGTTGTGTTTCCTGGGCTCTCACGGGTGTGTCTGCTGTTTCTGGATTCTCTTCCTCACTTCTGACGGCAGTATCATAATGTTCTGCTAAGAATGTTCCTCTGCCTCATCCAGTACCTGCTGATTTTGTATTGTCATCCCCCACAGCTCCACGATGAGCACAGAGGCCTGTGGAATCCCTGCATCCTGCCCCTGTGAGTAGCCAGGACAGAGGTGTGCACACACCATGCTCAGGGAGGCTCAGTGGGAGCCCCTGTTGGAAGTGAGCAAGGCTAGAAGACATAAGGACAGGTAGAAAGGGGTGGGGGACAACACATGAGTGGCCATGATTGAAAGTCCAGGGTTAAACGCCACCGCCAGCTACCCTGAACACAAACATACTAGAGATCAATTATGAGACCTGTGAGCAGATCCGTAAATAGCCTCTCTCCTGACCTGGGCCTAAAAAAATGCTCCTGCTCAACAAACATATGTTTCTGTGATTTATATTTTTAGGATCTGATTGCTTTGTTTCACCTCATGGTCTCCATCAAACCCTCAGTGTTCCAAAAATGTAGTACAGTTCACATTCACTGAGCAAAATGATGAAGAAGCCCCAAGATGGGGAAGCTAGCTGAGACATTTCATCAAAAGCAAAGAAGAAAATAAACCTCTAACAATTAACTATCAAGATGTCAAGTAACCATCTTGTGCTGTAGATCAACATATATAAACACAGAGCAAAGCCTGCACCCACATCACACCCTATCTGTGTGTGCCCCTTGTTTTCTTCCTAATTAAACAGATCTGTGTCTCACTTTGACCCATCTTTACATTACCTTCTGTGAGGAAGCGAAAGACTCTCATGGCGTAATTTGAGGTCTTCCTCCTCTTGGGGACTTCCTCTGCACCCTTGAGCCCTGTGACAGAACTGTAGGGGAGACAGAGGAATAAGGATTTGAAGATGATGTCCTCTTGACCTGGAAAATATAGGAAGCCTCCATGAGCCAAGAAGTGGGTGGCCCCTAGCACCCAGAAAAAGTGAGATGATTTTCCCCTGAAGTCACCTTAGTTTTAAGAAAACTCACATACAGAAGGGTAGGATGATCAACTGCTGAGGTTTTAGCCACTGTGCTTGTGCTCATTTGTTACGGCATCAATAGGAACAGATGCAGTTCCCTCACCTTCCTTTCTGGGCCACTGACTCCCCCTTTAGGACCCACTCTTCCCTGTGCACACCATCCTTCCTACAACAGAGCTTCCATCATGTTCCACCCTGGCCAAGGGCCACCCAATGCCTAGGGAAGAAGATTGAACCTGCTGGGTTGGCATTCTTAATCATGACTGTCCACTCACCTTTCCGGTCCTGTTCTCTCCTGCCTCCCTCACAGGCTGTCTCTCCGAAAAACCAGAGCACATCCATGCTTTGAGCCCAAGTCTCAAGCCGGCTTTCTCACTGATCTCTCCATTGACTATCTATCATATCTCACTGCATCTCCAAATGCAAATTAAGGGGATAAACCAACAATTATCTCTCATCTGCAATGTTCTAAACATGGTGGTTTCATATATTTGATCTGATTTAATGAGCAAGCAAAAGAGACCACGATTTTCTATCACACTTTAATTGTGATTAAGCAAGTCTGGAGTTCAGATTCAAAAAGAATGATCTTTATGGAGGGGAAAAAAAGGCTGAATGTCATTCAGCCAACACATGGGTTGAACGTGCATGCACATGTGTGCTTGTATGTGCTGGGAAGTGGACATTAACAAGAGTAAACATACTGCCATCACTATTTGTGGGTACATTCCACATCCACTTTTATCTCAGGCAGTGATTTGGTTTGGATCTGGAATTTCCCCCGAAGGCCCATGTGTTATATGGTCCACAGTCAGTGGATCAGTGTGCATGCTAAAAAATGAAGGACATTATCTTAAAATCATTTCAATGTGACTATAAGCTATCATGAAGCAAAAGGAGGAAAGAAATATTTTGAAGTAACATTGCTTTCTTTTCAGATGAAAAAAGATGGCATACATTTCCAATTCATTTCAAGATAAAGTAGCATGGATTTGGAATTCTAATTATGTGATCTAAGCAGAATTATGAGACATAAATTCAAAGAAGTATTTTGATGATTTTTCTCATTTCCTTTTTATTTTCTTTTTCTCCTGCTCTCAGACTGAAAGCTGAGTTGTCTAGGGAATGACGTGAAACTGCTTGAAGTCTAAATATCTCCAGGTATTGTTCTTCAGTGACTGTCATCGCAAAAAGTAGAGGTCCCCCACAGCAACAATTTGGGGGGCTGATCTAAAACACACCACTATGATTTCAAACACAAAGCTGCCTGCTGCCAGGCCAGACACCAGGCTTAGAGGAAGGGAAAGAGCCAGGTGACAATGATAGCTTTTGTTGTCATTGTTTTTTTTTTTTTTTTTTTTTCATTTATTTTTTTACTTTTATTTGGAAAATATTTTGGATTAATAAAAATATTTGAAAACAAATGTCATGCAAAATCTAACTCTACATCTTTGCCAGGATTCCCCTGTTGATAATATTTTGCTCAGTTTGACTCATTCTTCCTCTGCCTCCTCCCTCCCTCCTGCTCCTTCCCTCCTCCTTCACCAGTTTAGCGTGATGATAGCATCCTGTGAAGGCCAATTTGTTTCCTTTGCTTCAGCCTGGTTCAGGGGTTGTTTGCTCTCATCTTATTTCTATTGATTTAATTAAACTTTTGAATGATATATGTGTATGCGTGTATGTATATGTATTTAATTTTTAAAATATGGACAACTTTCCTTATTCTTCATTATCCCCACTCCTTATTGGTAATCATCTTGTTTTCTGATTTGTCCTTATTTGTGAAGGTTGATTTTATGTGTCATATTGACTGGGCTAGGGGATGCCCAGATATATGGTAAAACATGATTCTGTATGTCTCTGTGAAGGTATTTTCAGAAGATATTTGCAATTGATTCAGCAGATGGAGCAAAAGTATCTGCCCTCATCAGCACGAGTTAGAATCATCCAAACCACTGATGGTCCAAATAGGATATAGATGGGAGAAGGGCGAGTTACTTTCTTCCCTTGAATTGGGCCGTCTGTTCAATATCCTCCTGTTCTTGACTCTTCAGATGCAGACAGGGCTTAGACCAGCTGATGTACTGCCACCCAACCCTCTGTGCTTCTCAGAGCTCTGGCCTCACAGTAAGTGACAGCACTGGTTTTCCTGGCTCTTCAGCCTGCAGATGTATCTCATGAAGCTTCTCACACCCCAAGATCCTAGTAGCCAATGACCCTAAAAGTCTCCTCTTAAATATCTATGCTATATTTTTGTATAGTAGCCCATTGATTCCATTGCTCTAGAGAACTCCGCCTCACCATCTTGTGATTGCTTTGGTAAATAAACACAGATATGTGATATTCTACTATTTTCTCTTTTTTCTTACACCAGAGATAGCACACTATCTGTCCTCTTTTTTTTCATTGATTTTTACTGTGCAGAATTTATGCACAACCTAACCTGTGCCTTTCTAATCTTGTTAGATGTAGGTGATTCAGTGGCCTCACCTACATTCCCATTGTTATGCAACCCGCAGCAACACCACCTCCAGAACCCTCTGTGTTGCCCAAACTTGAGACTGTACTCATTAAGACACAGCTCACCACAGGTCCCTGCCCACCCCTGGAAGCCACCCTCTACTTCCTGTCTCCCTGAATTGACTATGGTGGGGCCCTCTTGTAAGAAGCAGTATGTAGTACTAATACTAATATAATAATAATAATAATAATAATAATAATAATAATAATAATTATTATTATTATTATTATTATTATTATTATGCTTGCCCTTTTGAGTCTGGCTCATTTCAATCAATTAGCACAATATCCTCCAGTCATATCCAGGATACAAACACTGATCAGAATGTCATTCATTTTCAAAACTGAATAATTTATATTCCCTTTTGCCCTTTGCTTCCCCCTCTCCCATTTTGTCTGCCCCTCTGGCCCTCAGAGTGCTGGTCCCTTATGGCCCCCTGTGTTTTGATACCCAGCATGATGAACCCCCTCCCAGTCTAGAATCTTTCTGGCTATTCTTCTGCTTATTGAGCTATACAAATTTTAAAATCAACTTGCTTGGCTCCAAGAAATCATTCCTTAAGATTTTCACTGGGATCACATTAAAGCTGTATGTGAAGTCAGAGACAATTGAGCTATTGATAATGTTGACATGTGTCACCTCGACTGAGAGGGGACCAACCCATTCAAGCTTATTTTTATCAGGAGACGTGTTCATGCTTTCCTGCATATTGGCTGCAAACCCCTCTGCTCCTCCTGCTTGTCCATAAATGTTTATTTCTTATTTCTATTATAACTGAGGTACATGGATTAACTTCATCTTCTCCCTGGCTATTATTTGTGCATATATACACTATTGATTTTGTATGTTAATGTTTTCCTGTCCTGTGGAAATCTTTTGGGTTAATTTTATCATTGATTCTGTAGCTACCTAATCAGGTCTTCTCTGTTTTATTTCTTCTTCCTAACTTTGATGACCATAATCATTTTCTTCATCTAATTGTCTGACGAGTACTTCAAGATCACTTACATTATGGTGGAAATGGTTGACCTTCTTGCCTTGCTCATAGTTTCACTGGGATCCTTCAAGGGTCCTCACATTATGTCAACTTTGGCTTTAATGCTCACATCCAAATACCCAATTTTATTTTCTCAGTGTTTGTCATTAGGACAAACATGTTGAATTGCCATTTTGGTGTCTATGGACATAAATGCCCTTTCTGTTTCCTCTTCTTCCTGCCCTGTCAGCCCAACAGCCGATGGCTGGCTTGCTAGGGTTGGATGGAAAGGAAGTGAACAGAGAGGGTCAGTGAGGCTCTTATGCAGGTGGCTTCTCAAGCTGGTATCATACTCTGGTTTTGTTGAGGTGGACTCCATTTCCTGTTGGGACTTCCTTATCCTTTCCAAGGGCTCCTGCTGGACTCCTTGGTGAGACGTCCTCTGGTCCACTCACAGCGGGCTGCTGTTACCTTCTCTCCCCTCCTTCTTCTCCCCTACTTCCATTTATCCTCCATCCACCCAGGACAGACACTCATTTCCCACCGCTTTCCCAAAGAGGTCCCTGAAAGTCCTCATAGATGTTTAGGCTGCCCTTTCGTCCTGCATGGGTAGGTTATCATGCATTATTTTCCTCAAAACCACCCCAGGCAATTTCTTTTGTTGTGGCTTAATTATTGATATTACCCTCTTCACTCTCCCAAGTCCCTATTGGGCTATGTGGCTTGACTGTCCCAGGCCTGGAACGCAGGTGCACATGTCCTTCTAACCCGAGCACCAGGTCTCTCCTCACAGATCAGCCCCCAGACCCTCTGCCACCAGGCAGGTTACAAAGCCCCCTGCACATTTCTGGAGGAGAAATTGTACCATAGTCCATGACATATTCAAGTTTCAAGTTGTCCACGTGGCCCATCAGTCAGTAAATAAAGAAAGCAGCAGCCCCCAATCTCCCCATCTTAGGAGTGGCAGTTCTCATGAAAGATTCTTCTTTTCTCCCATAACTTCTATCCTGTTGTATAAACACATCCAAGATGGCCTCTGGACAGTGGCCGCCAGGTTGTTTACTTCTTTATAACAGGCTGGGACCTGCATATTGAAATATGAAAGCCTGCCAGAGCCAAACTCAAACTTTTACACATCTTATTGTATTAGCACAGCCTCAATAAGCATATTGTTAGCCATCAAAAGCCTGCCTGGTGTGCTCTCTAAAGTGGTATCCAACATCTGCCAGCCACAGATAAGACAAATCCTGTAGCAATAAAGACCCCCTGAGTGGCTCCTATGCTTCTGAGTTCTCTGACCTGGAGACCCCCACCATGCAGTTGGGCCACAGAAGCTAGATATATGAGCATCATTTCCACCAGGAATCCCCTGGCTCTCCTCCCTTCTGGGTGGTGGCCCCCACACCTCTGGACTATCTCATGCTATGAGGGGCTTCCTCTACCTGTCAAAGTGTCAGTGTGTCATACCAACAAGGTGTGAGTGCTAGCATCCCTGGGTGGTCAGATCTTGGTCCCTGATAGCCTACCCAATCCTGAGACTCTCCTAATCTTCCCACCTACTCCCCTTGAATGGTAAAGAGACTGTGAATTGGTGAATAAGTTTTTAGATGTTCCTTTAAAAATCTGCATGCTGGTCTCTTGCCTTGCTTGGGCAATGGTGATGCTTTGCTGAGAACATCCTGCTCCTCGCGTGCAGAGAATCTTCTACAGGCAGAAATGCAACATCACAGGGGCACTTATTTTCTGGCATTAGGATCTAATCCACCAGCGAGGTGTTATCCTGTGATTTCATTTAATCCTCACAACAAGGAAACCTATTAACATGAACTGAGTTCAGGAAGGCTGAAGAGCGAAAGGGAAAGGGGTGAATCCTAACCACAGGCTGGGGCTGCTAGGGATTCTCCTCCGAGAAGGATTTGATGGCTATCTGTAAAGGAGGAAGGTTGGAAGCACAAATGTCTGCTTACAGCTTTCCCCTGGGTTCCTTCTTAGTGACTTTCATCCTGGATGGGGCGTAGTTATTACAGGGCAAGTCTTACCTATGCAGCAAATCCCTGTGTTCTGTGTCCTTGAGACTTCTTTTCAGAGCTCTTGGTTTTCCCTGTCTTCCGAAATCAGAAACCCTGCATCAACATGCCAGTGTGGGAAACATGGCAGAAGAAATGGAGAGAAGAAATCTCTGTGCCTGTACCCCAAGGGCTCTTCTGCCCATGGCTGAGCTCAGCTGTCATAGATTTTCATTCTGATAGTGCCGATTCAGGTGACCTGCTGTGTTTGAGGCAAAGGAAGAAGCTCACAGAGCTGAAGGTAGATAGCAAAGGGAAGTTGGTGACACCAGGTAGGAGGAAAAGAATCAGGTCCTGCCCAGAGGTCTGCTAAGGTATGGCAAGGCCTTTGAGTTTTATTCCAATCCAAAGGGGAAGACTCTGATAGGTGTTCAGTAAGGAGAGACAATACTTGATTTACGCCTTAAGGTAACCACACTCTCCATGGAGAGTGGATTGCGGGACATGAATACAAGTCAGCAGACTGGGGCCTTGAAGACCTCGGAGACGGTGTAGACACGGGACCTCCATCGGGTCACATTGTTTCTTTCTGAGCTCTGCTTCCCACTTCCCTTCCTAGGGTGTTGACAGCAGGAGGCAACTGTGATGACTGAGGTTTAAGCACTCATGTCCCAAGAAGATTGATGGCATTGTCAGCACCTTAGCATTGAAGAGCAGGACTCCAGGAAGAAAGAACAGCAAAAGGCACAATCCACGTGTTGCCAGGCAGACTACATGAGCGACTATAAAAGGCATATACTGAGGCCAATGACTGGAGCTGTGAACATGTCCCCAGTAGTGAAGCCAGATTTAAAGTTAGGTAGTCAGTGTAGTTAGGTAAATTGGGTCTAATATCCAGTAAGATCTAAAATGGAGGCCACGTTGAGAATGAATTCTGGGAAATGCAGGACAACTCATGGAATGTTAATGAAGTCCCAGAAAAGCCCTAGGCCCAAAGTCCATCCCAAAGAAATGTTAATGAACAGCCCCAGCAGATTTGAAGATAGCCCATCCCAAAGAAATGTTAATGAAGTCCAGATTACTTCTTTGGCCCACCTGTGTCCCACCCCTGGGGCCTTCCAACCTACATTCCATCACTGAAAGAACTATAAAAAGGGGAAACAAGCTCACTTCCATGGATTCCACCTCTTGGGTCCCCTTCTTCCTCCAGGAGAAGTCTTTTCTGCTGTCCTTTAATAAACTTCTAATTTCTACTCTGACCTTGCCTCGGCGTGCTTCTCTGGTGTTATTCTTCAACATTGGGGAAGCAAGGACTCGTCACCAGTCAACAGCGGTAATAGTAGCACACCTGCAAAAGAGTCTCTAAGATTTCTGTCTAAATCAGGGGCAATCTCTGAAATGGACAAAAAGACTCAGATTAAGATGTTGTTTACCACTGGCCACACACCTGCCACATCATTGTCACAACCACAAATGCAACATAGACACACAGGGATGTAAAAAGAAATAACAAAACTCAGCCCTGTAAGATCTCAGTGCCAACCCCAACCCCCAGAGATACCTGTCTGTGCTCAAAGGCTCCGAAGAGAATGGCGTTTCCATTCTGAGCTGGGTTAACCAATGAATCCCACAGAGCTGGTGCTTCTGCCTACCTGCTGGATGCTTCTGTAGCAGAGTCTTTTAGGACTGACTCAGCCCAAGGCCAGCAGCCTGGGTCAATTTGCTAATCTCAGAACCTCTCCTGTACAGCATGTTCTCATTTTGTTCATTTGTGCAACAGCATCAGGGAATTGTTCCACTTTGACTCTGAGCCCCTGGGATGTGAACACTGCATATCCCATTCATCATATGCTATTTCTATGTTCCTGGGACTGTGAGATACAGTCTTAATGTCTTCCTGCTGGCGTTTTTTTCTAGGTGTGATGGTCACCTGTTAAATAGCTTGAGAGCTACCAACAGAGCTCTATCATTCCAAAGGGTGCCTGAGTGCCTTGTGCCTGGGCTCTAAGAGTATCTGACCCCCAGACCCTCACACTGTGTGTGGACATGTTTGTCCCTGCCCAGGCAATGCTCAGCTGGGACTTGCTGGCAAATCTGAAGTTGGAAATGGATATTTAGAACAAAGATCTGAACAGTCTCTTCAATTCAGCCTATGCACATATCCACTGGAGACCATTTGAGTTTCTAAATTGAGAAAATGTAGCAATCTGATTGCCTGGAAGCCTTGGATTAGAAGAATTCTGAGAGGATCCCAAAGGAAACAGTGTTATTACGGTGATGCTCAGAGACTTAAACAGGAGATTTCCCCCTGAGCAAAGCTCACATTATTGGAGGTCTGGGGATATATCTGATAATAAAGTAAGAATTTGAAATTTGATTTAGAAAAAAGTATATCTAGATACATTAGCATAGGGTTTCGGCTTTGTGTTGTGACTTCATGAGTAGGCAAGGTTTTCTTTCTAGATGCTTGCTAGCATCCCTTGGTAATAAAAATTGTCTAATTTTATACAATTTCAATGGTTTCCATGTGCTGTTCTTATATTCTGTTATGATTTAGTAGCATTTCATTCTTTTTCAGAGGACTGAAATAACCAAATTTCCAAAATCCAACTAAGAATTTCCCATTTAAAAAAAAAAAAAATCCCTTCCTTGATTATAAATTTTCAGAAGATCCTTCAGCTATGGAAGGGTTTTTCCAGCTCCTCTAAATTCCATCCTCCACCTGCCAATCCTCCCCCCAACACACACACATGCACACACTCCTTTTTCCACCCTAAATGCCTGAGCTGGGAAGGGCTTTCTAATGTTAAACTCCTTCTAATGCAAAGACTCAGGAGTCCAGAATGGCACTCTTCAAACCTGTCCTCACCATGTGAGAACAACCCAGGGACTGTTGGTACTACAGCTTTATTTCACCTCTGTGGATGCCTAAGATCACAGAAATCTCTGTTACTAAGCCTCATTTTATGGGTCAAATTGTGTCCCCCAAAGACCTAATCTCTGTACTTGTGAGCATCACTCCAGCAGATACTGGAGTGACTCAGGAGCCAAGGGTTCCTGGGGCTACCAGAAGTTGAAAGAGGCCAGGAAGGACCTCCCTAGAGCTTTCAGAGGGAACATGGCTCTACCACACTTTAAGTTTGCACAGCTAGACTCAGAACTTCTGTTGTTCCAAATCATGCTCTTGTGGTATTTTGTTACAACAGCTCTAGGAAACTAATACAGACACAACCCTGGAAAGATGTAGAGAAGCAACTAATGCACATATGGCTCAGAGCCTGAAGCGGGCTTCTCATTGCCCCAATGACAGGGTCTGCCTCTGTGCTGCTCATGCTCTGACAAGAATCCCCAGGTGTGTTCAATCCGAGGGATGGAAGTGGGGCCTTTAAGATAAGTTAAGGCAATCTGTCCTTCAGGGATTTGTACAAGGTTAGAAAAAGATTAATAGATACAGAAATATTTATCAAACAATAAAAGCTGTATCAATGCCCATATAGGGCTTTTGCAAACAAATCAAAATAATTGTGATTTTCAGTGATTGACGATTGTAGCATGTGCAAAGGGAATTCAGTCAACATACAGTCTACCTACAACTTGTCCTGACACCAAGGGCAATTTCAAGAGCCATGGCTCATTCCATCAAGGCACATGAATTCCCATCCCTAAGGGGCTGTGGAAGCCAGCGACGCCCTGAGTCTGCTTGGGATGCACAGTCGGAAATGTGCTAATAACTAGAAACTTGGTTCTTTGCTTATTTATAACTTTATTTTTAATAAAACAAAGTTGTTGTAAAGAAAGCAAATTGCATATTTCTCTGTGTTCTAGAATACAGGGTTTAACTTATTTTTTCACACTTGTTTTACCACAGTGTAACAGAAGCCCCTCCTGTGCCTGTGACCTAACAGGTACTCTCTAAGCATTTCCTCCATGAATTAATTCAGCTTCATGCTTCATTATCTTTTAAGTTAGTTGAAATAATAAGGTATAAACTATTTTTTTTTACCAAAATGCTTGCCATTTGGAATTCTTTTTATCCCTTAGATCCATATTTCCACCT
The DNA here is from genome assembly GCF_047511675.1 of Marmota flaviventris. Taxonomy (NCBI): domain Eukaryota; kingdom Metazoa; phylum Chordata; class Mammalia; order Rodentia; family Sciuridae; genus Marmota; species Marmota flaviventris. The sequence continues at coordinate 128,566,428 of NC_092498.1, forward strand.
AGTATTAGTATTTTCTTCTATCAAATGATTTTTTTTTTCTTTTTTTGGGGGGGTGGTGGTGGTGTGTGAAGGGAATGCAATTATATCCCAGCCCCTTCTATTTTTCATTTTGAGACAGTATCTTACTAAGTTGCACCATCTGGCCTGGAGCTTGAGATCCTCCTGCATCAGTTTCCAGAGAGGCTGGGATCCTAGGCCTGCTCCACCGCATCCATCTGTGTGTGTGCATATTTTAAATGCAGGAAAAAAAGGACATTTTCAGACTTAAAAATGTTCAGAGAATTATGAGAAGACTTCACTTCAAAAAAATGAATGAAAAATCGGTTGGGCTCCATTGCACAGGCGTATGATCTAGCTACCCAGGAGGATGAGGCAGGAAGATTGCAAGCTCCTCGTCACCTTGGGCAACTAAATGGAATTTTACTCAGCAATAAACGAAAACAAAACCATGGCATTTGCAGGTAAATGGATGGCATTGGAGAAGATAATGCTAAGTGAAGTTAGCCAATCCCCCAAAAACAAATGCTGAATGTTTTCTCTGATATAAGGAGGATGATTCATAGTGGGGTGGGGAGGGGGAGCATGGGAAGAATAGATAAACTCTAGATAGAGAAGAGGGGTGGGAGGGGAAGGGAGGGGTCAGGGGGTTAACAAGGATGGTGGAATGAGATGGACATCATTATCCAGTATATTTGTGTCTTCATACATGTACTGGTGTCAACATACTTTATATACAAAGAGAGATATGAAAAATTGTGCTGTATATGTGTAATAAGAATTGTAATGCATTCAGCTATCTTTTTTTAATCAATAAACATAAATTAAAAAAAAAAAAAAACCTAAAAAGGGCTGGGTATGTAGCTTAGTGGTAAAGCACCCTTGAGTTCAATCTCCAGAATCTCAAAAAAAAAGAGTAAAGAAATAAAAACAATCACGTACCCTTTCTGACTCTAGAATTCTAGTTTGACAGCTTTCTTTCTTTCCCTCGTTTGAAAATGATGTCTTCGTTTCTTCCTCCTTGCCTTGCTTTTGACAAGAAACATATAATTCTTAGAGTTCTTCTTGGTGTAACATTTCTTTTTCCTCTGGTTATTTCCAAGATTTTTGCTTTGCAATTAGTTTTGAGCAGTGGGTTGTGAGTTCTCTATATGATTAAAAAAAAAATAAAGTTTCCTACACTTGACTTTTATTGAGTTTCTTGGATCCCTGAGCTTATAGTTTCATTACATTATTTATTCAAATGATTTTCCAACTTCCCTGTTTTGAAAATTTCAATTACACACTTATCAGGTCACCTCGACTGAGAGTAATGAATCTCTGCTACTTATTGTTTCCATTTTCACAGGGTCTTTTTAGCTCTGTGTGTCTGAGTTTGGATGGTCTTGATCTCTTTGCATCACATTCACTAAATTCTTCTTCGCCATTGTCTAACCTGCTGTCCACATACTCAGCATAATTTTTCCCTTCACACACATTGCAGATGTCATCTGGACCATTTCCACTTGTGTTTTTTTTTTTTTTTTTTGTATTTTTTTTTTCATCTTTCAATATCCAGGCAATGTATTCAGCCTTTCTCCTGCTCTTTGAGCCCACGGAGTACCTGTTTTAATATCCTCTGACTCTTATCCCGGCCTATGTGCTCAGCTGACTAGTATTTCTTCTCCAGGGTTATCGTTTTCTTGCATGACTGGTAATTTTTAACTGAAAGCAAAATACTGTAAAATTTATCTCACGGAGAGCCACACACATTTTATTTCTCTATATTCATAAACTGTGTTTGTTGTGGAACACTATTAAAGGACTCAGAAATCATTGGATCCGTTTTGTTAGGCTTTTAGGATTTCTTCAGAAGGACTAGGGCAGCATGAATTTAGAGCTAAGAGCTGATTATTTCCCAGTTTGGATTGCAGGCCTTATAAAGTGCCCCACCTTATTTCCATTTGAATTTTGAGGTCTTCTTGTATCCCTGATATGGCAGAGACCACCCCAGGCTTTCACATGGTACCATGGTTCTGCTCCCTGACTCTTCCATGTGGCCCTTTCCAGGGCCTTGGTAGATTTCTCCTTCATGTGCAGGTCAGCACCCTGATGGATAGCTGGAAGGACCCCCATAGGTATCCAGAGACTTTTCTCTGCATCCTTCAGCTGCCTGTACCCTCTCATCTGTCTCCTCACTTTGTAGTAGACAGTCTCCCCCTGCATTCTCCCTCCCTTCCTGTGGACACCCTCTAAAAGCAGCATTTGGGACAGTTCTGCAATTCACTTCATTACTTTTCATTTTCTCAAGACTCACTACCCTTGTGGCCCATATTCTGTTCATTTGAAATTGTTTCCTATACTTTTCTGATCATTTAACTCATTAATTTATATTTTACGTAGAAGGGTGAACTATTTATTATTACTCCCTTTCCTGGAAGCTCCTGAACATATTTTATTGGAAAAATAAAATAAAATAAAATAACACAGCACAGCAGAACACATATTATCACAAACAGACCTGTAGAAAGCTTGCCTCTTTCAGATTCCCAGTTCGTGGCTCTGAATGTGTTCCTTTGGTTTACCGTTTCAACATGTTATTAAGATGATCAATTGTGTTAGGTCCTTTACATAGCACATGTTTAGAAAGATGAGAATTGCATCTTTTATCTGCCCTTTGACTATTCTTTAATTTTGAAGTCCTTTTTTGATATTTTTAATATTTAGGATTAAAATAACTATAAAAGCAAAATAGCTTAAAATAAAACATTAAAATGCATTTATAAAATATCAGGTTAAAATGCAGGTAGAATAAATAAGGTTAGTCTTTCAGGTAGAACACTCATGTGTGTTTCTATGTGGGCAAGGAGAACCCTGCAACCCCTGCGATAGCTCCTTAACAGTTGAAGTACGGTGATGCTCTTCCATTGATACTCAGTTCTAAGTTTTCCAGGAACTGGGTTTCTCTTTTTAATCTCATCCAGGTAATGTGTAGACCTTACTGTATACCAACAGTGTTTGCTTAATGGGTATATGGATGAGTAAGCTAATGTACAGTCTAATGAAACAGGATATTTCAGCATCCCTACAAGAAAGAGATAGCTACCATTGACATCACTGGTGGGAGCCAGCTTCTTCAACTCACCTGAAGGGAAAGCCTCTCCTTTTCCACACATTACCTCTTCACGGATTTAAAAATCGGCATCTCAGCAAACAGTCACTCCTAAATAAGCATTAATATGTGACACACAAAGAATAAGTGAGGAAAGTCAATGGAGTGGGTTCATAAGACAAGAGGGCAGGTGACACTGGAAATAAATGAGAAGCCCCGGGTTCTTACAGGATTCACAGACTGAGAGGTGAATGCTCAGGGTTCATTCAGCAAGAGGCAACCTCCACAGGGTCATTATTGTTTCTTACACAACTTACCTGTATAATTCATCTTTAAAGGCACAGCAGGACGAGAATGGTTTCTGCCTGAACCAATTACTTATGAATCTTTTTCCTAAAAAATCAAAAGCATGTTCAGAAGTCTCATCTAATTCACTTTGTGCTCAGCAGAGTTAGAAGAACCGTCATGGTGCTTTTCCCTTTAGAATCATGGAACCTGCTCTGACCTACAAAGTAGCCAACTAGGGCAGAGACCACTGGGGGCGGAGGCAGGAGCTGGGCTTTTCCAGCTCCACTCGGGGCAAATCTAATCTGTGTTTCATGGCTCCGCTAAAGTAGAAATGAGAATTCTCAAAATGGATTACTGTAAATTCCTATTTCCATTACCCAATAAAGTCTGTTTATTCTCTTATATTCCCACCTATTTCATTGCCTACGGACAGCCAGGTGTGCAGATGGCAAAGAGCACAGGAAATGAGAGCTCTCTGCAGTGCACAGGGCTACTGCACCCCCTGCTCTAGAGCCACAGTGACAGTCTCACCCTCACCATGGCCTGTGGACATCTTCCTTCTGGCCCCCAAAGGTCACCTGGAGTCCCCATGCCCCATCAGTCCCTCTGCATCAGGTTCCTGTCACTCTGTCTTCTTGCTGCTCCTCAAGCAGCTTAGATTTCCTCTCAGGTTGGGCTGCTTGTTTTTATACCACTCTGTTCTGGATTGATCTTCCATTCCACGTAATTTTGCTTGATCCCTGGTCTTTATTTGGGTGTTAGTACAAATACTCTCTCTCTCTCTGGAGGCATTGTCCATGACCACTCAATCTACTTTTCCCTCCCCTCCACTTCATCTTCCCCAAACCACCGGACGACTGCTCACACACTGTTATCTTTATCTAAGTTATGATCAGCTGTGTCCATCTCTTCCAGGAAGACTCTAACTGTCCTTGTCAGAACCTAGAATTCTGCCTACTCAGCGCACATCCTCAAGTAGCATTTGTGAGAATTGTAAAGTAAGCGTTAAAGCAGGATGGACAGCTAGATTGTGGTGTTGTGGTGTACTCATGCCAAGAACTCTCCACAGCAATGACAATGAATTTTCTATAACTACTTGCAATACAGTGTTTTGCAAAAGAAGCCAGACACAGAAATGCATTCTGCGAATCTTTTGCCCATCACAGAATTGCCCAGGGTCCATAGAGAAAAACTACTATGTATATAGTACAATTTTATATATATATATATATATATATGCAGATTTTTTTAAAAAAATTTTTATTGTTGGTTGTTCAAAACATTACATAGTTCTTGATATATCATATTTCACACTTTGATTCAAGTGGGTTATGAACTCCCATTTTTACCCCGTATACAAATTGCAGAATCACATCAGTTACACATCCATTGATTTACATATTGCCATACTAGTGTCTGTTGTATTCTGCTGCCTTTCCTATCCTCTACTATCCCCCCTCCCCTCCCCTCCCCTCCCCTCCCCGCCCCTCTTCTCTCTCTACCCCCTCTACTGTCATTCATTTCTCCCCCTTGTATTATTTTCCCATTTCCCCTCACTTCCTCTTGTATGAAATTTTGTATAACCCTGAGGGTCTCCTTCCATTTCCATGCAATTTCCCTTCTCTCTCCCTTTCCCTCCCACCTCTCATCCCAGTTTAATGTTAATCTTCCTCTCATGCTCTTCGTCCCTACTCTGTTCTTAGTTACTCTCCTTATATCAAAGAAGACATTTGGCATTTGTTTTTTAGGGATTGGCTAGCTTCACTTAGCATAATCTGCTCTAATGCAATCCATTTCCCTGCAAATTCTATGATTTTGTCATTTTTTAATGCAGAGTAATACTCCATTGTGTATAAATGCCACATTTTTTTTTTATCCATTCGTCTATTGAAGGGCATCTAGGTTGGTTCCACAGTCTTGCTATTGTGAATTGTGCTGCTATGAACATCGATGTAGCAGTGTTCCTGTAGCATGCTCTTTTTAGGTCTTTAGGGAAAAGACCAAGAAGGGGAATAGCTGGGTCAAATGGTGGTTCTATTCCCAGCTTTCCAACAAATCTCCATACTGCTTTCCAGATTGGCTGCACCAATTTGCAGTCCCACAAGCAATGTACAAGTGTACCCTTTTCCCCACATCCTCGCCAGCACTTGTTGTTGTTTGACTTCATAATGGCTGCCAATCTTACTGGAGTGAAATGGTATCTTATGGTGGTTTTGATTTGCATTTCTCTGACTGCTAGAGATGGTGAGCATTTTTTCATGTACTTGTTGATTGATTGTATGTCCTTCTCTGAGAAGTGTCTGTTCAGGTCCTTGGCCCATCTGTTGATTGGGTTGTTTGTTATCTTATTGTTTAATTTTTTGAGTTCTTTGTATACTCTGGATATTAGGGCTCTATCTGAAGTGTGAGGAGTAAAGAATTGTTCCCAGGATGTAGGCTCCCTATTTACCTCTCTTATTGTTTCTTTTGCTGAGAAAAAACTTTTTAGTTTGAGTAAGTCCCATTTGTTGATTCTAGTTATTAACTTTTGTGCTATGGGTGTCCTATTGAGGAATTTGGAGCCCGACCCCACAGTATGTAGATCGTAGCCAACTTTTTCTTCTATCAGACGGCGTGTCTCTGATTTGATATCAAGCTCCTTGATCCATTTTCAATTAACTTTTGTGCATGGTGAGAGAAAGGGATTCAGTTTCATTTTGTTGCATATGGATTTCCAGTTTTCCCAGCACCATTTGTTGAAGATGCTATCCTTCCTCCATTGCATGCATTTAGCCCCTTTATCAAATATAAGATAGTTGTAGTTTTGTGGATTGGTTTCTGTGTCCTCTATTCTGTACCATTGGTCCACCCGCCTGTTTCGGTACCAGTACCATGCTGTCTTTGTTACTATTGCTCTGTATAGTTTGAAGTCTGGTATCGCTATACCGCCTGATTCACACTTCCTGCTTAGCATTTTTTTTTTTTTTTTGCTATTCTGGGTCTTTTATTTTTCCATATGAATTTCATGATTGCTTTCTCTATTTCTACAAGAAATGCCGTTAGAATTTTGACTGGCATTGCATTAAACCTATAGAGAACTTTTGGTAATATTGCCATTTTGATGATGTTAGTTCTGCCTATGCATGAACAGGGTATATTTTTCCATCTTCTAAGATCTTCTTCTATTTCTCTCTTTAGGGTTCTGTAGTTTTCCTTGTATAAGTCTTTCACCTCTTTTGTTAGGTTGATTCCCAATATTTTATTCTTTTTGAGGATATTGTGAATGGAGTGATTGTCCTCATTTCCATTTCAGAGGATTTGTCACTGATATACAGGAATGCCTTTGATTTATGCGTGTTGATTTTATATCCTGCCACATTGCTGAATTCATTTATTAGCTCTAATAGTTTCTTTGTAGACCCTTTTGGGTCTGCTAGGTATAGAATCATGTCATCTGCAAATAGTGATAATTTAAGTTCTTCTTTTCCTATTTTTATGCCTTTAATTTCTTTCGTCTGTCTAACTGCTCTGGCCAGTGTTTCGAGAACTATGTTGAACAGAAGTGGTGAGAGAGGGCATCCCTGTCTTGTTCCACATTTTAGAGGGAATGCCTTCAGTTTTTCTCCATTCAGAATGATGCTAGCCTTAGGCGTAGCATAGATTGCTTGTACAATATTGAGGTATGTTCCTGTTATCCCTAGTTTTTCTAGAGTTTTGAACATAAAGGGATGCTGTACTTTGTCGAATGCTTTTTCCGCATCTATCGAGATGATCATATGGTTCTTATCTTTAAGTGTATTGATGTGGTGAATAACATTTATTGATTTCCGTATATTGAACCAGCCTTGCATCCCAGGGATGAATCCTACTTGATCATGGTGCACAATTTTTTTGATATGTTTTTGTATCCAGTTCGCCAGAAGTTTATTGAGGATTTTTGCATCTAGGTTCATTAGAGATATTGGTCTGTAGTTTTCTTTCTTTGAAGTGTCTTTGTCTGGTTTAGGTATCAGGGTGATGTTGGCCTCGTAGAATGAATTTGGAAGTTCTCCCTCTTTTTCTATTTCCTGAAGTAGCTTGAAAAGTATTGGTATTAGTTCCTCTTTAAAGGTTTTGTAAAACTCTGCTGTATACCCATCCAGTCCTGGGCTTTTCTTAGTTGGTAGTCTTTTGATGGTTTCTTCTATTTCCTCAATTGATATTGGTCTGTTTAGGTTGTCTATATCCTCCTGACTCAATCTGGGCAGATCATATGATTAAGAAATTTATCGATGCCTTCACTATCTTCTAATTTGTTGGAGTATAAGGATTCAAAATAATTTCTGATTATCTTTTGTATTTCTGAAGTGTCTGTTGTGATATTGCCTTTTTCATCCCGTATGCTAGTAATTTGAGTTCTCTCTCTTCTTCTCTTCGCTAGCATGGCTAAGGGTCTGTCGATTTTATTTATTTTTTCAAAGAACCAACTTTTAGTTTTGTCAATTTTTTCAATTGTTTCTTTTGTTTTGATTTCATTAATTTCAGCTCTGATTTTAATTATTTCTTGCCTTCTACTTCTTTTGCTGTTGTTTTGCTCTTCTTTTTCTAGGATTTTGAGATGAAGTATGAGATCATTTATTTGTTGGTTTTTTCTTTTTTTAAGGAATGAACTCCAAGCAATGAATTTTCCTCTTAGAACTGCTTTCAATGTGTCCCATCAATTCCGATATGTTGTGTCTGTGTTTTCATTAATCTCTAAGAATTTTTTAATTTCCTCCTTGATGTCTTCTATAACCCATTGATCATTCAGTAACCTATTGTTCATTCTCCAAGTGATGTATGCTTTTTCCTTCCTTCTTTTATCGTTGATTTTCAGTTTCATTCCATTATGATCAGATAGGATGCATGGTATTATCTCTACTCCTTTATATTGTCTAAGAGTTGCCCTGTGTCATAATATATGATCTATTTTTGAGAAGGATCCATGTGCTGCTGAGAAAAAAGTGTAACTGCTTGATGTTGGGTGGTATATTCTATATATGTCAATTAAGTCTAGGTTATTAATTGTGTTATTGAGTTCTATAGTTTCCTTATTCAACTTTTGTTTGGAAGATCTGTCCAGTGGCGAGAGAGGTGTGTTGAAGTCTCCCATGATTATTGTATGGTGGTCTATTAGACTCTTGAATTTGAGAAGAGTTTGTTTGATGAACATAACTGCACCATTGTTTGGGGCATATATATTTATGATTGTTATGTCTTGTTGGTGTATGGTTCCCTTAAGCAGTATGTAGTGTCCCTCTTTATCTCTTTTGATTAACTTTGGCTTGAAATCTATTTTATTTGATATGAGTATGGACACTCCTGCTTGTTTCCGAAGTCCATATGAGTGATATGATTTTTCCCAACCTTTCACCTTCAGCCTATGTATGTCTTTTCCTATCAAATGCGTCTCCTGTAGGCAGCATATTGTTGGGTCTTGTTTTGTGATCCATTCTACTAGCCTGTGTCCCTTAATTGGTGAGTTTAAGCCATTAACATTTAGGGTTATTATTGAGATATGGGTTGTTGTTCCAGCCATATTTGTTTATTTATGTTACTAAACATGGTTTGTTTTCCTCTTTGATTATTCCCCCCCCCCTTTACTGTCCTACCTCCCACTGTTGGTTTTCATTGTTATTTTCCATTTCCTCTTCCTGTAATGTTTTGGCAAGGATGTTTTGAAGAGATGGTTTTCTAGCTGCATATTCTTTTAACTTTTGTTTGTCGTGGAAGGTTTTAATTTCATCTTCCATCCTGAAGCTTAATTTCGCTGGATACACAATTCTTGGTTGGAACCCATTTTCTTTCAGTGTTTGAAATATGTTATTCCAGGATCTTCTAGCTTTCAGAGTCTGTGTTGAAAGATCAGCTGTTATCCTGATTGGCTTACCCCTAAATGTAATCTGCTTCCTTTCTCTTGTAGCTTTTAAAATTCTCTCCTTATTCTGTATGTTGGGCATCTTCATTATAATGTGTCTAGGTGTGGATCTCTTATGATTTTGCACATTTGGCGTCCTGTAGGCTTCTAGGATTTGGGATTCTGTCTCATTCTTCAAGTCTGGGAAGTTTTCTCATATTATTTCATTGAATAGATTGCTCATCCCTTTGGTTTGGACCTCTATACCTTCCTGTATCCCAATGACTCTTAAGTTTGGTCTCTTTATGTTATCCCATATTTCTTGGATGTTCTGCTCATGGTTTCTTAACAGTCTTGCTGAGCTGTCTATGTTCTTTTCAAGTTGAAATACTTTGTCTTCATTGTCTGATGTTCTATCTTCTAAGTGTTCTACTCTGCTGGTAGTAATCTCAATTGAGTTTTTAAGTTGGTTTATTGCTTCCTGCATTTCTAGGATTTCTGTTTGTTTGTTTTTTATAACCTCTATCTCCCTGTATATTTGATCTTTTGCTTCCTGGATTTGTTTGTGTAATTCATTATCGAAGTGATCTTTCATTGTCTGATTTTGCTGTCTAATGTCTTCCTTGAGACTCCAGATCATCTGAAGCATGTATATCCTGAATTCTTTATCTGACATTCCATCTGCTGCAGCTGTTACCTCTTCTAAAGTTCAGTTGACCTGCATTGCTTGTGGTCCTTTCTTTCCTTGTCTTTTCATACTGCTTGCGTTTCTTTCTGCTTGGTGAAACTGTTGTGTTTTTGAAAAAATTTCCCCCATATATATTTATATTGCCCTTGTATAGTTGAAAAGTCTCTCTTGCAGGGTCTGGCGGTGGTCTGCCTACCTTGCAGGCGCGGGCGGTGGCTCTGCTCTGCCCTTACTCCAATTGGGGTGACGTGTCTACCACGCCGGCAGGTCGCTGGGCTTATTCCGGGCGCGGGAGGCGGCTCTGCTCTGCCCCTACTCCAATTGGGGTGACTTGACTACTGCACTGGTGGGCACCTGGGCCTGTCCCGGGCGTGGGCGAAAGCTCTGCTCTGCCCCTACTCCAATTGGGGTGACGTGTGTACCACGCTGGCAGGCCACCGGGCCTGATCCGCCGGTCAGTTGCAAGTCTGCCTACCTTGCAGGCGCGGACGGTGGCTTTGCTCTGCCCCTCCTCCAATTGGTGTGACTTGTCTACCACACCCGTGGACCGCTGGACCTCTCTGGGCGCGGGCGAAGGCTCTGCTCTGCTCCTACTCCAATTGGGGTGACGTGCCTACTACCCCGGCCGGCCGCTGGGCCTGTTTCACCGGTCAGTCGCAGGTCTGCCTACCTTGCGGGCACGGGCGACAGCTCTGCTCTGCCCCTACTCCAAATGGGGTGACGTGTCTGTCGTGCCAGCAGGCCACTGGGCCTGTTCCGCTGGTCGGTCGCAGGTCTGCCTACCTTTCGGGCGCGGGTGGCGGCTCTGCTCTGCCCCTACTCCAATTGGGGTTACGTGACTACCACGCCGGCGGGCCGCTGGGCCTGTTCCGGGCGCGGGCGGCGGCTCTGCTCTGCCCCTCTGGCTTGATGACAAAGTGAGAGAGACTCAGGTGTTTGTGACTCACTTTCTTTATCAGGAGCCCAACTGTTTCTGTCGCCGCTGGTATCGATGAAGTTCTCTCCTCCGCCGCTTTCTGATGACATCAGATCTCTGCCATGTTGGTATCCCATGTGAATGGCAGCATTTCGTTTCCTGTTCTATGGCTGAATGAGCTGTGATCAGTCGAAAACAGGGATGGTGACGTCAGCTCTCCAAGATGGTGGCCGCTGGCTTCCTCTGTGGTCTGACCGGTGTGGACAACTGAATTGGACTGCTTCCTTCCCCCGTCTCAAACCCAGAATTCAGCACTGAGTAAGGTGATTGCACAGCTGGCAGAAGCCTGCAGAAACTGCAGCGCTGTATCTTTTTGTCTATCTCCTCGTTTCCCAGCGCGTGCCGCAGACTCTAGCCACGGGGCGATTTGCTGAATAAGCAGCGTGACTCTCCGTGCGGACAAATCTCTGGCGTTTGAGCCCCCGTAGCTGATCCTCATGCGATTGAAATCCTTCTTCTAGGTTTTGGAGCACCCCAATTTTGCTGGAAATTCCTAACAAGATAGCTTTTAGCCGTTCTAACTCATCATTCTCCCACACAATGACGCGGTACACGGGGTTAATGCTCTCCCTTCGCCGCCATCTTCCTCCTGGCCTGGCACATTGTTTCACATGCAGAACTAATTGAGGCTGTCAGATGCATCAGGATAGTGGATTCCTTTGAATAGATGGAACAGGAAGGAGCTTAGGCAGGCCTCTGGGGCTTGTCCTACCTTGTCTCTTGAGCTGAGTACTGACCATAGAAGTAATCAGATTCCAATATGAATCAAGCACTCAACACCTGCAGAGTTTTAATTAATTTGGCCTGAATCCAATAGGTTAAAATTTAAGGATTTCTTTCCTATTTACCATGACTTTGATGTCCAGGTTCTATATTAAATATACATAAATTTATATGTGCTTATGTGTATAGGATTAAACATAAAATATGTGCCATTTTATATATACATATAAATATATTTTACATGAATTCAAAATAAATTGAATTTATTCATTCAATAAATGTTTAATTTTATTATATACAGTCATTTATATTATATATATATGTGTGTGTGTGTGTGTGTGTGTGTGTGTGTGTGCATATATATTTGTATATATAACTATGAAATAAATATATAACTAAGGATTCCTCTTCCTCAATTTTTTTTTGTAGGGGGAGCTCTCTGTCCTTTCAGGGACATGAGCTCAAATGGGCCAGAAGAGATCTGGCAGGCTTGTTTCTCTGCAAGTCACTTGGGGATGGGGTGTTTCCACAGTTGTCTCCTGTCCTGCGGAAGACTGGCTTTGACCCCATTGTGCATATGGGGTCCTTTGGTTCCATGTGGAGTCCCAGGAGGTCTTATTCTGCAACCAAAGGCCCAAAGGCAGGAGAAGGCATTGCCTGGGGCACTGTTCCTGGACCTGGAGATATTGGCCACTCCCCACAGGCTTTTTGCTTGGGCAAATGTGTGAGGACCTCAGCAGCCCCCTTTCTCAGATGTACCCCAGAGTATGCCTGGACACTTGTTCAAAGAGTTCATGAGCAGAGGAATTATCAAAGAGATACATAGAACAGTGACAGAAATTATGGCCAATGGCCAATAGGAAGGAGACTGGGTGTTCATAAAACAGAATCCATTGTCATGATGCATTCAATAATGGCATAAAACCCACGGAACACATGTACATGTTTATACATGGTATAAGCACAGACGACTGCAAAACAAGAAATGGCCATTCTTGATGGGCATAGGGTGGATGCTCAAGTCTGGCCTATTTTTCTTTTGAATTTCCAAGTTTTCTACCATGACAATGTGTTTTGCATTCCCAAATACTCTGTGAAACATTATTTTTCTGAGCAAGTACTTGAGAGACTGTGAAACTAAGGTCACAATTCACTGCATCAGGGTAGTAATTAAAAACATTGTCGACGTGAATTTTTTTTCTGTCTTACACAGGAATCTTTTTCTGTATGACAAATTTGAAAGAAGTAATCTTGACTCCACACCATGCCTGAACTATCCCTGTTTTATAGTTACTACGTATAAATAACTTAAACATTTGACTAAGATGTACAGTGCTAGTGGTTAGATTGACTTAGTAGAATAGTGATAAGTCATTTAAAAATAAAAAAAATAAAATAAAATGCTCTGGCCCAGGTAAAAGGAAAGCCATTAGCTGTCGGAGCGTGGATAAGAGCCTACTGAAGCATTTCATTAAGATGGATTGCAAAAGTCAGAGGCTGTCTGGATTTACCATCCCCTCTAGAAACCAATTTAGTCCCAATGAATCATGCAGAAAGATGGTATCTCAATTCTGGTTTTGCAACCAAATCCCAACATTGCACTTTATTTCCCCCTGAACCAAGATTATAAATCACGCTGTTCATAAGGTTGCATGTTCCCTAAGGGAAGGCATTTGAAACCAAAATATATTTTTTTCTCATTGCTAGAATGAGGTTAATTAATGAGGTTGGGTCGCAGTTGATGATTTCACTCTCAGGAATCCTGGGAAATCTATTGCAACTGGTTATGATTTCGTAAAATCCCAACTTAAGCTCCCAGCCTGAGCCCCACTATGTGGCTGATGGGTCATTGTTGGGGGCCTCCAGGAACAGGAACTGAGCACCTATCCTTGGCCTTGAATAATGAAGGTGTGGAACTGGCCACTGCTTGCAGTGTGAAAGCAAGGAAGTGCAGCTCTGGGAGTGGGCTCCCCCCAATGGGACTGGGCCACACCTCGCTGTTTGCTGTCACAAAATCCTTTGCCTTATTTGGGTGGAATATTCTTGAAGGGCTTCCCCCAATAAATAGGAGGGTTTCATGTGTGCTCTCTCTCTCTCTCTTGCCTGCCTCTCTGGCCTCCCTTGTGGGAGCTGAGGTCAAGGAGCCATCACTGAAACCCCAAAAGGTATTTTCTGCCTCTGTGTGGTTATTTAGTAGCAAGCCTAGTTCACCTGAATGATCCTGGCTGATTTGATCACATGTGGCAGCAGGTAATCCAGTATCATCTATGGTTTCAGCTTCTTGCTTTATCTATGGCCCCCAAGGTCATTCCTTTTTTTTTTTTTTTTAACCTGGAAATCAGGTTCTCTGCCAAAGGCACTTGAGTTGAGGAGGCTCCTGGGTCAGCCACCTTGATAAAAGATGGAGGAAGGAGTAGAAATGGACAAGGCCAATCTCCATCCCTGCCTTCTGCTGTCAGGTGGCAAATAGACAGCATCTCACACCACAACTGAGTTTTTCTGTTCCAAGATGCAGCGATGTTTTTTCTACCACGGGAAGTTAGTGGATTTGACGTGCCACTTTGAGAATTTTCTACAAAAGGTCATCTGTCCACAGCAAGGGAACTGGGAGGCAGGAGGCGATAATTGCCTTGCAGGTTACCTCCTGCTCCTGCAAGGCAGCTCCCACCTCCCGCGCCTGGTTTCCTGACCTATTTTATAGCGTGAGTAGGAGCAATAGTTACTTATTCTTGTTAAATGTGAAAAGTTTATCCCATACACCGAGTCAGCAAAAGGTTTTTTTTTTTTTTTTTTCCTTTTCAACTCAGGATGCTTCTTCGTTGAGTCAGGAAAATGTCTTCTTAGATGAAATAAAGGGCAGGGATCATTTTACTTACTCAGAGGTGGATTTCAGGTGGCTGGTTTTAAGCAAAGCAGACAAGCTTTCACAAAAAGAAACATGTTCATCTTCTTGGCTCCTGACACCCCTAAAAATGAATTCTTAGGCACATTTCCTCTTTAAGTCAACAGCTAAGTATCTCGACATTCCCAGGCAGGAGGCACTGCTGAGATGGCATCCAAGGAAGTCAAAGACACAAGCTGCTTGGATAGACTTAACGTCCCTCTCTGGGCCTGATCTCTGCCACCTGTATGAAGTGGATCCCAATAGGATTCCCCCACCTGGCAGGCATGAGACTAGAAGGAGAGTGCTACAGGGGCAGGCAGGGCCAGGGGTGGAGACAGGGAAGAGCACCTGAGCCCTTTCATTCTGTTTCTCTTGGTACAAACCACCCCTCCCCCACTGCTGCAGCACCAGCTGATGTGACAGGTGAGCAGCACCCACTGAACTCTCAACCCTTACCAGGCACCTCTGCACCTTGCTATTATGAGTGGCTTTCACAGTCCAAAGGCCATATGGAGAGCTTGTGGTCAGGGGGCCTGCTTGTTCTACGATCCTAAAGCAGGAGCAGCAAAGAGAACTCACAAAATCTCCCTATCAAGCCCTGCTAGGGAGAGGGCATGAAGGATCTGGGTTGTTTGGCACCCTGCACAGGACCCAGGTGGGGCAGGGAAGTTGCTTCTCATATTAATCATGTTCACTGGAGAAAGACTCTGCCTGTGAATTCAAGGATTTGGAAATGTTTGGGTGATAAGTCAAATAATAAGCTGAAAATAATATGGACTGTGTTGATCAGCTTTCCATCCCTGTAGCAAAGCACCTGAGATAATCCACTTTAAAAGAATTAAGGTTTATTTTGACTGACAGTTATAGAGGTTTCAAGGGATCAGTCAGTCCTTGTGCTTTGGAGGCAGTGGCAAGGCAGAACAGCATGCTGGGAGCACAGGGAGGAGGAAGCTGCTCAGCTCAGGGAAACCAGGAAACAAGAACAGAAAGGGAGAAGAACAGGGTCCCCATAGCCTGTCAACTTATTTTCAAATCTTTTGGCCTGCATGCTCGTGTGTGTGTGTGTGTGTGTGTGTGTGTGTGTGTGTGTGTGTGTGTGGTATTGGGTAGGTAGTTCATGGCAGAGAATTTGACCTTGTCAATGCACTTACTGAATGCTCCTCATACTGTGCAAGTCAAATGTTGCACAAACACCTGCTTCTGGGTCTCCCTAGGGTAAGCAGCACTGTTCTGCCCTGACCTCCCGCCACGGTGCTCTGCCTCACCAAACAAAGTGGAACCAAGGGATCACAGACTGAAGGCCCTGAAACCAGGAGCCAAAACAAGTCCTTCCTTCTTATAAGGAATCAACTGACAAGTTGATTATTTTGGGCATTTTATTACAGCGACGGAAAGATGACCAACATAGGTCCCCAAAAAATGAGATTGGGGGGGACAATTCAGATCCAACCATAGCAAGCAGGCTGGTGAGTTCCTCAGCATACATGCTGGTTTATGTTTGGTTACTGTATAGTCCAACAAAGTTTGGACCCACAGAGTGATGGGCAGACTGAGAGCTGGTATTGGCCTCAGCTAAAACCCTCAGTGACCTCAGCCCCTCATGAAGTGTGAGCAGCACACAGGTTTCTACTGACTGATAAGATCCCCAGCCAGGGTTAGGGACCCTGGCCAGGACAAGCAAGGACTCAACGCTGCCTTCCTGCACTGCCACTCATGGCTGCACAGCTGACCTGAGACTCCAGAAATGCGTCCTGCTGGGGTTCAAGTCAGCACTCTGCTTTCCACGAATTATACTTCTGTGGAAGTAGATCCTAGAATAGTGGCTTCCTGCAGGTTTCTCACCAAGGGAAAAATGATGGGGATCCAAAGTGAGAATGGGCTGGCAGAGACAAGGCATTGATTTCCAAATTAAACCATTAATTACTCAGGGCCATCTCAGTAATGGAAACCAAGATGAACTAAAGCTGGAGACAACTGAGGATGCTCAGGCAAAGCCCTTCCCTCCTCCTGCCATCCTCAGAGATTCCTGGTATGTCTTGATGGACACCCCAGAGGCTTACTGTATGTAAATGTGCTCTATTACCTAAAATACCACAGTGCCTTGAGTTCTGTTTGCCTAACTAATGCTGTTGTAAAAATAAGTCAGGAAAATACTTTGAGTGGCATATTATGAATCCCACAGAAAAAGCCAGATGATTTTTTTGTTTTTAAATGCCAGGCTTGAAAGGATTTAATTATATTGTTGTGACTGAGTCCACTAGCAATGCTCTGAAAACAGTACTTATTGTTTTGGAAGAGACTTCCTTAATAGATTACTTCTAAATCAGTTTTAGCTTTGCAGAGAGTATAAAAACTTTCTGTTCATTTCTTCACCTTCTGCCAGCTACCCTTTTATCAGCATAATCTTGCATAGACCTGGTACATCCATTCTAATTTTGAGCTAATACCATTGCATCATTATTAACTAAGGCCCCTAGTTTACAAGAGGCTACTCTGTTGGTATCATACATTGTGTGGACTTTGAAAAATGTCTTGTGTCCTGAATGCACAATTAAGGTACCTTACATCATAATTTCTCTGCCCTAAAAGTCCCTGGGCTCCCCCTATTTATTGCTTCCCCCCACTCCTCCTAACCCCTGCCAATAGATCCTCTTTATTGTCACCGTAATTTTGTCGTTTTGAGATTGCCGTATATTTGAAATAATGTAGTATATAACCATTAGAGATTGACTTATTTCACTTAGCAGCATGCACCCACATTTCCTCCATATCTTCTCCTGGCTCCATGGCTCATTTTTATAGTTGAATAACAGTCATTGTGCGAATGTAACATAGTTTATTACGGTGGCATGGCATAGAGGTTTGAACTTCGTATGGAAGAGTACAGATCATTGAACTTAGCTTTCTCTCCTAAAATAGAATGGAAAATGCTTTCCAGTTTCTTTCATACTTTTTTTTCCACCCTTTCAGCTGTGAGCCCTGGTCTAAACTTAGATAAGCTTAGATTAATTCCCATTAAATTAATTTGAGGTGCCTAACTCAAAAAACTTAACTCAAAGACCAAAAATATGATGTATTCAAAGAAGGTGATTTTATATTTTATTTATATTGTTTTATTTAACTCTGCAGTTTTCAGGGAACTTATCACCCCCATGTAGACACTTCAGCTTTGAGTGGACCAGGCCCCCCTAGAATAGCTCAACACACTACATCAATGGACAAATAAATTGTATCTTGCTAGCACATAGCAGAGCAGCTGTGTTTCATCCTGTCCTGAGGGACCTTGAGGGACGAGGTCCCTAGGAGAGAAAGGAAGTGCCTTATCAGAATCTTACCCTTGGAGCGGGGTCCTAGGGAGATGAGGCTGAGGTGCCAAAGAGAAGGAAAGTGACATCGAATACCAAAGAAGCCAGTGGAATTCTCAACAGACACACAGTTTGGGGAACACTAAATATGGAGGTGGGGTGGCTGTGGTCAGCATTTGAGGGAGAACAAAAGTGCAGAGACGTGACCCTGCCAGTCTCCACACACTGACCCTTGAGAGAGCTACTCACTTGTGCTGAATAAGGACCCAGAGGCAAAAGAGTCCATCATGAGGTGGCAGCTAAGAGGCTGAGAATTATCGGGCACTTTGCAAACCCTGGTGCAAACAGAAAGGAAAAAAAAATGGGCTCAGGGCCCCATGGGTGCCCACAAACTAAACTTGCACCAAGTGGCCGCTCCTTTTAGAAAGGGAACACGAGACTCCACAGGCCCTATATAAACTGAAAGCCAGCCTGAGGCTTCTTCATGGAGAAGCAGGTAATACATAGTCGGATACATGCCAAAAAGGGATTTTTAAAAGCCAAGTACACTCCCTGCTTTATGCCTACAAGGACTACTCAGGGCCCATGATTGCATGTGCCACTGTGTTTAGAGAGGGGATGCTTCTCAACAGGGCACTGTGGCCTGCATCTTAAATAGCTTCAGAAAGGATCTAGGTTTGAATTTAAAACATTCTCAAGCTCAACTTGCGCACATCCATGTTTATTCATGCCAAATGCAAACATCCTGAAGGACAATTTTGCATTTAGGGTGTAGAAAGGAATATATCTGAGACCAGTTCAAAAAATGCTAAGAGTCCACGTGGGCATGTTTGAGTTTGCTTCGCCTGTAAAGCTTACACCTGCTGCTCAGAGAAGAATTAGTCTCACAGCCCCTGTCAGGGAAGACAAGCCAGAGGCTAAGCCATCACCACCAGGTAAGCAGTGAGTTGGTACCAACAAATGAAACACAAGGCTATGTTTGGATATGGTGATCAGGAGGCACTCCAACTAGTGTGGACCTCAAAGTACACACTCAGGGTAGATTAAACTCAATGCATAGTGTTTATTTCCCACTGTGAACCAAACTGTGTGTTAGGTCACAGATATTTAAAACATAGTGGTGCATCAAATGTGTGAAATATGATATGTCAAGAACTGTGTAATGTTTTGAACAACCAATAATAAAAATTTTAAAAAAATTCATTTCAACAAAAATTGAAAAATAAAATTGAATTAAAATTGAATATGGAAATATATTGATCTAGATTTTTGCATGTATGTGGGTGAATACATACCCACATTTGGTGATTTTACTTCTGGCAATTTCTGATAGTTCTTACTTTTAGTAAGGCAAGATTTTAGGTTTTTAACTCTATTTTTCCAAGTGATAGTTACAAAAATTTTTTTTCTACTATCTTGTATGTCATTTATCAAACTAAAATGTAGTTTGGTTGCAATACACATCTTTATTAAAAATGAGCATGACCATACTGCTGACTGTAATTATAACTTTTAGAAAAATAATTATAAAAGAAATAATAACACTTGTTGATGACAAAAAAATCAGAAGTTAGCAGTCATTATACCTAAAAATTTGTGTCAAAAATGCAATAAAACATAGATTAATAATACAACTTGATATTGATCTATTTTATAAAATTTTCACTCAGAAAAATGAGAAATTATATCCCATCTGATTCAAATGTATGATATGTCAAGGTCATTGTACTGTCATGTGTAACTAATTAAAACAAATAAAAAAAATTTTTAAAAAACCATAGTGGTGCATACTTGTGATCCAGTTACTCAGGTGGCTGATGCAGGACGATGGAAGCTCAAGGTAGCCTCAGCAACTTAGCAAGACCTGGTGTTAAAATTTAAAAAAAGGGGGGAGGCGGGAGACGTGACCAGTGGCAGAGCACTCCGGGGTCAACCCCTCATACAAACAAATCTATGAGGTGCCATTTGGAGAGCCTGGGGATTGCGTGGGAAGACACAGAGGGTGTGGACAAGACTCGAGCACTAGGTCACGTCAGGGAGACTGGGTGTGATGTTGGGCTCTTTGTGGATGGACAGTCCATGGATCCCTAGAGGGGACATTTCCGGTGGAAGAGGAAACAGGAATGGAGGAGGGGATGTCCCCTGGTAAGGAGGGAGGATATGGGAGGTGGCTCTCCCTCAGTTAACTGTTTGTTCAGGGCACTGAGACAGCAGGATGGGAACACAGGGTGGTGTGCAGTGTCAGGGAGACAGGGCTGCTCAGTCCACCATGCACAAAAGGATTAGCCTAGACTCCTGCCTATGTCTGGCCTCACTGATGCTCCCAAGCTAAGAAAGTGCTATTACCTCACTTCCTGTGCAGTCAACCTGAGGTCCAGAGGAAACTCAGCTTATTCAGTCACCTGGGAAATCCACGACCAAGCTGGATCCTGAGCAGAGCCCAGGACAAGCTCACCTCCACAGCCAGAGGACAGGTCAGAGCCTGAGCGCTGGCCCTCACCACTGGGGGGTGCCAGCAGCACCTGGCTGTCTGTGCCTGTTACCTTCTCTATGAAAGGGGGTGGT
Source organism: Marmota flaviventris (assembly GCF_047511675.1). NCBI lineage: Eukaryota > Metazoa > Chordata > Mammalia > Rodentia > Sciuridae > Marmota > Marmota flaviventris. The sequence goes on from NC_092498.1 coordinate 128,586,799, forward strand.
ATTAGTGTCCTAGAAATAAATGAAAACTTCTAATGGAGTGTGTTTTTGGTAACAGGGATTGGACTCAGGGGTGCTTAACCACTGAGCTACATCCCTAGTCTTTTATTTTTTATTTTTTCTATTTTGAAACAAGGTGTCATTAAGTTGCCAAGGCTGGCCTCAATCTTGGGACCCTCCTGCCTCAGCCTCTTGAGCTGCTGGAATTACAGACATGAGCTACCACGCCCAGACCTGAATGGAGTGTGTTAAAGATGGTCTAGATGCTAGTGGGCATCCGCAGAGACATTTAATAGTTACCGCAGATGATGCCTAGTAAGGCCAATGTCCACACACTCATACACACACACACACACATACACACACACACACAGTCACACACACCCTTCCATCTCTGGCTTTTTAGATAACGTGATTCCCACTGTCTGTCCTTGGTTAATGTCTCCTGTTGACTTGGGTGGGACATTCTCAGGATGAGGTTTGATCTTGCTGTGGTTGCAGGTGTGCCTGATTAAATACAGCTCCTGTGAAACCCCCCAATGAGGCCCACAAACCTCGGAGACACTGCAGCCAAGAAGAAAACACACAAGGAAAATCCCAAGTGGTTCCATCATTGGGCACAGACAGTGCCAGCATGTGCTTGGGTTTAAAAGGCTCTTGGGTTCCCTGAAGCGGGCACACAGCCCCTGATTTCCATGTAATGAGCATATGCTGGGATTAATCAGTGTGATCAGTGCAGAGTTTATTAATTCATGCATTAGCGTCTGTGCTGGGTGGAGGCTCAGCCAGAGTGAGGCAGCAGTGGTCTCAACCCGGCCCCTCACAGTGAGCCAAGGCCAGGTTGGCCGAGCCTTTGGGGCCTGGAGCGCTGTGTGCAAGTAAAGCTGCTTCAAAGCATCCCCGTCCTGGCTTAGCAGACCACAACTATTCCCTGGCAGCAGAGGCCCCGGGTGCCTTGGAGACTCAGGGTCCTGCAGTCAGTGGTTTCTACCCCCAGTGGCTAAAGGCAGCTGCTCCTGCCACAGCACCAGCCTGGGTCCTGCTGGTGCAGAGGAGCCCAGGAGGAGAGGACAGGGCACCAGGTGCTGTCACACCAGTGTCACAGGACCACTGGGTGAATGGAGAGCAACAGGCACGTCTCTGCAGCCAGTGACATCCAGCCACCTCCTACCTGTCATGTCCTGGCTCTGGGTCAGCTCTGCCAGGACAGGGAGCTGAACCCAGGGCTGAGTGCCGGGTACACCACCTCCTTAGAGCAGGGACAGGTTACCGGTTTTGACTCCACACATGGTACAGAGGACGAGTCTGTGTGCACCTCAGGAGAGTGACACCTGTGCCGGGTGCAGTGATGTGAGTGGCCCTTGGTGACAGTGGGATGAAGTGTGACGAAGGTAACAGGGTGATGAGATGGAGAGATGGGGTGGGGGACGGGGCTGCCTGAGACAGCGGGGGCAGGGCAGGCTCCCCTGGGAGGGCATGGGGACACTGTCCTCTGAGAAGGGAAGAGGCCAAGGGGTGCGGCCCTGAGGCAGGAGCGGGCGTGGCCGGCTTCAGGCACAGAGGCGCCCAGGTCACCCTGGTGAGTGCTGACCAGCTTGTCTTGTGCCAGCAGGGCCCCAGGAGGCAGCTTTGCAGCACTAATCTAAACCAGCTGAGCCACAGGGCAGTCCAGGGAGATGCAGGGTTTGCTCTTCTCTCACAGTGGATGGAGGCTGATGGGTCCTGTAGCTGCCCCTGCTGACATCAAGGAAGCATCAAGGAAGCCGGAAGGCACTGTGTCCAGCTGGGACTCAGCTGAGCCCCCCTGGGTGCAGAATAGAGCTGGGCTCTCCAGAGGGGCTGCTCCCGTTTAACATCAGAAGTGCTGTGGGCCCGCATCAGGGCTGTCCACGTGGCCCAGGGAACTGTGCACCCAGGCAATCCCACGGTCATTGTCGAGCCCCTGTTTGCCACTCTTACCCATTCTCAGGGCAGCTAGAAGCTTCTCTGCTGCTGTTTGGATCTTGAGTGAAGGCCCGTGTGTTGAACCCTTGGTCCCAGCCTGTGGAGACCATCTGCAAGCGGCTGCACCTTTAAGAGGCAGGACCTGGTTGGAGGAAGTTAGGTCATTGGCACACCTTGCAAGGATATGGGAGTCCAGCCCTTCCTCTTCCTGCCTTTGTTTGGTGGTCAGGTGAGGTGAGTATCTTGCTCTACCATGCAGCCCAGCCCTGTGCTGCCACAGACCCCAAAGCAGCAGGGTCCACTCACCATGGACAGAAGCCTCCAAAACCCTGAGCCCAAATAAACCTTTCCTCTCTTTAGATTCATCATCTCAACTATTTTGTTGTAGCAAAGGAAATCTGGCTTTTTTCAAGTTTTATCATATTTTAATTCTGTCTTTGGTTTTAAGAAACCTTTATGTCTTCCAAAATATCTGTGGTAATTTAAAATTTAATTTTGACTTGTGTCATAATAAAAGCTAACTTCATCTTTTTTAGTCAGTACTTCAAATTTCCGTGCCATTGGAGGAAAGACTGCTAGTTGGTCTGTGAACAGCACTGGGGAACTGTCATCATAGAAAAGTCAGGTAGCCTCCACAACACTGTCCATTGAGATCCTCAAACCTGCTGCTGCTCCTCACCACTACCTCTGCGGTAATTGCTTTAAAAAATCAAGCTGCATTAGTAAGAATTGCAGAATTTCCACTTGGGTTTCCTCCTATACTAAATTGTTCAAGATTCGTGGGAGTTCATGTATAACTCAGCAGAAATCAGTCTTAAATGCCAAGTAGAAGGACTGAAATGCACTTGACAGAATGCGATTGTTGCTAGACACGGCCACATGGTGGCACTGCTGAGAGCGGTCCTGGGCCTATCTCTGGGCCGCACTGTGAACTGTTTAGAAACACATGACAGGGGACCTGTCTACCCCTCTGCCTATCCATCCTCTCTCTCCTCTAGCTTCCATTTCTCTGAAGAACCTTGGCTGACAGATGGGGACATGCCCTGGCTCGGGTGGTGCCTATGGCAGGTCTGTGTCCATTCTCCTGGGCTCCAGGGGCAGTACGTTTAGCGGTAGCAATGCAGTCCTCTATCAAAGGCTTCCATGTTAAGACACAGGGTCTTCCTCAGGGCCAGCTGCATTGGTGCCTTTTTAGGGCCAGTCCCTCACAGCACTTGGAGCATCTTCCCTCCATGGATATCCTCCAAGCCCTTTCATACTGCCCTCTTGGGATGCTCTGAGCTGCCCAATATCAAGTCAGTGAATCCCCATTCTCTGAAAAATAGCTGGAGGCCCTTTCTGTTGCTTGCAACTCAGAAACCTGGCTGAATCAGATAATATTTCCAAGAACTCAGGACTTCTTCCCTAGAAGTGTGTCCACTGTTCTGCACCCATACAGAGTCTGATAGGGCCTGGCCCTGTTGGTTGGGCCTTGGCTACCACCACAACTTTATGCACTCAAATTATCACCCAGAGCCCATCAGCAGGAAAATGTAGTGCAGGTGCTGATTTCAGAGATGAAACAGAAAGAGCAAAATAGAGGGGAGGGGAGCAGAATGGAAAGGGAAAATAGAACCACGAAGCCTGGTTTGGGCTGCGCCACACACAGGTCATGTGACAACCTCATGGACCTCACTTCCTCTATGCACAGATGCAGTCTGTGGGTTCAGCCCAGAATGTCATCGTTTTTTGCCAACAGAGTTTCACCACAACAGATGCACGAGTTGTATGTATGGGAATAGATGTGGGCATGCTGTCTATACCGCTTCAGCAAGGCCACTTGGAGTGCCCAAGCTATGACACAGACTGTGTGACCTGAGTGGAACAAAATACTGATTGTTGTCTCCTTACACTGAAAGTAAGCAGCCCCATTAGCAGGCTGACTGCAGTGGCACATGTGGGCTGATGACACGAGGTCTTCACTGTCAGGCGACAAACGCTCATCTCTCCTCTCGTCCCCTTCTCCTCGGAATGCATACTTCTCAACTATTTTCATATGTCCCTCTGTCACTGCTAACCAGTGGAGCAAATGGACATCTAGGGGTGTCCTCCTGCTCTCTGCTGGTGCAAATCCTCTCTGAACTCACCTATAGTGATGGCACCCATGTGATGACTCCCAGATGAACTTTTCTGCAGTTTGCACAGGCTCTCCAGCCGAGCTGGAGACATCATAAGCATATGAGTGTGCGCAGGGTATCTGCCATAGGCTTTGCACTAGGCTGTGTTCTCAAAACCCATTGAAAGCAGAAGTGTGGCCCCCGCTGTTCACATGCAAGTCACCTCTCTCTCCAGTGCCCCCTTTCCCCTGTGGAATATGCCTTGAAACATGTCGTAATTTACGCATGCTGATGTCACTGGATATTATTTAGTTACCTTCCATGGGAAAAAATGCACGAGCCCCCTAATGCCATGATTATCACTGTGCATACCCAGATAGTGTGAATCTTCTAAAATGGAAGGATGGTTTCACAACTAGCAGTTGCTGGGAAGTGTTCCCACAGTAACTACTCTGCAGTTGTTCATGTGTTTTCCCTTTGTGCTTGAGAGTGATAATCACGTAAGTCCGTCTTCACCTTCAGAACATAAACACAAACCCGTGGCCTCTGCAGTTCAAGCACCAGGGCCAACTCTCTAGGGGACACCCAGTGAGATGTTAAAGGCAGATAATCTGAGCACAACCACAGATGTGCCACCCCTGCCTGGAGCAGGTGCCCCTGCATGTCCGCCATGACTCAGCAGGCTACGGGCACTCCAAGAACTTCCAGAACCTCATGCCACAGGCACGTGGCACACAGCCTTTGCTGCTTGGGCTGGGAGCAAGCAGTGGGATGCCCAGGGTGGGCCAGGGAGCAGACAGCAGGGGTACTGAGGCAAATGGACTCCTTGGCTGAAACCTGAGATGGCTGGTCTGGAAGTAGGACATGTGTGTGTGTGTGTGTGTGTGTGTGTGTGTGTGTGTTTGTGTGTGTGTATGTGTGTCTGTCTCTAGAGAATGGGGTGTGACACACAAAAATGTAAGTCGTAAGTCTGCTATCTTTAAGTAGTATATTTTTAGGTTACTTTCTTAAGATTTATTTTTTTCCCCAAAATACATACAATTTTATAATAAAAATAGTTTGTTTGGATTATTTATTTTTTTGATCCACAAATGAAGTGGCAAGTGAAGAATGGTCAGATGAAATATTGGTCCTCAGGTGATCAAGGTTGGCCTCACAGTGATTTTTGCTCCTCATCTAAAGTCTTGGTGGGCACTGAAATCCCAAGACCATGCATGGACAGGGACAGAACAAGCCCAGCACTGCTCAGCCAGCCCCCTGCAGGGGCCGCTCCTCCCAAGAGGACAAGCAGCATCCTCTGGGGCCAGGCATCTGGACCTGGCCTCTCCCACTTCCTTTACCTGGGCCTTGTGTCACAGTTAGGACCCCAGCTAGCCTGAGAACACTGAATGCAAGAGGCTGGACTTCTTAATGTTCAGCCCTGGGGAGAGGCCAGGCCAACTTCTATTACTCTTTTCTTGCTTTGTTGTTTATTCCTATACTCACAGCCAAGCAAATATTAGCTTCCACTGCATGCATAGACTGATAGTTGGTTATCACCAACTGTCACTTACTGTGTGCTTTGCACTGATGGACATTGGAAACTGGCTTGTCAGCATGCACTGTGGCAGCTTGTGTTGATGGATGACTGCCTTCTTATTGCTTGATTTTCTTTTTCTCTTTGTTTTAGTTTTCTTTTTCTTTTTGCTTGCAATAGAAACAACCGTTCTCATTTCCTCTTATTCCACACTGAGACTTGTCTATTGGTCTCCAGTGTTCTTCTGGACTGCAGTACTGTCATTTGCTTTTACGATTCTGCAAATAAGGGAAACTAATATATTTACCAGTATTTTGTGGCAGTTTTCCTTGTGTTTCACACCAACATTCACTTAAGCCAATAAATTTCTTTTAGATTTGTGCCTATATAGGTTTTTCAGAGTTAATGGACTGTTATTTTATATTCCTGTTACATTCTGATACACTTTATGATGTATTTGCATGGATAGAATAATATATTTCCTCGACAAAACTTCTTTTAATATACCTTTCAACGAGTCCTCCATAACAAAACACCCAGATCCTCCTATGAATAGTCAACAATAAGAATGTTTTCTGCTCTGATATGACTCAAAAGCTGGCATTTAAACCAAACATTGCAATGTGTTCTTAAGAAGACCCTGAACAAGTGAAATGGAATCAGCATTTGCTGAACATCGATGTTTCTTTGTGTGAAATATCTTATTTAACTTACAGAAAACACGAGGCTTCCTTAGAATCTAGGAGTTTGGAGCAAGGGGTGTTGTTCTCAGACGATCTGAAGCATCTGAGCATGTTCTTCATTTTACCATTTTTCAAAATATGTTGCTTTGCAATTGCTCAATTATGCTGAAATTGGTTAGGTTTCTGAGGGTCTGTCTTACTTTTCAAGAAAACTCCATAAATTCTGCAGAAAGACAACCACAGGCAAAGCTACCGTTTCTTTGCCCACCCCCCAAATACATTATGTCCTTATCTTCTTGCATTTAGAGACCAGGGCCATTCCTCTGCATCCTTTAAACAGGCTTCCTACTTCCCAGAAGGTCACACTTGCCTTTGTGACAGAAAAGGGGTTTGCATGGTCCACCTGGTTACACTGGAGTCCTGCTTCCCAGAAGCTCATCTGCCCGCAGGCAAGGAGGCCAGCCCACACCATGGAAGATGGGAGGGAAAGCACAGGCACTTCTCACTGAAAGTCTCTGTGGGAGCAGGCGCTGCAGGGAGCCACTGAGATGCCAGCTGGTTCTACCCTGTCTTTGCCCTTCCTCCTCCTTCTTTTACTCCTCTTGGACAGATTCCCTGGCCACCAAAGGCCCCAGGCCCACCACCACACACCTGACCACAGGCCTGCAGGAAGAAGACTGTTTTCAAAGCCTTTCCCAGCACACCCCTCTGCAGTGGCCCTGCCTGGCCGCCACTCCCCTGGGAGCTCCCACCCACCTGCTCACCTTCAGTTTATACCAGCATCTCAGAGGGCTCTACTCTCCTTAATTAAGTGCCTCCTCTCTCCCCTATATGTCTTAAGGGCTTGTTCTAAACACATCTCTTATTTTGTGACATGCGTGGAGAGGCTGCTGCTTGGATCAAACTTGGGCTGATTCAGAGCTGTTTGGTCTTGATGTAATCTGCATAAAACCAAGCTAAATGACCTATGCTTAGCCTAGATTGTCAGGGAAGATGAGCAAAAAACTCCCCTTCTCTGTTTTCCAACACTGTTGCCATCTTAACCAGCTTGAACGTCAGTCTCTTGGACTCTGAAGCCTAACAGCAAAGCCATTTGTAATGTGATGCCCCATGGGCCAGCCCCTCAGCCTCAGTAAGGTTGCTGCTTTAAACTGGACAGCATTATTGCTGGTGGGCACCTGAGGAAGACACACTGCTCCTGGGGTAACCTACTGGAGACCACTAAGTCACTGGACCTAGAACTCAAGCTCAGAGAAGGAAATCTGACTTTGTTTCCTTTTCTTTCTCTGTCAGCCATACAGGCCAGCTACACTTCCAGGGGACAGTGTAGCCATGCAGAGGCTCAGAAGGATTTGGCACAAGAAGAAAGTAAGCCAGGAAAATGGGGGAGCTAGCATTATATCTTCCCAAGCGCCAAGTGCCAAAGTAGCACACTTGTGGCAAATGCTCCTCTGAATCCCAACAGGTTATTTAGAGGGGGCGGGGCAATGTGGTGGGTCTACTCAGCGATTCTCAACTAGGGGCAGTTTGGGGAACGGGCATTCTTAAAAATAATTCAAATCCTGTATTTGTTGATTTCCTTACTTTTAAGGAAAATGCTTGGAAAAGCATCCAACAGCCTCAAAAATATGACTCTTGTCGCATACTAGAGAGTTTTAATTCAGTAATCCTGGACCATGGTCTCCCTTGTGCTAACATGGGACCACCTGTGAGTGGTTTCATGAGATGCATTGATGCAACAAATGACCATGAAGCTAACACTGTGCCATGTGCTGCTGGGGTGGGGAGGTGCTGCTTGCACCTGGTCATGCTCCATGAACACACAGAGGGCTGGCAGGTGACCTTGGAGACAATGGGCCATTAAACAAAGAGGGATGAGTGGAGAACTCTGGGTACATTTTTATGGCTTTGCTGTTCCTGTTCTCATCTAGGAGGAGGCAAAACGACATCGACCCATCAGCTGTGGATAATGAATCAGGTTGTATTTCTCACTGAACTGTGAAATGTTTGTGTTTGGGTTCCAGAGGTTTGGAGGGGGAGATAAAAGACAAGATACTGCTTCAGGAACAACTGACAATCCACCCCAACATCGTAGCTTTAGGTGCTCACCAAGGTCATATTTAGGCTGCTCAAGTCAAAGGTGTCTTGGGAAATCATAAGCAAAGGATTGTTTTAGAATTCTCTGCGACCTGGGCCTCCTGGAGTCTGTGCTTTGCAAATACCCCTTTGGCCTGGCAGGCTGTTTTCCCAGCTGCTTTCATCCACTGAGGAAAATAGAATGAGCTCCAGAAAACCACTGAGTTTCTTTGAAGGATATCTGGGTGCAGAATCCCAAAGGTACAAGGAAAAACAGGCGCCCACCCCGAGTGAGTCCTTCAAGAGCACCCTATTCTCTCTTAGACCTGTGTAAGGTGATTTCTGTGTGCCTGAGCTTGGGGGTAAAAATGAATTCTTCATTGCTAGTATCTGTCCCTTTTTCTCAACAAGAGGATTTCCTTTCCTGCCTGTCTGTTTTCTCCCTTCCTTTCTTCCTTTTCTTTCCTCCCTGCTTCTTCTGAAATGCCGTCCTGGCTCAGGAGTCCTGGGTGCTCTAATGAGGAGGCACACAGCCCAGGCAGACAGGCACTGTTTCTCGAAGGCTGACACTGCCCTGGGGAGCAGCTCATGAGCCTGCTGAAAGGACCCAGGACAGGGAGTGCCTGGGGTTGGGGAGCAGGGACCCCTGGAGTCAGTGCTATTGGTTTAACAGGAAGCAGGGGCAGGAGGGGTCAGGCTCTGACTCCTGCTCCCCAAATCAGGCCAGAAAATAAAGAACCTGGGTGATAAAGAGGAGAGAGGACAGTGGATTAAAATGGGTGGGAAATGAGAAGGATGGAGAGGGCTTGGATTTCTCCTGCCCAATTCTGCAAAATTAAAACTTAAACAATAATAGGATTCTTTTATTTCAGAACAATTCTGTGGAGGGGCGTCTCCTCTTTCTTAACCAGCAGCCCTAGCACCCTGCATGGAAACTCCAGCAGTAACTAGGCAGCTGCCCTTTCTTCCCTCACCAGCTGTGCCTGGAGTCCGCACGTGCCCATCCACACGTGCAGATGGATGTCCGACTGTATAAGCACCTATGCCTCCTTCCCGCTGTCCTGCCTGGCATTTCCTTTCAGTACATCTGGAAGAGTTCAGGATTATTCCCGAAGCCACAAGCTTCCAGGCATCGGCAGAATGTGGCCAGCAATTCAGAAGGAAGATGCTGCGCAGGCGCCTGCCCTGAGCCTCAGCAGGGGCAAAGGAAAGGAAGGGCCTCTCTGCCTGGAGGGTCCACAGGCCGGTAATTGGGACAGAACTCCCGGGAATGCGCAGCAGGAGCCTCGCGCCAGTGAAGGAAAATGGAGTTACCACGCCATCGGAGCGCATCCACCTGGGTAGTTCCAGCCCAGGAGAGATCTGCCCATATCCTGCCGTCTTCCTTCTCCATGTCGCCACCTGCGCTGCCAGGCCCGTCCTCCTCTTGAGCCCCAGCCCGCTCCTGCCAGGGTGCAGGCTGGGCCAGTGCAGCCGTGGATCAGGATTGGTACTGAACGGAAAACCAGAGGAAACCAGAGCGGGTGCCCGAGACTGCAGCCTGAGAAAGGTTGTGGGGACACCAGCAGGAGCTGCGGCAGGGGCAGGAGCCTGGGGGGAAGCAGTGCTGCCTCCCGCTCAGCCAACGCCCTGGCTGGGATCACGAGCTCTAGGTTCCGAGGTTGCCCTGCAGGATGCGACCTGGGGCAGGTGTGGGCGTGCGCAGGGAACAGGTGAGGCCAGACCCCACGTTCTCCCACTGCCACTCTGGCTGCGGAAACCTGAACAGAGCTTATTGCGGAGACCCCGGAGTGGGGAGGGGCACAGATAGGAGCACCAGGAGCACCTCTGTACCTCTCCTCCCTGGATAGGAGGATCCCATGGGGACCACATCGCCTACCTGAAACTACCTTCCCACTGGCTGCAGATCTGCTCACGAGGAATAGGGCGTGACAGAGGGGTCGTGTCCACGGTTTACCTCCCACTTGGGGACTCCGCTGGACTCTGGGGAGGGCGTGGTGAGTCTTTGCAGCCTCTTTTCCCCAAGAATAGAGGTCCCTCCTTCCTTAGCACCAGTTCATTCTAACTAAGATTGAGGAATCCTAGGGGAAAGCCAATCTCTGCACGGGTCCCCACTCCCATCACACTTCGTGGTCCCCAGAGCAGATGTTGGCTCACCATAGAATGTGCACATGCAGAGCAGCTCACAGAAGGCCCAGGATAGCAGAAGTGTGAAATTGCCTGTCCAGTACCTAAGGTTCAGTTCATCCAGCTAGTTTGGGGTTGCTAGTAGGGGTTATGGAGCCTGCTGGTGCTGGTGTACAGGCCAGGTGACTCCAGAACAGACCCAGGCTTTCCAGACTCCTGTTTCTGCAGCCAGGATGAACATGTCTTGAGTGGAGGGGATAAAGTGAGCACATTAGGCACATAGCTCAGCACCAGAAGTGCGCACACAAAAAAACTCAGCAGCTATTATTACTATCCTCATTACTAAGTCAAACTACCAGGGAGCAGACCCAGAGGATTCACACATGGAGCAGGAGGCTTCCAGGCCAAGGCACAGCAAGCACCAGGAGCCCTACAGAATGCAGGGATCTCTGAGCTGGCCAGAAGAGAGCTCACCTGCCAGGGCTGCAGCTCTGTTTATTCTTCTGTGGCTACTGGGGGTGAAAGGGCAGCAAGATCATTGTTCTACTTTTTGTGCAGGGGCCAGGGCTCTGCATGGTTCTAGCTGAGCCCAGTGAGACCTGGAGGCTCAGTGCTACACGGGGCACAGATCTCCCCCAGTCTCTCTCCCCAGCACCCAACACTGATCTTCCTAGCACTATCCTCCAGCAATCTATCTAATCCTCCCTACCCCCGGCTCTTTGAGCTTAGTTGAAAATTAATGGGAGGGACATGCTATCACTTTAGGTGAAGAATTATTTGCTTTTTACAAGTCACGGGAAGCCTGAGATTCTAGGGGAAGCCACTCTCCTTGCCATGGTGAGGTTCCCCAAGAAGAAGACAAAATTTTTTCTTCTATTGTTTCAAAATAATGACATTTTATCTTGCCAGTTCCAGGGAGGCATTTTGTCTTGCCAGTTCCAGGACATAGCAAGAGACCCAGTGTGAGCAGAAGAAAGGAGCTGAGCAGACAGAGAGGCAGGGCTGTGGAGGGCGCAGCCAGGCGGTCAAGTTTCCCAAGAAGGTCTGCTCTGAAGCAGACCTGGTTGAGGAGAGGCAGGAGCCCATGGTACTGGTGGGACCCATGGAGGGGAGGCAGGGCCAGTGCCAGGGCTCAGAGATGGGACTGAGTAAGACTGAGAAGGATAAAAGAAATAAAAACTAGGTGGAAAGGAGGCACAAAAGAAGGACAAGGAAAAACAATTTAATTCAGAAGTTCCATATATCTTTTCAGGCTTATCAATCCCTAAGTCAGTCTCACTCCCAGGCCCGGGACATCTGTTAGATCTACCTTGTGCACTGTTAATTAACCCTCCAATAAATAGAGTAAGCCAAGACAGCTATCTTGAGAAACCTATAACTTAGGGCAAATTTCTAGAACCATCTGTTGACCAGGTAATGAAGACCACATCAGTCTCATTAGAGATTGACCAGACCACCATAAATCATCTTGAAATCTCAGGACTGTCAGTCCTACATAGCTTTCCATATCCACCACTCACCAAGTTTCTGTTAAAAGAAAGGCAGGAACCACAAAAACAAACAAAAAAACCTCTCTTTTAAGATGACCCTCATTCTCCATTGAATGAATGTGTCATCTACTTTCCTAAATAAACCTCTATGTATCTGATTGGCATGAGCTGAAACTTCTTTCCATCATATAAGCCAAGGATCCCTCTTTCGCAGAATTCCCAGGACCCTTACCAGGAAACATCTCTTCTCCAGGACAGGATGAGGGAGGCTGAAAAAGAAACCACCAGTGATGTCTGGTGGGCTATGTGTGCCCTAGACTCAATTGTTCCCAGAGCCCAACCTGTGTCTTCTTGGTCAGGAACATCTCTGAGGCTTAGCTGGGCACTGGATCTCCCAAGTTACAGCTGCCCCAAGGGTCTCTGCAGCTAGGTGGGTGTGTCCTAAGTGGTGATATATAAGCAGCACCAGCACTAGAGGATCCCAGGACATGGGCGTCATCTTTCCAGCATACTACTATAGCCACATTTGTGAAACAGCTACCAGAGACTTCCTGGAGGCTCAGTGCCCACAATTCTGTCAGGACCTGATTACACAGGCATATTTTGCCTACCATGTGCAGATGCCTAGGAGGAAAGCAGGCATCCTGCAAAAACTGCAGTTTTCACAAGAGTTTAAGCACACAGCACCAATTCCATTAGTTAGGGGATGCTGAGAACCCTCATGAGACCCAGGTCCCAAGACTACAGCCAAGGGTCAACCTTGCAGGCAGCCTTTCTGAGGATAGCAGCCTCAAACCTGTGCTGTGTGCACCTTTTGCCAAACATATGACCATTTTTAGTTGGTCAAAGATCAAATCCAAAGAGTTACATAAATATTTTTATTTGCATAAACCAATCAGGGTCACTCCTATGTAGGAAGGAGTATTTCAAAAACCATGTTGGCTGGAGTGAGGGCTGTTGTGAACTCCCCAAGGAAAGCCAGGGTAATGTTGGAGGAAAAAATAAAGCACTATTTGAGAGCATGGATGGGGGTGACTGACAAACACCCAGCAGTAAGAAAAGGACTTCTTGTCCTTGTGCAGGTTTGAAAACATTGCAGATAATTAACTTACGTGGCTATTGCTTCTAGTGAAAGGATGTTTTCCTTGTGTTTTTGGAATTGGGTTCAGCAATTCCTATTGAAGATTCTGCAGAAAAGCTTATCTGCCCTCCTCAGTGACCGTTTAACAATCAAGAAGGCAAGAGCTGATACAGAGCCTAGGTGGACATCCCGTTGCTATGACAACCCGTGTGGCCAACATCATTTTAATGCTTTTTCACTAGGACAGCTCTGTGCTGGGCTTTGAGAAGAGTGTGGCTGAGAAGACTGAAGACACCATGGCACATACTGTGTCCCCAGGTAGCAGAGGATGCAGTGGATGCTCCCAGTGCAGCCATTCTGTGTCCATCAAGGGTCCTACCTGGGCTGGTGGCAAGCAGAAAGCAGGGTCCTCGTGCTGGTTATTTCCTGCTTCTCTGACCCACCCTGCATTGTCCTCGCAGGTGAGTCACATCCAGGGCTCTGACAGGGTAGTGCCCTTGAAATCTCAGTGACCTCTGACACTAATGAGCACTCCCTCCTTGACCCTCTCTGCTGGGCTTCTCACGCTCCGATCCTAGGACCCACTTCTACTTACAGTGTTGAGAATCACACCAGAAATAAAGTGCTTTTATTTGTACCAATGAATATTCACCATTTTAGAAATTTAAGTGGACAAATGTTACCATGTTTTTTCTTCATTCTGATGCAATGTCACACATTCTGTGGCCTCTGCCTGCCGCCTCTGGAAATCTCCATTCTGCACTCAGAGCAATGAGAATGAACAGGCAAAAATGCTGCCCTCACATCCACTCAGGGGTGGTTTAGAGGACCCCCCCGCAGCTGTGCTGGGAACCCCAGGAGGAGTGTCCCTCGAGAATCACGGTTCCATGTTATTCCTGTGGCTTTTCTGACAGTGTGGGCTGTTTTTCCTCCTGATTCCTTGCTCACTTCTCTCAGTATTGGAGGCTTCATCATTTGATGATGGTGAGAGCTGTCCCTGCTGTTCCAGGTCCGCCTTCATTGGGTGTGCTCTTCTCGGGTCACTCCTTTCTTAAGGTTGAGATCAGCATGTCTCTTCATAAAGTCCCAAACTCTTTCTAGCATGGAGACACCGTGACACATACTGCGTCCCCAGGGAGCAGGAAATGCAGTGGATGCTCCTAGTGCAGCCATTTGAGCTTCAAATCCATGAGTATTGTCCTTGTTGGCACCTTGGTCCACAGGTGCCCATGCAATCTACCCCTTCTTTCCACCTTCCTGGTTATTCTTGCAGAACAACTGAGCAGCCCTAGCCAGCCTTACTTCATGCCCTTACCTGATCTCAGTCCATTCTCCACCCCAACAGGGAGGTCTTTCCTAAAGCGCATTCAGTGAGGTCTTCTCACCCACAACCAGACCATTCCAGAAGCTTCCATTACTCTGGAGGCCGAGCACCGTGGAGTGCTTGGTGGCCATCATGACATGCACTCATGGCATAGCCTCTCTCTCTCCCATCCTAGACTGTGGTTTGCTTCCTCTCACAAGTGGCTCCCTTAGGCACGCTCAACTCCCAGGCTCTCAGGATGCACATATGTTCCCGTGTCCTTTATGCATGTTCATTTTTTATTTATTTTTTGCTGTACCCCACCAGGGTAGCTCACAGCTCTGTACTCTTCCAGGAAATGGTCTTCACGCTTCAGGCATCTAGAGGTTTTCTCTCAGAGGGGAGAAAGCTTCCCGTGGTTCCAGCAGGAGTCAAGGGAATGACATGATCTTGTGGGGTTGCCTCTTGGGCCCGTGCCACTCCTGGACCCATGGTGTGGCTGGGCTCTCCACTGGTGGAGTGCTCCAGTGTCTCGATCTGAGTCATATACCACACTTGGAACCAAGGCTGGGGTGGGGTTAGCCTTACCCAGGCCATGGGGACTGAAAATGGGAAAGAGGTGGGCCTAGGGGTAAATCAGGGCTCTTGTCACAGAGAAGAGGTATGGATGTGGGAGATGAAGAACCACAGAAACCAGGTATGAACACTGTCGTACTCCTGTTGCTGTTTTAATCTCCTGTTGCCTGACACCAATCTTTCTCACCTATATTCCTGTACGTGACATTCTTCTGTCCTCCCCCATCGTGAACATCCATGTACATCCCTTTAACTTCTTATCCCTCAAGACCAGCTCAACCTTGTGCCTTCCCAGGAAAGTCACTGCCATTTCTCCCCTTGGTCTGCCTTCCACGTGCCATGCACACCTGTGTGCACCATGGTGCAGTGCACACTGCATCTGTCCTTTGAGTTTAGAGTCCCCACCAGGGAAGCTCACAAGCAATCACCACTTGTCCATTTCTACCTCCCCAGCAAGCAAACAGCCAAGGCCTACCACAGAGCAAAGACCTCATTCAGCCTGGGGAGTCAGATCTTGTTTTGGTCTCCCAGGATCCTCTGAGACTTGTTCAAACTGTTCCCAGTATAACTTTGGGTGGGAGACTTCTGAGGCCCATGAGAGAATTGAACCATGTGTATATTTTTTCCTCTTGAACTCAACAAAATAGGATGAAGTGATTAGTGACTGAATCTATTTGACATGGTCCATCTAGGAAAAAAAAAAAAAAAAACCTCCTTCCAGGTATTTTATCAGAAAAAATCCAGTAAAGGAATTGATTACCTAGGTACATGAAAATCTCTCATAGGCGTCTTCTTATTTGGTAGGTAATTTTGATGACCTTTCTCTAATACTCATGTATATTTATTTCAAATTGGATAGATTGAGATGGTTTATACAAGAAAGAAAACCCACTAACAATGTTGGTAGTCCTGCCACAATCTGAGTGAGAGGCAGCCCAGGCCTGCCATGGCCCACTTTATGCCCTGAGAGAGGCCACAGAACCCTATTGAGGGTCAGTGTTTTCTGTGTCAAATGGGATTCCACACAGTAACCACCCACCAGAAATGAGCCATGAGATAATCCAATAGTGTGACCTCACTGCTCACTGTATCCTCTTTTGTTTCCTTCAAAGATTCTGTTACTACCTAAAGTTAAGGGCTGTGGGGTTCACAGTGGCAGAGCTCTTGCCCAGCATGCGAGAAGCTCTGAGTTCCATTCCAGCACTGCAAAATAAAAACTGTCCTTTATGCATGTTCATTTTTTATTTATTTTTTTTTTGCTAACCATCAATTCCAGGCGAAGAAGTGCCAAAATGTTAAATGTTGGATGATAAAATAACCCCGAGACTAGCAACTGCTAAAAGCAGCTAGTCTACAGAAGGTGGAGCGACAAAGGGGTGAGGTTCTATTGTTAGAGCCCTGATACTGCAACCACTTGGTAGGCACTCCATCCATAGCAGTAAGCGTCCCAGGTAAGGTGACCATGGTAAGGGGGCTGCCAGGGAAATGGAACCACAGAGATTCTGCTTTCATCAGAACATTCAGAAGTAGAAAGAGAAACAAATGCTCTGGTTCTTCCTTCTTCCCATCTTCATCTTGCACCAGTGCCATCATCTTGGTAGAACCTGCCAAGGGCAGAGCACAAGAGAGATGGGAGACACAGTTCTGCATGAGACCCAACACGGCAGATGGCTGGGACCTGACAGCAAACTGGAAGTTGACAGCCACAGGGGGCTTTGCGGAAGCAAGTCTTGTCAGAAGTGTGACCTTTTCGTGTCAGGATTCAGCTAGAACTTAGGAGAGGAAGGAGGATGGGCCTCTAGGAACTCCCTCCTCTGTGGGAAAGCCACGGTGGTGTCCACTTCAGATCAGAAGGTGGGAGAGAACCTTTCTGAGGGTGGTGTGCAAGCTGATGGAAGACTGCAGTCCCTGCTCTTCTAGGACACCTCCAGGCTGAGTGCAGAGCAAGAAAGCCAGGCGGAGGGCACCAAGGGAAGGTGAGGTCCAGACTAGGAGTGGCTGTCAGACCGGAGTGGCTGGCAGGGAGCCTGAGAGGTCACAGGGTCCTTCCCTATGATCAACATGATAGAATGAACTAACCCCCGTGATACATATAAAAGTATTCACAGAGGTTCCTGTATGCTTTTGGTGGGCAATACCATGGACTCGGGAGTTCATGTTCTCAGCAATTCCCCTCAGCTGCACTCAGGAACTTAATAAGGCATTGACCTTGCTGGAGGATTTCACAAGTCATCTGTCCAGGTGTCCACTGGGGATCTCCTGAGCTTGTCTCTCCATACTGAAATTGTTTGTGTGTGTCCCAGAATGGCCTCAGCTGCAGGGATGCCACAGGCTCTCTTCTCTGATTGGTCATGTGATGGGTAATCTGCTTCTCAGAGATGTGTGGAGGGCTTGAAGCAGCCACATCCCCTTCAGCACTCTGTGCTGGTCTCCTGTTGGGCTTTCAACACCCTGTGAGTGACTCCCTTCCAGGGGCCATTATTTTCTCTGGAAGCTCCCTTAGAGGTTTCTCAGGAGCTGGCTTCTCTTGGCTCCTGGAGGAGTCTCTCCCACAGAGTGTCTGGGAGCCTTGCAGATTCACTCTATCTTTCCCTGAACCTTGATCCCCTCTGAAGCTCATGACCAGGGCAGTAATGAGAGGACCCATTGAGCTGGGCCTCATTAAGACTTTTCTTCTCTCTCCTCCCATGACATCCTTTATTCAGCTGGGTGCTGACAAGCAATCTGAGAAATTGGAGAGCTGAACAGTGCCTTATTTCATGCCAGAAAGTGCATTGCAATGGTGACTACATGGGCTGATCGAATAAAGAATGACACTATCACTCTGGATTGTGAATGGGAGAGAGGGATGTTGGCTTATGAAGCTATTATGCATTCCTCAAGACACATTCCCAGGGCTCCATAAAATTCTCCTATATTCACATATATTTTGTTGCAATCTGGCCCTTGGACAAAATGAGGCCCTGGCAATTAATGTTTATGGCTTTCCATATAACTTTACAAACAAAATTTACACTGCATTTTACTGCAGCTATTTCACATAAAGCAGGGGATTTTGCCACAAAAATGAAAAGAGAAGAAGCTGCATTCTTAAGTTTCTTATAAATCAATATTTGAGGTATAAAAATATCTATATAAAATATAAAGCAGTGACAAACACATCTAGGATGGAAAAAAAAGCCTATTTAAGCTTTGCTTTTACTCTAAGTTGCCTTCCGTATCTGGAATGCAGTCAGCGTTTTAATTTTAGGAGAAGATAAGACTTGTTTATCTCACCCCAGATCTGGTCAGCAGTGACCTGTCCAGCTTCAGCTGAAGGGGACGCTGCACAGGGCATTCTAAAGACAAAAGACTGCTTCCACCAGCCCACCTTGATGGCTGATTGGACAGGGGAATGTAAATCAATACTGTGTTGGATTTCCCCAGATTCTTTACTCATAATGCCTCTGCAAGACTCTGCGTTTTCAAACATAAATTGCAACTGATAATTCTAAGAAAGATCTCCTAAGGTTTCTAAGAAAGATCTCCTCCTCCTCTCAGCTTTCATTCAAATCCTGCCAAATCAGTATGGTCACATTTCTGATAGGCCTTGTTACTGAATATCCCCAACAAAAGCCAAACATAAGTGACGTAAGTATATGCACCTACATCAATTTCCACATATATATACACACTTATATGAAGACTTTTAATAGCTTGAGTTAATTTATATAGCTTTCTTTATGTCTACTTTCCACATAACACATCATAAACATTTCTAATGACATTTTATTATCTTTAAGTCACGGTTGTGATGATGATTTAATATCCCATACATAATATGTCTGAACCATATTTACTTAATCATTTTTAATGACGGATATTTAGGTTGCTTTCAAAAGCTTATTGCTATCATAAATAATGCTTACCACGAACATCTTTGCCCATCTATCTCCTTCCCAAATCTTGATTATTTCCTTAGAATGCATGTCTAGATGATGAATCATTGGGCACAGGCATGTTTATATCTCTCAAAGTTCAGCTTCCCAAGGCTCCATCTTTGGCAACTATGTCCTCCTCACAAGTAAGTCATCTCTATGTCCATGTCTGCCTTGATCTCTGTTGTTTCCCTGGGGCCCAACATTGTTCCAGATACATAGGTGATTTAAATAGGATTCAATAAATGGACAAAGAAATAAACCCTTCCCTACCCCTTGCCTGGCAGAGCACGGCACAGCTCCAGCCCTCCACTGCAACACTAGGTGACAATTTGCTCTCTAAGAGCTTTTTAGGAAGAAAGGGTGTGTGATCTGTCACTCCTTGCATGTGCACCCCTCTTATGGTATCTGAATGACAGCTTCTTTCCCTCAGGAAAAGGACAGCTCATTATGGACAGCTCTGAGAAAAAGCTGAAGACATATAAATCAACAGAAAATTACATCTCCCAGAACTACCAAAGTGCTGCAGAATAAATACAGCCAGGAATTGGAGCTGAGAAGTGGACGTTAAACTCTCTTTTCATCTTCCAGTCATACCATTTTGCAAAAACCACCCTCAGATTTCACTTCTTGAATTGGTGGGAACATCTGGTTGGCCAGGGATGAACCGTACTATTGCACTGTGGTATATTTTGGGGCAGGAGAGAAATTCCTGTTCTTTTCTGGCTGACTTGCCGATCCTGCTTCCTGGAGAGATGCTGCAGGTAAGAACACATGGGCACTTTGTTCTGTTTTCCATTTGATTGGCACACACATCTGGGGCTTCTTCCCAACTACCTGCCTACTCTCTAATGCAGTGTGTGGTAGAAGAAAAACAGGAACACAGTAAAAGCAATTAGATGGAGAAAAATGGACATCCAGCCCTCTGTTGAATATGTGTATGTGTGTGTGTGTCTATTAGTCACTGTGATCAAAAGACCTGACCAGAATACTCTGAGAGGAGAAAAAGTTTATTTGTCTCATGATTTCAGAGATCACAGTCCATAGATGGTTGACTCCATTGCTCAGGCCCGAGGTGAGGCAGAACATCATGTTGGAAGGGCGTTGTGGAGGAAAGCAGCTCAGAATGTGGAAACAGCAAGCAGAGAGAGACTAAGCAGGTCACCAGGCACTAGGTACATTCCCAAAGGCATGCCCACAGCAACCCACCTTCTCCAGGGACACCTGCCTGCCTATGTTCTCACCCAGTTAATCCATTCAAGTGGATTGATGCACTGATTAGGTTAAGGCTGGTAATGCAATCATTTCCTCTGGATGTTCCAGTAGTGTCTCACATGAGTTTTGGGGGACATCTCACATCTGAACTACACACTATACAACACAGATTTATAACTTTTAAATTTTCCATTTATTAAGGTTTTATGAGCATGTTTTGAGTCTCTCAAGACTGCTATACCCCATTTATACAGTTGCTTATTCCACTTTAAAAGTAGATCACAATTTATTTATATACATTCTCATTAGCATTTAATAGTGATTATTAATTAAAAATAATAGAAAGTAATATTTTTATTTATATGTCCTAGTGACTCAACTAAGTTCTTTTTTGGGCAGCGGGTAGGGGAGGTACCAAGGTTTGGGCCCAGGGCTGCTTAACCACTAAGCTATATAACCAGCCCTTTTTATTTTGAGACAGGGTCTCCTAAGTTGCTGAGGCTGGTCTTGAACTTGTGATGCTCTCAGGCTCTGGAGCTGCTGGAATTTCAGGCATGCGCCAATGTGTCCACTGCTCAGCCCAGTTCTTTAATAAAGTAACTCACATGATGCTCACAAATAATCCAGAGGCAGCATATTTATCATTCCATGTTTTACATGAGGAAACTTCAGTCCTAGGGAAATTTAGCTCAAGACTGATCAGCTAATCAATACCAGATTCATGTTCGTGGACCAGGTTGTAGCACATTTGCTATTTATTTTGTGTATGATTATAAATGTCGCCACAGTTAATATCCCTGTGTCTCAGTCTTCATGCAGCCTCAGTCATATCTGTGAAGGAGACTTACAGATGTGCAAATGCTGTCCCATGCAGGGCTCTCATTTTAATGAAAACCATGGAGGTGTCTGAAAGTCTCCAAGTGCAGTTTCCCAGGTACATACGACACAAAGGGCTGACAGAAATAAGTGTAAATATTCAGCTTCTGAAGCACGGGCATGTCATGTGTGGCAGGTGGGATGCTGAATAATAGTCCAGGCTGGTGGATAAATTATTGTGCATATGGTTTTATGACAGATGCTAAGTGATCACTCTTAGCATTTGGTTTTGCTTTTCTCCAAGTCAAGACAGAATCCACACTTTCCCTCAGGAAGCAGTTACCGTGCAGCTGGTCCACTAGTAAAAGGTAGACTGAACTTTCCTCTTTTCTGCCTTTTATAGAAGTTATTGGAGAACACACTGCATGTGACTTATTTCACTGCTGGTGAGGGTTTGGTGGCCAACGTGCAGCTGGCTGGAGGTGGCAGGTGGAGACATCATCTTGTATGCACTGCATGAATTATCTTTTCTTTATCGATTCTGCAATGAGTGAGGGATCACAGATTGTGTTGGTGGTTTTCCTTGTTTCTGACCCTCTTGACTCACTTTCCCATCTGTCATGAAGAATGATTTTTCTTCCAAGAGGCCAACCAGGATGTCCTGAGGAACTTCCATCTATAAGCCTTGGCAGAGTTTTTGTTCCCTGAATCAAGAGCCCTGCCACCCTGCCTGTGGCTCATTTCATGTGAAAAGAGGATCCCAACAGGAACTCATGTTGGCTTCCATGTTCTTTGAATACATGAGGTATTTTACTATTAGATGTTAAAATTCACATTTTCATTTTGAATAAACGTTTTTATTTTGGAATGATTTTAAATTGACACAGAAGTTGCAAAGATGGTGTGCAACGTCTCCTTAGACCTCTTGTCCAGGTTCCCTGTTTCCAACATTCTGTATATTCCTGGTAGACTAGCCTCATAAACCAACAGCTTCACAGTATGGATAGCTAAGCTTCAACCTTCCTTGGGCATCCACTTTCCCACTCAGGTTCTCTTTCTGTTCTCAGATTGGGTGGTGGCCACATAGTGCACCTAAGTCAGATCTCCTCAAACTCCTCTGGCCTGTGGCAGCTTCTTGGTCTGTCCTTGCTTGCAAAGTTCCTGATAGTCTTGAGGAATACTATCCAGCAATTTTGTAGAATGAACCCTGTTGTGGGTTTGTGTATATTTTCCTTAGGTTAGATTAGAGGGTGAATTTTTGTGAGAAAGCTACAGATGGCATGCAGGCAAATGAGTAGGACTATGAATATAAAACTATAAGCACTGGAGTTTGAACTTCACAAACTTTTTATGTCATAAACTACTCTTTTTCATTTTATCGACTATTTAAAAATGTCTAAAAAAGTCCTCTAGTTAACAGAATGGATAAAACTAAAAAGTTCTGATTTGGCACACAGGGCATTTTTGCTGGCCATTGGAAGAAAAGAAAATCATCTTAACTGTTTATTGAACTGGAGAAAAGGAAATCCATAATACTTGGCTATACAGATTCTATTTATGGGGGTAAGAAAGCAGCTGTCTTATGATTTAGAGGTTAACTGTTATTGTAAGTTTATGCCTATTTAAAAGAGCATGTGTCCCAGTCTGTACTGTCTGGTTACAAAGTTTTATTTATTAATTTGCTTTGATGCAAAGGCCTTAATTGTCAGGATTGCTTTTATCCTTGTAACAGGGTGGGACCTAGAGAAAGTGGTAGGTTCAGTCGGTGTGGCTGGCATGATTAAAGCACCTTTCAAGTTTCAGTAAGTTCTTAGCTGCTGTCTCCCTGGCCACATACACCTTGTTCCCAAAGTTACCAGGTTTTAGTGTGACGTTTGTCACCTTAATACAAACCCTAAGAAAGGAGGGAGCAGACAAGGAACTCCCATGCCACTCTGCTCTAGGTGCCTGTCTGGCAGCAGCCTGCTTTCCTATGGGGACCTTGGTGCTCTGGACTGCACACCACCTCCTCTCTCCTTTGCCTCTGCATCCCAGGCATGCTGTGCCTTACCAATATTGCTAGAGTCTGGAAAATTTGTCTAGCACAGTGTTTTCATCACATGTGCAGCCAATGTCCTAGATTAAGTGACTCCAAAATCGTCAGAGAAGTTGCTGTTTTCCTGATTGGGTTTAGACTAGCTGAGAGGATAGAGAGGGAGAAGAGAAAAAAGAACAGGCCTCACCCACCTTGATGTGTGCCTGACAAGCCTGTTCTGTTCCATCTCTGTGCCTGCTCAGGTGCCTCCCATGGGTACCTGTATTGGCATCCCCACTTCATGGCTTATATACTGTGGACAAATTCCTTACATTTGTTCTGTTAGACAACATGAAAATTATATTACCCCCAGAAGGTTTTGTGAAGATCATGTGAGATGATGTGCATCAAAATGATTTGAAAAGTATCAAGTCCTGGAGAAACATCCAGTATGTCCACGCTTACTAGTGGTGACTGAGTGAAGAGTCTGGGCTTTCTTCTATGCAAACAGAACACTTTCATTCTGTGATGGTTAGTGTTATACCTGTGCCAGCTTGTTGGAGCAGGTATTGATGTGCTGAGATGCTGGGCTTGGTCCCATATGGCCAGCTGATTTAATTCATTCCATAGCAGTCTAAGCTGACAATAGCCCAGTGGGATGAGGGGTAAGGCTGGTGCCTAAGCCTCTCCCCACTGTGGAATGGCTTCAAGCCCACCCCTCCAAGATGGTGGGTCATGTGAAATAAGCACATCTTTTAAAATTAAAGCACAGCTGCATGTCCACTACTCTTTCCTCTAAAGTTACTGCCCAGCTCTGGACTTGACTCTCCACTGATAATACTCAAGAACTAGAACTGCTAAGTCTGTTTGTTTTAAATCTGGTCATTAACGTCAGTTTTGTTTACACTAATGGCTTCTCAAGGGAAAGATGCATGCATTATTAAATGTTGCTTAAAGAAAGAAAAATGTTTTGGGTTGGTTAAAATTCTTTGATTGCAAATTATAGAAAAGCCTACATAAAATGGGTACAAGAGAAAAGTAATTTAATGCTTCCTAGAAAATCCCAGGGATAGCAGGGCCAATTTATCAAGTAGTTACATTGGGCCCACTGTATTATAAATAGGTTCATTTAAAAACAAATATATATATATATATATATATATATATATATATATATATATATATATATATATATATATATCATACACACACACACACACACACAGAGAGAGAGAGAGAGAGAGAGAGAGAGAGAGAGAGAGAGAGAAACACATATATACACACATACAAAACACATAAACATATATTTATACATGTAGATATGCCTATATATGTATATACATTTATTTATTTATTTAAATACAGAAGAGAGCCTGGAACACACCAGTCATCCTGCAGCCCTATCTGCTGTGAGGTCCTTGGCTTCCTCTCCTGCTCTCCTTCCTCTCAGCCGTGCTGCCTACATTGGCAGAGGCCTCCTGTCCCCTCCGTGGTCACTCCCCTGACCGCCCCGCCACTGCTGTCTTACCCTGTGCTTTCCCTGTAGCTCAAGCATGCACCTGCTCCCGGGGTCCTGCGTTCCATCTTCCCTCCACCTCAAGCTCTTTTTCTTCAGATCACTTCCTCCCTTCCTCCAGGAGCGAGGGCAGCCCCTAGAAAGGCTTTCCTTCATCAAACAGCGATAACAGACGGGCGAGTGAAAGACGGGCGCACACCCTGGACACCACTTCCTCAAGACTCCAGTTCCCTGGGGGAAAGACCAGGCTCTCTAACGCGGAAGACCTGAGCAAGTCTTCTTTATTCTCATTGGCCCACCCTGTGTCACATGCCTATGCATTAATCAATCACTGTGGAAAGAGGTAGTGAGTCTCATTGGCTCTTCCTTGGTCACATGCCCACGCCTGAGCCAATCGCTGTAGAAAGAGGACCTGACTGACTGTTAGGTCAGGAATGAGGCTTCTTCTCTCAGTGTTGGGCGTCAGGTGCTGGCATCTAAGGACAGTTCTCCAGTGTGAATAAGGTACAGTTACCAGAAATGGAGTTGGGGGGGAGGCGTGGGGTGGGGCATCTGTAGCTGAGGATAAATTCAGTTTCTCACTCCAGAATGTTCCTTGGGTTAGTTTTGATGGGTCGTATTCCCTCCACACCTTGATTCTGGCAGTTTTCCCTGCACTCCATTTCTCAGGAGTTCGGCTGGTCTCTCAAGGGTAGATTTCTAAACCATATTTTTTTTTTTTCTTAAAATGGATTAAGTATTATTGCCTGCTTAAAAATGGTTTGAAATTTAAGAAAATGATAAATGGCTTATGAGCAATGGAGAACATGCACGCGTGTGGAAAGGAAAACGTTGTGACCTAGTTGAAGAGAAGTTATTCCGAAGAGAAGAAGAGTGCCCAGGATCCGGCACCCACTTCTTACAGCTGAAGAGTGGCTGTCATCACAGTAAGACACGTGGCCATCACCTGGTGGCCACTGCTCTGCAGAGGTCACCAAGGATCTGCTGGAGAACTGTGAGGGAGAGGGAGTCTTCCCAAGGATATTTGCAGGGTCTAAATCACATAAGTTACCGATAGGCAAAATATGCAGGGGACTCTTGCAAACCAATAAGAAAAAGACAAGTCTTGTCAGCACACTGGTGGGAGGGAGATTCCTGCAGTGCTGGGTCTCAGGGATGAATTTCTCTTTCATCGCCCCACCCTGGGTGCCCCAGGGGAGTATAGAGAGGTAAAAGTGTATCATTGGTGAAGCATGGAGCTTGGCACATGAGTTGAAGCATGGCATACAAATTAGAAACAAAAAAGTAGGTTTCAAAATGGCAATGTGGCTAGATTTCTAAAAAGGTATATACTGAGTGAAGAAGGAAATGTCATGAACACACTGTCTACCCCACATATGGTGATGTTTATTTTGCCAGAACATATGCAAAGCACCATGCCCATAGTAAAATAGGTGTTAATATGTTAAAGTGCTTGCCTACAAGTGATGAACGTGGAAAATGATTTCTTGGTTGAGCCATTTGAAATCACCAATATTTGATGTTTTGACCCACAAAACTTCAATTTCATATGTTCAACGTAATTAGTAAACAAGAAATCTTACTTGGAGTAATAATAATAATGTTCCCTGCAAGAAATGAAATTAAGTTAGCCTGTATACCTGAGTTCAAAGAAAAAAAATTAAATGAAGACTTTTTTTAAATATGCATTTCCTGGACTTGATCTCTCTGCATGATTTCATCCTGCTGCTAAATATTGTAGCATGGTCCAAAGAGCAGAAGAGCTTGCTTGCTGTACCAGAGAGACACCCCTGAGCAAATGCTGGCTGGATAGTGACTGAGCTGTTTGTCCTGTGGATTCAAAATCACCATGTAAAGTATCAGCTCCTGAATAGGAGTAACAGAGTAACCTGTAGAGTGCGGGGTAGGTGTATTAATTGTCTGGGTCAGGGAGAGAGCTTTGTTCCAGGGTGCTCACAGATATGGGTGGAACTCAAGGAAAGCTACTAAAGGATGGCGTTTTCATGTTGGGCGGATCTGTCTCCTCACTTCCTGTGAGCTGTGGCAAGGGACAGAACTTCATCTCAACATCTGTAGAAGTCCTGTGTTTTGGGAAGCAGTGACCACAGGCAGCAAGGATAGTTTGCTGGGATGGAGCAGAGGGTGGCCTGATCTTTTTATATGCACTGAATTTTATGAATGCAACTTTGGCCAATTTCTTCCCACCAGAGGCTTAGTTTCCATCTTTATGAAAAGTGTGGGTTGGATCAATCACAGTCCAAAGACCACCAGATGCTGAAGCTGCGGTTGGGGCTAGAGGAGGCTCTGCTTGTCGATTGGTGTAGTAGATACAAGGAGTACTTGAGAACAGTGATCAGCAGCTGGCCAGCCTCTGCTCTGCTCCCTGGTCCAGCTGCCTTGACACTGGCCCAGGGTCCCATCTGTCTATTACTGGAACAGGCTTCAGCCCCCGGCTTCTATTTCTTCACCTGTGAAATAGAGTTTTTAAGAAACAGTGTTTGTCTCAGGTACTGGGTCTGGCGTCTGTGAACCGACATAATGATAGTTATTTTATAGTTGAAAGCATTTTTTGTGTGTGTGTGTGAGAGAACGTGTATTGTTTCCAATAGTTACTGGTGAATTGAAAAGTATGTTGTTTAATGATCTATTTTCCATTTGAATTTCATCTATAATAAATTGTCTCTTTATATTCTTTCCACATTTTTCCTCTTTGGTTTATATTTTTTCCTATTCTAAAGAATATCATGGCATTAACCTTTGTTTTTCCTGGTACCTATGTGGTTTTATAAATATTGCTATTAAGAAGCACAGTTTAGTTCCTGCTCTTTGACTGGGCTGGCTTCATGGTGGCTTTGATCTATAGAAAGGGGTGAAACTGGCATTAAAGCACTTTTGATCCTTGGTAGCAAAGGATCTTGTCCTTTTGGTCCCCTTTGGATTGTCTCTGCCATGGATAAAAACACTAGCCTTGCCTCCTTGAGGCTGAGAAGCCATATGAGAAAGAGGCCTGGCCAGCACCAGTCTCTGTACTGGACTACCCAATGACAATAGTCCAGTTGACCCCAGGAGACTAGTCACAAGATCCACCAAGCTGAGCACAACACACATATCTGACTCCAGATACAGCAAATACAATGGCTGTTACAGCCACTCCGTCTTTTGGTGTTTCGTCTTTTGGTGTTTGTCATACAGTTTAGATAACACCACATACACACACACTCTCTCCCCCTGTGTCTGTACATATGCATTTCTCATTACCACAGATTGGAGGGGAGATCACTGAGGTTTAGAGGTTACATTTTAACCTCCACTTCATGCGTCTCCTTGTTTGAGTTTTTCCAATAAGCAGTAGTAGTTTTTCTTCATAAGAAAGCGGTCTTAGGGGGCAAAGGGTGGAGTGAGGGCTGTCAGCTGGAGCGACCTCTCCAGGCTGCAGTGAGCTGCACAGCTGCATTCTCCTGGGCTTCTCATGGTTTATTTTACACAAATTTCCTCTGTCTGCCACTTGTGTCCCTGTCATTATGTCATGTTCTCAGATGGAAGCTCCCATCCCTGAGCTCTCCATCGACAGCAACTGATGTTTTCGCTCTCTTCCCCTGTTGGCTTTCTACACACTTATTTGCTTTTCTTTCAAGTACAGCACTCACTGCACCCATGGCATTTTATATATTTGTTTTCTTTCTTATTCATCTCTCATCTTCCCATATTTCTTTGCCCTTCTGCTCTGACTCCTGAGAGCAGAACCCCCTTCTTTTTTCTCATTGTGTTGGACTCTGAGTAGGTGCTCCACAAACCCATTCAATGCCTTTCCTGGATGTATTCATCCACTCTGTTATTAATCATCTCAAGATGTCCACTGAGATTCTGTCCTGAGCAGAAGACCACACTTAGTCCAAGACGCTTGCCCGGTGGGTAGAGGCTACTGCCCAACCCACATAACCACTAGAGCTGCATGAGTGCTCCTTGAGCTCTTCCTGAGTGGGGCTCATGTGACTGCTTCCTCAGCTGAGTCTCCCTGCTTGGTTCACAGTGGCCTCCGTGGCACCTGATCCTCAGATGCTTGTGCAGATCATGCTGCCACCCACCTGTCCCCCATCTCAGCTGTGGCCCTTTTCCCCTTAATGCATTTCCTCTCTGCTGTGAGGTCTCAGGTATCCAGAGCATCTTGGTGCCCCTCTGTACTGATCTGAGTCTCATGGGAAAACATCACCTGCCCCCCACCCCACTGGGGCAGCAGTGCCCAGGTATCTCCTTACTCACCATCTCAGCAAACGTAAGATGTGTATTGTCTCACAACCTCTGTAGGGGGACTTTCAACTTTGGAACAACCACCAAAAATACTTCCTTGTTTTCTTCTCCAGTGACCCTTCCTCTCAAAGCTCAAGGAATCTTCATTTCTCTTTTGACAGACCAATTGTCTTTTGATGGGCCGAGTGTCCCTCTGAGCCACTTGTGTCACAGATGTGATGATCTGGGTCTACCCACATCACTTCGCTTCCTCTAAAGTATTCTGTTTTCTCAATCATTGTTGTGCTATAGGTTTTCAAAATTTGACTTGAAGACTTTTGAAAGTCAAGAACTGATATTTGGTACTCTGTGTTTCTGTGGGAACCTTCTTGACTTCAACAGTGGACAGCAGGGCCTAAATTGAATATAGGTGGAGGAAGAATTCTAGGCACGACAGTGATTAATTTATAAAAAAATTCCACTCCATGGACAATATATTGTACCTGATAAAAGGGATAATAGTGTCAACACTGTTTTCAACCTAGATATTTCCATTTAACATGTTTTTGAGCATTTTTTCTTATAAGCATTTGAGTCTGTGTAGTCTATATAATTCAGCATGCTTTTTAGCAAGCCTCAACGCCTTAACCAGTATAATATTGATGTACATTTAGGTTCCCCCAGTATTTGCAAATGCAAACACAACTTCAGTGAAGATCATTGCACATATATTTTTGTGCTTTTGCAGTAGGTCCTTAAGGTACTTGTCAGGACAGAAGGTGAACACAGACATGTTACCAGAGTGCCTTAGGCTTTCCCTCCATGGGCAGAGTCTGTTTTCTCTCTTTAAGAAATTTGGTGGAAGGATTACAGGAGAAGAATTGGAAAGGAGACTAAGGTCAGCCAGGGAGTTGTGAACTCCAGGTATGGTCACCTACACTGCTGGCAGTTCTGCCCAGGGGCTCGCCACTCAGACCTCTCAAGCCACCTCCACACCTGATGGGTGGTGGTCAGCCTTGGCCAATGGAGGCACCAGCAGGAGTTTGCCAGGGGAAAGGAGAATGAGTGGCGTGTTTCCTCCCACTTCTTTGAGCATCACAGGATGGTCTAGAAGCTCCACACCCATCTAGAGCATTAGCTGTGCTTGTGTTCTCAGAGGCTCCAGCGCCGCCATGTGCTCCCCTTGGTCATTCCTGCTCAGCAAGAGTAGCAGCTTGGCCCTGATGCCAGTTTCTGGGATCTTCAACAATGTGTCTTACTTTCCTTAACCTGTACACATTCCCTTCACATCTCAAAATAGTCTTTCCATTCAATTCTGTTCCATAAATCAATTTGCACAGAATCCTGCTCATGCTGCGACTGCTCCTGACTTAGCAGGTAAAGGCATGGGGACTCTTGTCTGCCAGCAGCAGGCCGGCGTGAGGAATGCCTGAGTGTGTCACCTCTCCTTGACACCAGCTGCCTGACAGCCACTGGCAGAATGGACGGTCCTGGCCCAGCCATGCCATGGGCCACCTGGCCTTGGAGCATCTGAAGGATGTTGGGGCTGGAGGACCATCCAGTGAATTTCCAGGCAGTTCACGAATTAGGTGCTGGTCTTTTAATATAAGGGCTTTTTATTCATTTCATACTTTATTACAGTTACTTGAAGGCATTTCCATGAACATTCAAGGTGCAATATTGTTGAAAAGTTGTTAAGGGAGTTTAATTCATTGAGATTTATTTAAGTCACAACAAGACCTGACATCCCATATCCTCTTGAATTATGTTACCTCCAATGCTACAAATTTTTCACTTGGTTGAGCAGCAGTGAACTGACAACCCTTGAGCTCCAGTTTTTAAAGCAAAAATTGTTGGAAAATGGACCCTTTGACTATATTGGCTTAATTTAGCAAACCCGTAGAACTTGGTAGAGGAAAATAAGATTAGGTATTAATAGTTAGACATTTCAGGGATTTGTCAAGAGGCACTGTGAATGTTCTAGAAAGATTAGGTAGACCAAAATGGAAATACTAATCTTTAAAAAATAAATTAATCTTGTTTTTGATAGTGATTCACACTTTTATACTGATTTCCCTATATGTTACTTAAAATAGGGTTAAAAATCAGTTTAAATTACCAAGAAAGTTAAACCACCAGTATGCAGATGTTAGGACTCTGCCTCATTAGGAATTTTCTGTTAATTTGTTATATTAATTTCCTATTGTTGCTATAATAAATTGCCAAAAACTTAGTGACTTAAAACAATAAAAAAACATTGCCAGCAATTAAAAAAAAAAAAAAAACAACTACAAGTCTGGAGGGCAGAAATCCAAAGCAAGGCTCTAGGGAGCTGAGGTCAGGGCGTCCAGAGAATCATATTCCTTCTAGAAGGTCTAGGGAAAATCTGTTCTTTTTCCAGTTTCTATACATTTCCAGTATTCCTGGCTGCGGGATCCCTTTCTCCCCTTTAGATGCAGCAGTGCAGTGTCTTGTGACAGTGTCTTTCCACTTATGTGGACCCCTGTGAGAACATGAAGTTTGCCCAGAGAGTCCAGGAGAACATGCCCATCTCAGGATCCTTAACTTAGTCAAACAAAAATGCCCTTCTGCTATGGAAGACAGTGTATTTACAGGTGCTGGTGATGGGAACAGAGAAGCCTGGGTGTCCATTATTCTGTTTATCACGTGTAGTGGGTGCAATATAAAAGAGTCAGTATTGTAAACAGTAGAGCCCAATGGAGGAGCGAACACATTGGCTCATGAGTTGAGAGCCCCAGGGGTGAACAGGAAATGTACCTGTATCTGTGTATTAGAAATAGCTCAATGGATCCTTCCACTATTTTTTTTATATATATATATTGCATTCAACACACTTTTTTTAAGTGCCCACCCTGTGAGGCCCTTGTAAATTGGACCTGGTCCCTTCCTCAGGTGCTCACAGGCTGCAGGGAAAAGCTGCAGCTCTGTTTCATGACGCAGGTGTGCCCATGGAGTGCCTTTGTGGGGGCCCACCCGCAGCAGAAGGGACCTAAGTTATTCAGCTTTGTCCTCCTGTGAGTCCTGATGGTCTTGCCCCTTGTGGCTCCAGCCATGTTCTCTAGTGTGCCTGTGAGCTCCACCAAGACAGGCTGTGCCCTCTGCAGGACAGTGCCTGGCATGGGGTGGGTACAGTGGGCTCCTTGTCAGGGTGCTCATCTCATGGGGCATATCAGATGCCGCAGCGGGTCCTGCAGGGGCTGGCACAGGTGAAGGAGGAAGGAAGAGACTGGGGACCTGCACCCCTCCTCAGGGAAGTTTGTCAAGCTGAGATCTGGCTCCAGCGCAGTGCATCACACAGAACCTGAAAACCTTGTACATTGTGTGAAGTCCAGATTTTAATGTTGGCAGCTTACTTGCATTGTTTTAAATTTTAGATAAAGATAGAAAAAGAAGTCGCAGGGCACTCCCTCCGCATGTGCAACCTTTCAGTTAAGGCCTGGGACGCAGGGGTGGGGCTGGGAGAGCTGCTGCTGACATGTGGACCAGGGGACCAGGCGGCGGGCAGCCCTTCACCCTGTGGATGTCTGTCTGCCCTCTCTCCTGAGCTGAAGCCATCCTGGCATCTGATGGCATCTCTTCTCCCTGGCTCTTGGGATGTGTGTCCTGTCATCTCGTCTTTTCAGGCCCCCTCTTTGTAACCCATATGTAAATCAATTTATGAAAACCCAGGGCCAGAATTCCAAGACCCCCACTAGTGCCTGTTGCTCCCTTCAGCCCAAATCATGCCATACACAAATCAGTCGACTGGTGAATTTGCTGAATTCCATTCAGGACGAGAAAAGGGGATGGTGGAGATAGCCACCCCCGCCAACTGATTGATTTAAAAGAGGAGTCACCTCTGTCACAAAATGCATCTCTGAATTCTGTAGCTCCTTGTCTCCTGCCCAGACTAGAAGCACCTGTGGCTTAGAGCCTGGAGCAGAGCTTGGCTGATAACAAGCGTGTTGTGAATACTGTTGGACTACTGCAGAACACACCCCATGTGCTTCAGCAGGGAGTTTTGGGAAACATTTTGACAATTTTGAGAGAGGGATGTGGGGAAACAAAAGAGTTATTGTGTATCTTTCTTCACAGCCACTGCAAAATGGTGCCTGGCTGTCTTAGGTTCAGAAATGATCTCAAAGTGAAGAGTTTTTTTCTTTTTTTGGATTGGATCCTTTATCCATTGGAGTATTGTTTTCATGCCCATCTTGATTTCAGACAAAAAGAGGGACATTGGCTGACAGAAAAAATTGTCAGAAAGCTGAATATCTAAAACATTTTGAATTCAAGTGGGTGTCCCTGGAATGCCCCCTGCCATTGGAGGGGACTGTTTTCCCATCGATGTGGAGATGGGGAACTGGCCCTGTTCCCTGCTTGCTGGACTGGGATGGCGACAGCTTTCTGGAGTGTTGGGAACATGTCCTTCAGAGACCAGAGCCCCATCCAGGTCATGGCATTGGGACCTTCCAGACTCTCCCATTCCTGTCCCCCTTACTCATCTTGTCCCCTGATGCACTAGGCTCTACTCAAAGCTCTGGAAGTGGCCATCCCTTCAGAACGTCATGACCCCAACTGGATGGCAGTGCTCAGGACCTGTCCTCTCCCTGCTTTAGAACCCTTGAGTTTGCAATCTGCACACTGCGATGCCCCAGGCTGGTGCTGGGCTCGACTATGGGACTGGCTTGGGCAGAAGCACGCGAGCAGCACCCAGCCGTTCCCAGCAGACCTCCAGATTCCAGGGAGCATCAGCTGGTTCCTCTGGTGCCTCACCACTCCCCCTGAAGAGAACTAACCCCCAGCAGCATCCTGTCCTTGAAAGTTACCATGCTGGGATGACCAGAGGCAGAGTTGCCCTGTGCAATGTCACTGCAGCCTGGTGCCCCGCACTGCTGCCTGTTGGCTGGTGGCTTCTTCCTTTCCATCCTCAAGCCACCCGTGACTCAAGCCTGCCACCTCCTGCACTGCTCCCAACCGGCCCAACCAGCCCAACCTCCCCTTCCCGTGCAGCTCACCAAGAGGAGGTACATTTTGCATCAGGTTTGGGCTTAGGTGTCAGTTCTTTTATGGTTTAAGGGCGGCCCTTAAGTTTCAACCTGATGGTGACCTTTCTTGGTGTTTGCTCTGTTGGGGGCTTGACTGTGTCACTCTCAGCCCTTCCTGCAGCCTGGCCTCAGAGGTCTGTGCTTGGTGTCTTTCCCACCATGGAAACGGTGCCCCTGCTTCGTTCCTCCCCATGGAGGCAGCCCGCATAGTAGTAAAATTATGGCACTGGAACCCAGGTAGAACCCCAGCTTTGCCACGTGCTGGCGATGAGACCACTGTCCAGCAGTGTTCCCCTAGCTGGCCTCTGATTCTTCACCTGGGCAGTGGGGATAGTAATAGGAGGAGCTCCCTTGATCTTTATGCAGAGCACAGAACAGAGGTGTTTGATGTGCTCAGAGCTCGGGGTGGACTGGGCAGCTCATGTCATCCCAAGCGTCTCTCACAGCATCTGCACTTGGGAACCATCGTCAGCTTCTGTTGGAGGACAGTGCCCGCCACCCTCCCATGGTGACAGGTTATGGGTCATTGTCCATGGTCTTCAGATAGAACTGTGATGGTCGGCAGACACCTGGCCCCCTGAGGTTCCCAGGTCCTTGGCACCATCCTTGGCCATGTTTTCCTCACCTGTATTTACTAATGGAAAACATCTGTCACTTTCTGTCACTGGGACCAGATACTTGAGGTAATCAACTCAGGAGGAAAGTCTCTTCAGACTCATGGTTTCAGAGGTTTCATCCAAGGCTGGTTGACCCCATGCTTTTGAACACTGTGGCAGGGGTGCGTGCAGAACTACCTACCTCCCAGCGGCTGGGGAGTTGTGGAGGGAGAGAGGAAGGTCAAGGGTGTGGCCCTGGAGGCCTCCCTTCCTTCCCCAGGGCCTCCTCCTAAGCTTCCACCACCTCACCTAGCACAGTAGGCTGGAGACGGAGCCTTGGGCACCTGGGCTGTTGAGGGGGGTGGTGGAGATCCCCACTGGCACAGTGTCCTGCTGAACGTGCTGCAGGGTCTCTCTGGGGCAGGCAGTGGGCACACAGCCTGCTGCTCAGGTGGACAGCAGGAGGCAGCTTGCAGGAGAGGCAGCTCCTCTGAAGAGCAGGGCTAGGCTATGCGTTCCTGGGGCAGCCTGGATGAGTGTCCCCCAATACACAAGGCTCTGGAGACGAAGGGTGAAGAAGCTAAACCAGAGGGATGGCCACCGTGGTGCGGCAGGACTCCCAGCAGGGAGCTCACCTGTGCCCAGCACCCTCGCTCTCCACCTGCCTCTGCACTGGACTCCCTCATCTTCCTCCCAGCAGCTCTGCAGACCGGCTGGTGGTCAGCATCCCTCCCTGTGCGACTGTGCAGCACTCATGTCAGACATGGTGCTGAGTAACACGGCAGCGTTTCCACCCCTCTCCATGTCACATTCCACTCTGTTTCCTGTGAAGTCATTGCTTTATCAAACTTTCCTCTAACCAGGGTGGCCATTGGACTCAGTGCTGGTTGATGAGAGCTTATTTTGAGATTTCTGGAAAATTACTGTTTTCCTGGTAAAAGAATGGACCTAACAGGAACTTTCACTCTCTTTCTGAATGGAGAAGCTGTGATGACTGGAACTGTGGCAACCATCTGTGGATGTGAGTTACTAAGCATGAAAGAAGATGGTAGAGGTGAATTGTACAAGGAGCCCATGTCCTTGGTTTCATTGTAAGTCACTGCACTCATCTACAAGCACTGATTGCTAGATTTTCTGCACTAGGAGATATTGTCAACTATTAAGCCAGTATTTTTAAAAGTTACATTACTTGTAGGTAAATGTCTCAGAATTCTTAGAGCACCTATTATTTGGAAATTCTCCACTGTACCTACGCCGAGCACAAGAGAGGGAGACGTAGTCGGTACCTCTGGCTGATCTTCCCAGTGGGCAGTGAGATGTCTATGAGCAAAACAGGAAGCAGTGGAAGAGGAGCCACTGGGGCCACATCTGCAGCTCCGTGTTCCCTTGTCCACATCATCAACCCAACGACTGCTTCAGGAGCTTTCAGTGTTGGAGGCCATCCTCACACGTGATTTGAGTTACCTCCCTGGCTGGGTGAGAGGCGCTTAGACACACTGTGTCAGATCTATTCCTCACCCTTTCCCAGGTTCCAGGGCTTGTCCGTGTAGAGGTGTGTCTGGCCACTGCCCCGAAGATCCAATCATCACTCCTGACTTTGGGATGCTGCCCCCCTTAACTTTCATTGGATGGGATTTTCCCTGGAATTTTTTGTTCCCCAATAAAAGCCCACTCCCTGGCATGTTCTCTCTCTCTCGCTAGTCTCTTCTGTAAACCTCACCACCGCATTAGGTAGCTAGAGGTAGGAGCAAGGAGAAGCCATCTCGGATCTGATATTAAAGGTAATGAGAGTCTTGTGTTTTTAATTTAAAACTCCCTAGCAATTTCTTATGAATCAAACCTCTTTCATGAAGCCAGTGCTGGTCGCGTGGCAGATTTCAGATGAACCATTTGTACTTGTCCATGTTTTATGTTTGGAAACAGGAGAGGATGAGTCCTTTCCCAGTGTCAGAAAGACAGACGAGGAGTGCACCTGCGCATCTGACCAGCGTCTCCAGCTCCCAAGTGGCTCCTGGACAGCCCTCCCTCACTTGGCCTGGTGCCCCAGTTACGCAGAGGGACCTTGTTGTCTAAGTCACCTAACCTGATATTTACTCACAATTTGCCACATCAGCAAAGTGTCAGTGAAGGACCAAGAGGTGACACTTGTCCCCCTCTAGCCCATCATTCCTTCCTTTGGCCTCATGAAGAGTTTGTGGGGCAGGGTCTGTCTTCTCTTTCACTGGTGAGCAAGTGGAAGCTCAGAGAGGTTCTGTGGTTGCCTGAGGAGTGGAGTGGCAGAGGAGGAATGCCAGCCTGGTTGTGCAAGGAGAGCCACAGCATATGTGCCTGCTTTTCCCTCCCCAGGCTCCCCTGGGACAGTGCTGTACTGAAGATACTCTCTGCCACAAAGTGTGAGACATCTCACAAGGCTGCTGGAGTTAGAGTCATGGGAGTCGCTGCCTGAATCATGCAGGTCCCACATTAATAATCTCATCTGTCAGGCCTCTTCCCATCACAAGTGACAGAAAATCCACTCACAGTGTTTTGAGAGGGAAAGGAATTTATTGACTCAAATTACTCATAAGTTCAGGAAACAGCAGCTGCAGGTCTAGTTGGATCCAGCAGCCTAAGTGTGTTCATCGGGTTCTTCTTTCTCTGTGAGATGTCAAGGGTGGAAAAGCAGAATTTAATCATAAGTCAGTGGCTGGGTGATCCTCTATTACCTGACTTAGCAGGCTACAGGCAGGAAACAAGGGCACAGTGAAGGTCAAGGCCAAGTCTAGATTAGGGCTCAGAGAAAAAAGATTAAAATTTGGGCATCAGGGCAGCCTTTGTCAGCAGTATAATAGAAAATATCAGGACATGCATCTTAGCCAAGAAGGATTTGCTGGTTCCTCCACTCACATGTCTTTTAGCACTGAAGAGCCAGTGTATTTGGAGGAGGGTGGAGACAGCAGTCCTTGTGTAGGAAGTGTCCTGACCACAAAGCTGGGAGAACAGCCACAGAAATGCCAAGGACTGATCTAACACAAGCAAGAACATGGCACGTGGATGACTTGACAGCCCTCCATGAGGCATTATTAGTCAGAAATTACCCTGCATATGTGCAATCCAT
This sequence comes from Marmota flaviventris, assembly GCF_047511675.1. Lineage (NCBI taxonomy): Eukaryota > Metazoa > Chordata > Mammalia > Rodentia > Sciuridae > Marmota > Marmota flaviventris. The sequence continues at coordinate 128,624,131 of NC_092498.1, forward strand.
TTTATTGAAAAAAAAAAAATATATATAGGTAGGTAGACTGTGGACTTGCCAGTGTAATTAGAAATGTCCTTCTAGCAAATTTTAAAGCATCCAATTTACTTGGATTGCAGTTTACACCTCCCTACACTGGCTAATCAGTCTGTCAAGCATAATAGCCTTTTGGAGCTGGGAGTCTTGAATCCTGTGTGAATGGGCTTATCAGCATGTCTTAGGAAGAGAATATATGACTTACTGGCAAAGAAATGGCTGCAATTAGGGAGCAATTATGCACTATCTTGTTACTATGGTTTCAAAAAACACATCTAGCAAACTTTGAGGCAGAGGGATTTGGAAGTTAAAACCAAGGATTCAGAACATTCCAGAATAGGAGATTCCTTGACTCTTGGGGTTTTGTTCTGAAATCCCCAGATCCACCCTTGGAGAGCTAAGAGCGCTGCTGAAGCTGGCTTGGCCAGTCCCAGGAGTGTGAGGGTGCTGCGGGGTGTGGCCTGGAGTTGGTCTGGAAAGCCCAGCACCAAACAGCAGGTGGGCCACGTGATTATATGTGGGCTCAGACGAATCCTGAGGAGCCTGCTGTGGGGGACAGAAAGATGCAGGCCCGCACCTTCATGGCCTTCTGGAGCAGAGACTAAATCAAAGTCAATTCCAAGTGTACCTAAGACCTGAGTTCCTGTCCTCATAAACGACCCAGTGACGCCACTAAAGACACAGGTTTCTTGTGGAGCTGGAGCTGCAGACCTGTTAGTCTGTGGAGTCAGGATTCAGAACAGTAGTTCTCACTGGAGATGGGTTCCAGGGGCTGATCCCACCACACAAGGTAGAAATGGGATGCAGGACCCTCGAGGGCAATGTGGACGTCTCTCTTCCTGCAGCTGCAGCTAGGATGCTCATCGATCCCGCACCCCTTCCTGGGAGCCTCCACTCTGCCCTCCAGTCTATCCCAGCCCTGCCCTTCAAAATACCACCAGCTGTCAGACTTCCCACTCCCATGAGATGAGATTTAACAGGACTGCATTGAGACAACAAAAGCACTGATGATGGAAATAAATTAACTGTCCAGAAATAGGAGAAAAGTCAATATATGCTGTTGTGTCTGTATTATAAAATACTACACAGCCGTTTAATAATGAAGTGAGGTCATTTACACTGGGAAGAAAATTCCTCAAGATACATTGGATGCAAAGAGTAACTCATCTAGAATACTGACTTTTATTTTAAAAGTTGTCCTATGCCCCAAACATGCCATTTATGTGCTGTCCAGCTACACAACTATTTAAATACATCGAGAAAGATCCAGAAGAAAGACTCCAACAGGGTAGCACTTCCAACTTCAGACTGGGGACTGGAAAATGAAATGGGTGGCCAGTGGAGCTGGCACTTGTCTGCATGGCTTCTTCACCATAGGAGAATGTAGGCATCGATTATTCTTGTAATTAAATTCTCATTAAAAACTTGAACATCATCAGTAAAAAGCAGGACAAGCCAACAGACTTACAAGTTGCTCATGGCAGGGTAACGTTTCCTCTCACATCCCGATCTGTAGAAGGTCTGAATGTGTTCCTACTCACGTGACAAAGGGGATTTTGCAGATAGAATACCATTAAGAGTCTTGATGGAGGAGATTATCCTGGATTATCCAGACAGGCCCAACAGAACCCCATGAATCCTCACAAGTGGGGAACCTCCCCAGTCACAGTCAGAGAGAGGCACATCTGTGCTAGAAGGATCAGAGATGCCACCCTGAGGGCAGAGGAAAGGGCTGTGGGCCTCTCATTGCTGGCAGCTGCTGGAAGCTCCAGAGAAGAGGTTCTCTCCAGAGGGCCCCGGAGAACCATTGGCTCTTTCTACACCCTGATTTTAACCTAATGAGACATGTACTAGAATCCTGTCCTCCAATCATAACAAATATATGTTTGTTTTTTTGTTTGTTTTTAACAGCAGGAGTAGAAAATTAATACACACCTCTTCAAGTTTTCAGGAATCCCGTGTCTGATGTGTCTGATCAAGATTCCTCAGAGCTGTGACAAACTTGGGGAGTGGTGTGCTGCCCCTGCCTTCTTCAGAGTAAATGATCCTTGCCTAAGGTGGCTCACTGCAGGCTGTTTCCATGGACAGAGGCCATGAAACAAACCCAAGGGGTCAGTCCTGAAGGTCAGAAGTGGAAATCAGGCCCCAGGAACAGAAAATGGGGACTTCACAGCAGGGAGGTCACCTAATGGTCTTTCTAGACCATCACGATCAGATGGGAACGGAAGAAGGACCTGCCTGAAATACCAGGTGTGTCTACAGTCAAGAACTTTCAGTCTCTCTTGCCTGGCAGCCCCAGATCCTAAACCCACTTTTAAGAACTGGAAACAATGTGCCAACAAATTGAGCAGAAGCAGACTGCTTCAGGGCTATGCCACATGCAGAGGGTTGCCTCTGCCCCAACCCTGCAGGAAGCTCCCAGCAGGAACAAGGACAGAGGAAAAGGAAAAGTGACTTTCAGGCATTGGCATGCAAACCCCGGCCAGACAGAGTGCTCCGTGGCCCAGGAAGCTCTGTCTCCCATCCAATCTGTGCCCTGGCCTAGAGCACACCTCCCACTAAACCCCACATTCCTCCTTGCCCCACATTTGGGTTCTGGAATGTTCCATCCCAATGCAGCTTCTTGAGTCCATTAAAATGACTCTGTTCTACATATGAACATGCTATTTGTTCCTGGCCAGGTCCTGACTAACCTGGAGGCTGCTGGCTTTTGTCACTGCCCCTCTGCTGTGCTGGCCTTGGTGCTCACTTGGGGTGTGGGCTCTCCTGCCCCCACCTCATGGGGAAGTAGCCTGGCATGGGCTGCCAGTGATTTCTCCAGGTCTGCCTCTAAACAAGCATATTGAGGCCCCTGAAGATGGAGGGGTCTCCTCTGAGACAGGGGCAGGAGGCTCCCTCAAAGGCTATCTTCAGAAGGCTGGTGGAATTTGGGAGGCAACGAAACAAGAGAGGTCTACCAGGTATGGAAATGTAAGACAGCCTTGGTCCCTTGACATGGTTTCAGAGGCAGTTTTCATCATGGGCCAGGAGGCCAGCAACAGCACAGGCACCACCAGCCTGGACAGCTTCCAGATGCTGAATGACCTCTCTGCACTTCAGTCCTTAAGGGGAGACTGAAGGCCAGGGCGATGCCATGGGAAAAGCCCACAATGAGCAGCACCAGAACCTGCTCCAGAACCAAAAGCAGCAAGTGGGAAACCTGAGAGGCAGGATACACACAGCCAGGGGGAACCACCATGGGGCCATTCAGGCCAGAAGCCCTGGGGGGAAGACTCAGTCCTTGCCCCTGCGTGACTCTGTTCCCCAAGCTACGAAAGGTACTTGCCCCTTGAAGAAACCTAGACAGAACCAAAGAAGCCCCTAGCTGGGGACACTGCTGACCACAGTGGATACACAGGTGGCACTGGCTGGCATTCCTACTTCACTCTGAATGTCACCGTCACCTGCTCCACTGGGAACAGACCACATTGTGATTCATTCTCTGGAGGATTTTGTAAGCTTGGCCTCTCCCACCCTGTCTTCCCACCTGTGCAACTCAAGTCCCGTGACCAGAACAACAGCCCATGAGCTCCCAAACACTAAGGATCCCCCTGTCTGAACTAGAACCCACCTGAGGACATTAGGTCATAGGTAGCCTTGAAGAGTATACCATAGTTCTCAATGGAGGTTTGCGCATCTGTGACCCAGGTCTCTATCACCAGAAGATTCTCCAACTCATGTCCCTAATGGTAACACAGCCAACATGTCCCAGTTGCCGGGTGCCAATGTGTGCCAGACACTCTGTGGGCAGTTTTACTAGAAGTTAACTAGAAATTTAAACTGCAATTTTGGCCAAAAGACCAATATAAATACCTGCTGCTATTCAGAGAAGGTATCAGACCACATGGAGGACTTACAAAGTGGCCACAAAAACCAAGGACACAAGCAAGTACCCAACGAAACACCTGCCTCCAGAGAGCACCTGTTTGCCTGCTGACACTGCGCCCACCAAGCCTGCCTGGTCTCTCCTAGCTCTTCCCATGTCTTTGTCTCCCTGTGTCTGGTCTGCAGACTCAGAACCTTCAGTAGCAGGTGACTGTAGGGGACATGGAAGCTAATGTCGTGGACAAGAGGACAGGCAGGCCATGACTATGTCTCCCACAGAAGCTCCACTGGGGAGGGGAAGAACTTGTCCTTGGAATTGGGAGTTGGGATGCACATGGGATTGGTTATTAGACCAAGAGGGTTTTTAATCCAAAGGTACGGATCTGCCATTTTCACCCACAGGCAAGAAAAAATGACCCAGCTGAGCAAGTCAAAGGGAAATGTGAATCCAAATGAACTGATCTGGGGATTACACCTCGGAACTTTCTTTAACGAGGTCCTTCACAGCATTCTCCAGCTTCCGGGAGGCTCAGGGAGCTCCTTGGCAGGTCCCAGCATCACTCCAGCCTCTGCTTCCACGGCCACAAGGACTTCTGTTCCCTGTGTCCCTATGTCTTCTCTCCTCTTATTAGAGCACCAGTTACTGAATTAAGAATCACACTAAAGTGAGGATGGTATGGTCACAGATACTGAAATCATTAGACCTGCAGAACCTCTGTTTCCAAATAAAGTCATATCTGAGCTTCCAGGTGGACATAAATTTTGGGAGATGACTGTTAATACCTGTAGGTGGATGGGGAATGCCCTGAAAGGTTCTCTTAGGATAACTTAGTTGTGTACCCCATTCTTTGGCTCCAAATTACAGAGCATACCATGACAGAAGAGATCAGAACATTTTCCAGGAGCACTGAAAAGAAAAGAGCCGGGGCGCGCCCCTGGGTCCACCATCCTTGAGAACCACAGCCCCATGCATCTTAGATCCTGGAGCCTCCTTCATCACTCTGCTCTCAGATACAGCCTGAATCTGCTTATGAGCCAAGCTTCCACTAAGCCCAAGGGAGGGAGGAGGTCTGGCCACCTCCAAGCCAATGGAAAGAACCAAGGCAGATGTCTGGGGTCTGGGGCCCTCACCGTCAGCAGCTGGTTACCCACCCACACAGCTCTTTAATGACACTGGCATTTCTAAACTCTTCCAGTCCTCAACACACCGGGAGGTTCTCAGAGAGAGCTAAGCTGATTTCCAAGGGGCTCACTGCCTGACTTAGGAAGCAGCTGCATCTGCCACATGCCATGGATATGCCTCCATGAAACCATCTTCACGTAGAAACTGGTCCCAGTGTGCACACAGAAAACAAAGGATCTGCAGGAGCCAGTTCAGTAAGGTTTACAAGTGAAAAAGGTGCAAAGCAAATCACCTAAAGGCACCCCAGGAGCTCTCATGGGGCAACCAGTAAAGAGGAAGGTATCAAAATGTAGCTTTTCTGATTAAACAGCTGACATTAGGTCCATGGGAATTAGCAAACTAAAACCATCTAGTGTTCCTCTTAATAAGAAGAACTGAAAAAAATCCTGCTGTGGCACCAGCTTTTTAAAGCTAAGATGTCTTACCATTTCAAAAGGGACAGTACCCACAGAGGCTGTCTAACTGATCACAGCACAAGCCAACCAGCTCATTCGCCAAGTCCTCTGCCAGCCAGCAAGTTGCTGGGCCCAGACCAAGCCACTGCCAATGTCAGCTCCAAAGCTCACAAAATTGTGGAAGGAACCACTTGTCCTGGAGGACAGCATCACAGGTCCCCAAGACTGCCCCCATGTTCAGAGATCCACTGGAACCACACACGGTAACCTTGCAAGAAAGGCTGTCTAAGGACTGCAGGTCTTTCTCAGCTTGTGATGAGAACTTTGTTCTTCACACAAAACTCAAGATCAAACAGAATAAAATGCATGCCCAAGTCACTCCATCCCAGTGAGGATAATTAGAGTCAAGTTCAGCCAAGCACAGAGCAGTGTGAGGAAAGCCTAATTCATAGAGTCCTTTGAAAGCCTGTAGGATGAGCTGTTACTGCAGGGCTTTATGCAGAAAGGTCTCTTCTCCATTAAATGAGGAATTTCTGCTTTCCAAGGCTGGAGCCACAGTGCACAAGGACAGCCTTGTTCCCTGTACTACACACACACACACACACACACACACACACACACACACACACGCATGCTAACATCCAAGGACCCCATGTGTAAAGTGCCCCCATACTATGTTATTGCACGTCACCATCCCGAGTCCCCAGGCACATCCTGGGTAACAGCTGCACCACTTCCAACTATCTGGGTAGCAAGACCCACCATGTGACTGCCTGCAGGCTGGGATGTGGGTAGCAGTCCTGAACTCGGATTAGCCTCAATCTTTAATGGTTCACAGGTCTTGAGAAGGGTATGCTCTGTGTTGGGGAAAGGGTGGGAGGAGGAAACATGGAGAGGAAAGCACAGAGAGGCTCTGAGTAGCCTCATGGGAGAATTCTTATCAGACAGGACTTGTAAACTGGTGGCTGAGCTTCACCTTGACAAGTGATCAAAATGAAGAGAGGGGAATTAAAGAAAAAAAAAAAGACATTCAGCACAATATTTGTGAAAAATGCAGCAAGAGAGGAAATGGAGCATGACTTTTTCGATATTGGCCATTTAATCCTGCTAAATCCACACTGTGGGCTCTTCTTTCTCCTCTTTACTTTTCAGTTAAGCCAATGACAGGAACTCCACCAAAACACAGTGTGCAAGGACAATCAGATTAGGCCAGGATTACTTTTTATGTATTTTAAGTTATATTCTAGGAGCCAGAGAAAAGAGACCTTTTAAATTTTTGTCAGCTAGCATGCTTGCTAGAAGTCCATTTCCATGTAATTGAGTCTATAAATATTAATTTTATCTGTTTCTGATCTGTTTTTGAGAAGTCTTTTAGATTTAGGGAAATGTTTCATGATACTCACACTTTAAGAATTACCAATACCCTTTGAAGAATCCAGAATACTGTTTCTGCCATTAGATCTTTTTTCTGTAGAGTAGGGAAGTGGAGTGTGTGTGTGTGTGTGTGTGTGTGTGTGTGTGTGTGTGTGTGTGTGTGTAGGTACATCCCTTTGTGCTTGAATTTTGGAGAGCTGACATTTGGAGTGGGGGTGGTAACACAGATTGCCCCATTAGGCCTTTTTCCAAAGGTTCTGCTTCCTCAAAGCCCACCTCTATGAAAGACACCTCTTCAGGGAACTGGGTGCCTGCTCGTGAGCCCTAATCCTGGCAGACCCTGAGGTGGCTCTGCAGAAGCACCATCTGTTTACACATGGCCATGAGAGGGAAGAGGGCTGGGGGTAGAGGGGCAGGAACTGTCTCTCAGGACACCCGCAGCCATCTCTTGGCTCAGAACTCAAGCTGATGGCCACAGCTCAATTCCAGGGAAGGATAAAGGTCCTGCTATGTTTTCCAGAAAGGTGTGCCAAGGATGAGGACTTTTGTCCTTCCCCAAACTTCCATGAAGTGCTGAGATACCAAGCTGGTAGAGCCAAGACTTGCCCACACAGGAGGCTTGGGAACTTGAAGAGGAAGCACAGTCTCTGTGTTCCAAACCTCCCATTTTCTCACAAGGGTCCTTCTGGCAGTTGATTGAAGGGCGGATAGAAATAGAAGAACTCCTAGTAAAGGACAGGACCAGGACAGCAAAGGGGGGACCAAGGCCAGAGCATCCACCTGAAGGTCAGGACACTGGCTTCTATCCCTGGCTCACTCATGAACTTGCTTTGGTGCCCAAAGAAGGCAGCTGGCTTAGGGAGTTGCCATTTTCCTCATTAATGGTGAAAACATGAGTCCCAGCTACATTTTTAAGCTAAAGATCCTTTCTTCAAGTGAAATGTTACATAAAATAAATGTATGTCTACCCTACAAACACTTACCCTAAGCAAGGGAGAAAGAGAGAAGAAAGAGGAGGAAAAAAGAGAAGGAGGGAGGAAAGCAAGAGGTGGAAAAAGGGAGGTGACGGAAAACTGCAGATAATGATTTAAGCGGCATGGGACGGCCAGCCACGTTCCCAGGCAAACGTCGGGTCCCAGACGGAGTGAGAGGGAGGATGGTCTGTGGTTCCCATAATCCACTCAGTTTCCAGTATTTCTTGTGGAGTGAGGATCCCAGTGCAATGAGTGTGAGCCTGATGTTCAAAGCTGTGTGTGCGTGCATGTTGTAATATGGTGCACCAGGCAACTATTGCACAAACCAACAAATTTTGAAACACTTGCAGGAAAACTGGCTGTGTTGACTTAGGGAAGGGGGACATGTCTTCCTATGGGAACTTCTGACTGCCTCTGGGCCCTCTTCACAGGCCACAGAGGAGGGAAAGTGACATGCTCATCTGAGGAGCCCACTCCTCCCTCCCAGAGGTTTGGGAAGCACAGAAGGGCCAATGTGTAACTTGAGTTTGGAGTGTTACTTTATATTCTAGATCCTAGGAAGATGTCAGATTTGACCTTTGCAAACTTATTCCCCCATTCCACAGACTGTCTTTCCATTCTCTTTATGTCTTTGCAAAGCAAAATTTATTCACTTTCCAAAAGCTAAATTTATGAATTTTCTTTTAATGGGTCATGTTTTCTGTGTCATATCTAAGAATTATTTGTCCAATTTGAGATCCGAAGCTCTTTCTCTTGTGTTCCCATGTTCGCTCACAGAATGTATGTAGTTTTGCATACTGGATCTAAAGCCCGTGATAAAATGGGAGTGAATTTTTGGAAAGGGAACATGTTTGGAATACGCACCAAGACTCACTTTTGCATATTTTTATATGTAGCTCTTCCAGCACCATTTGGTGCAAAAATTTGTCCATTAAATTACTTTGATACCTTTGTTGGAAGTCAAGTAACCATATGGGTGGGCTTATTTTTAAGTGCATTTTTAAACCATCGGTCTATGTGTCTATCTTTTTTACCAATACTACTAGTTTGATTTTTGACATATTATACCAATTATAATTATATTATACCAAGTTGTTCATAACATCCTCTAACTACTGCATCATTACCTGTGGCTGTTAGCAATGCTTCCCTTGTCATTCCTGATCTGGGTAATGTATCTCTTACTACTGTTCAGTCTGGTTAGAGGTTTATCAATATTATTGATCATTTCAAAGTAGAAGCTTTGGGCTTCCTTTACTGTCTCTATTTGTTTTCTATAAAAATGTCAAAGATTTTTGTTTTTTTCTTTATTATTAATTTATTTATGCATGTTGCAGGTTTAAATTCCATTACTCTTCTTACTCTCTTTGACTGTCACAGATCAAAACCCTATGTAGGTGATTTTCTTATATAAGAGTGATCTTGACCTTGAGCACAGGTTCTCTCTTACTGATTGGGTTAATGCTGTCTTAGCAGAACACCTGAAACACAGTAGGGCCCTAATGAAAGTTTGGTAAGTGAATAGGTGAGTGCCTGGATGGATGGACAGGCCTAGAATGCATGCTCTGCACCACCTCAGTCCTCATCAGTGACACGGAAATGATGGCAGTGCCTTGGTCACAGTGTGAATGTAGGCACTAAGTAAGGTACTTTGACAAAGATCAGCACTCACTGCTTCAAAGATAGAGGCAGTTATATTTTTTAAATTTTAACATTGCATAATGTTAGAACCACAATACTTCATGAAACTGAAAAGACATCAATCAAAAAGAAAATTAAAATTACACAGCAGAAGTTATCTTTCACTCATAGAACACAAGGGCATCGTATGTGTAGTACAGAATGAATATAAGCAAAGCAAAACATAACACAGCAACAACCCAAAGGAAGGGCCAGTGGACAATGCAGACAGGTGGATGCACAGCAATTCACATGGCAAGAGGCACAGAGCAGTGGCTGCCCTACCACCAGTCACCTGCATGCACATTAAAACAAGGAAGCACCCAGGACACCCACCACATGGCACACCATTTAAAATCTGGCTATACCAAACACTTTAAAGATATAAGGAGACCAGAACTTCCATCCATTTTTACGGAACATAAGTCAGTGCAAGCACCTTGGAAAATCAATTCTATAACATCCAGTAAAATTGAAGGTTCATGTCATATAAAGTAGTCATTCCATTCTGCCACATAATGAAATTTAAATTATATATGAAGGTTTGCCTGTATGCATGATGCTTGTATGCACAGGTCCATATACACATAGAAGTGTTTTATGTAATAGAGGTGTACCTTACACACACTTCATGAACATGAATGTGTGTCATACAAGAGAGGCAAACAGCATTGTCCATAACCTCAGAAATAGAAAGTGACAACTGCCCACCAGCCACAGAATGAATAAAAATCGTGGAAAATAACAAATAGCTATGTTAAAGTGTATCACACCCTCCCCTTTCCACACAGCTAAATCAGAACATCTATAATCAAGGAAACATAACCAAATCACAAACTCTACATGCAGTGTGCTACCACCTACCTGAACACGAAGCCTTGCACACGGCTGTGTGTGTGCATGGTCCCACCTTCCAGCCCCAGCCACTGTGGATTCACCTGAACACCAGGACCCGTCATCCCCTGGCAGTGGAACACAGGAGCACTGGTAACGAACAAGTGCTTCAGGCCCCTTCACCTCCCAGCTGCCAAACCTGCCATCATCCTCCTGAGCCATCTCCCTCAGGCTCATTTGATTTTATCAATGTCTTTCGCCAAAACCAGAGCTCTAACTGCTTGCCAACATTCTCTTTGCCTGTTTCTCTGACCTCTCAAAGCCATCTCCAGAAGATGACAGCACACACTGATTCACACTGTTCCTCAAACACAAGTTCCAGGAATCGCCCATCTCTGCCTCTTCCTGCTACACACCTTGGATGTGGAGCCGCATGGACTGGCAGGCTCGGGTGTTTCTCTGCAGGCCTCTCTAGGGTAGCCAAGAGCACCCTGATGAACTTGGGCTGTGCTATGACAGAGCCTGTCAACAGGTGCAGCAGGCAGCAGTCACACCTGGGAAGCACTCCCTGGGGTACAAGAGGTGCATGTTCATGGGTCTGGCTGGGAGTGGAGCCAGGACATTGTGACCTGGATGTCACTATGTGTCTGCACTGGTTACTAGAGATGTTCTATGCTTTCGTCATGCATTTCACACATATAATCCATATTAACCACATCATTCCAAAACCGGGTTATTCAATTTGGGGCTTGAGGGGAAAGGAGATACCTTCAGGTTCAGCCACTAGCGTCAAAGTGCTTAGGTCTAGAGTGACATGGCTGGCTTCTATGAGGGACCCACTGGCCAGACCCAGTCACAAGACCCTCTCTGATGTTTGGGAGACCAACGAACACAATCCTCCCATACACCTACTAGACAGAGTGACCAAGGCATAATCATGTCATAGAGCCATGAAGTGAGGCAGCAGCATCACCATCTGCTCAGCATGACTCTGGGTCTCACAGTGGCCAGCACCTGTGTGCCACACGTCTACTTATTAACTGGCCCTACATTCATTCCTTTGTCCCTGGCCTGCTGCTTGGCATATGTGCATGTCCAGTGGGAAATGCTAACACAGAATCATACACAGGACTTTTAGTCACTTACCAGCAGGTTATCAAAGTGCAAAACATTCCCCATTGTCCTGTGAGATCACCTTGCCTTTGTGCTGCATTGGCCTGACACACTGGGTCACTTCTACCTCTTCAAGGATAAACTGGCTCATCCAGGAGAGAGTAGTCTATTGAGGCCATGGCCATATATTCATGCCCTGTTAATGCTGACTGGAAAGATTTCACTGGTGGCCAAGAGGGCACTTGTCATCCGAGCCCCTGTAGGTCATACTAGTCTCCAATGGAGAAGTGGCAACTGGGATCAGACTCTCCTGGAAATTGCCCAGGTGACATCTCAGCAATAACATTGTCACCTCTGAAGAACAGCACTGCAGGTGCAGCTCATTGAGTGGGGCTGTGGGCCAGCAGCCACATAGCAGGGTTCTCATCCATGACCAAGGTGGCAGAGACAGGGCCCACATTATGCTCACCACCAGAGGCTCAAATCTACCCAAGCCAGTGAACACAAAGAGGCCTCAGACACTGCTGAGGACTGTATGTGTAGATTCATTGATTTGAGACAATGATTCATAGTTTACATGCATAGAGATTGTAGGGTTTATATCTCCTGCATGAGGTTTCTCCTAATGACTTAGGCATCAACTCCCCTTGGACAGCACACACCTCTCTACAGTGGTCTCTTCACAGGTATGCTCCTGTGCCTCAGCCCACCATCAGTGCCCACCATACCCTCCCTCATCTTGGACAAGGGCAGCTCCATCCTTCCATTTGAAAAGCAGAAACCTTGATTTTTCTTGTCTTCCATTTCCCTAACGGCCCAGATGCAACCTACCAAGACACCTGTCAGTCTCACATGGAAGTAATACACAGCCTGTCACTTCCTCGCCACCAAACCTCCATTGCATTGGCCGAACATGTCACCACCTCTGTTCTGTTCTGCACCTGTGACATATTTGCTCTTCATTTGTGTTAAATCCAGAGTCCTTGCAAACAACCTTACGCTGCCTGGCTTTGCCTGACATGCCCCTTACCTGCCCACCCTAATCTGTCTCTCTTACAATTCACTCTGTGCCAGCTACAGCGAACTGACTCTGACTCATCCACCCTTCTACCCGAGGACTCTGGCACTTGCTTGTCATCTACCTAGAACACATTTATTCATGACATCCATAGCAGCCATGCCTGATGTCCAGCCTTCCTTCACCATGTCTCCCAGTTGTCACCTCTAGCACCTTACTGAGAACCCCTCCCATTGTGACCTCTCTCTCCCTCCCCTGATTTAAGCTTCCCATATGCACTTGGCATCATCTGTTGTATTACCCATTTTACTTTATTTGTAATTAAATAAAAAACATATTTATGTTTCTATCATCTGTTTTCCCCTACTAACTGGAAATTTAACAGGGACAGGGACACGTCAGTTGTGTTAAGTACTACCTCTCTAGCACCTGGAATCCACTAGCACACAGTATGTACCATTCAGCAAATGCACCATGAGTAAATGAAGGGCTCACTATGACCCTTGGAGCATAGTCACCTGCATACAACACCTCTTTGCTTGCATGCAGATCAAAAGTCCAGCTCCCATCTTGGAAACTCACTCCACCTCTGGAGTGTCCTCTTCAGCAGCAGTGACCACCCCTGAATTTCCTGCCTGAATTTCAGACTCCTGCAGTAAGCCCAGACCCCGCACCCCCAGACTGCACTGCAGACAGCCCGGACCCCACATCCCCAGACTTTTCAGTCATCCCAGACCCCATATCCCCAGACTCTGCAGGCAGCCTGCACCCTGCACCCACAGACTCTGCAGTCGGCCAGGACCCCACATCCCCAGCCTCTACAGTCAGCCCTGACCCCGCACCCCCAGACTCTACAGGTGGCCTGGACCCCACACCCCCAGAGTCTGCAGGCAGCCTGGACCCCACACCCCCAGACTCTGCAGGTGGCCTGGACCCTGCACCCCCAGACTCTGCAGTCAGCCAGGACCCCGCATCCCCACCTCCACTTCTCCTGCCCTAGCCCAGGCCTCTGCTGGTCCTCTCACCCCCTCACCCCCTCTACCTGTGGGCACTTGTCCACAGCTCTCCCTCCTCATTCTTCACAGCATGGCAGAGAGTGCGGGGGCCCTATTTTGCCAGGTTCCTCTCTCCAGGAGAAGCCAGAATGGCAACACCACGCCTCAGGAGGATCTCAAGAACCCAGGCTGAGATGGAGCCTCTGTGGTTGAGCGAGTTTCAGTGTGGGGCAGCGATCCTCTCCTGGAGCAGTCAGCTCTGTCATACGGAACAGGGGTCCAGGACCTGTCCTTGGGTCCCATACCACATTATTCTGAGAGGTCCAGGGCAACATGAGAGCCAAGGAGTCTGTGGAGGCCTCCTCAGCTTCCTGAGGTAGGAGCTGGACCCCCCACCGCACCCCCACCTGTTAGAGTCTGTAAACAAGTCAAAATAACACCTGGCATTTTGCCAGGGGAATGTTAGAGTTCGTAAACAAGTCTGGATGGTGCCTGGCAAAATGCCAGAGGGAGTGGTCTGAGAAGTAACGAAAGCGAGCCATTAAGTGTGGAGATTCCTGATTGGTTGACTGCTGTATCTAGTTTATGTTAATTAGATAAGCTGTGTGGAATGTATAAATACCACTCCTGTCCTACAATAAACGGCTCCTACTCCTGCTGTATCAATCTACACAAGTTGCTAGTCACCCCCCTGGTTAGTTTGCTGCAGCCGGACTGCGGCATCCACCCGCACAGCGCCAATCAGTACCTGAAACATATTTGTTGATAAAAAAAGAAGTGGTTGGTTAAACAAGAAGAGTCTTAGCAGTAGAGAAGGAGAAAAGACTTCAGTCTTGGTGTGCACCAGGGAGATGGGCAGTGGTCCCTGATGGGTAAAGGCAGTTTGTGACCAAGGGCCATGTATAAAGCATGAGGATGACCTGTGCCAAAGGCTATCACCAGTGACAGAGACTACCAGCTCTGCGGAGGCACATAAACCAAATTGTCCACCATGGATCCAGCCACCCCAGAGCTCATGGCACCTCGGATACCACCACCCACCAGAACAAAGAAATGTGGAGCAAAATAAAGCCAAATGACAGGAGCAGTGTGAAGGCCCCATTGCCAGTCTGTGGAACACTCCCTGCAGTCAGAAGTGAATTCCCTGCACCTGCAGGACACACTCAGCTCTGTGGGGAATTCCAACAAGCCTGAACTAGGCACCCACCAATAAGACCCTGGAACATTCAGCATAGAAGCTAAGATGAGCTGCACAGCCATACCCCTGTCACCCTTAGTCAGAAATCACATCAGACATCTTGTGATTTTCAGCTTCCTTCAATGTGGGAGGAAGTGTATGGGAAGAGATCTGTGGGCTCTCAAAATGCCAAAGTGGATAAATCTCCACAAATGAGGAACTTCCCTCCTGGAAGCATGAACTCCCTTGTGCCAATGAATTAAAACTGTTGATTTAATCTTTCAACTACTTGCACCTCCATAGTGGCTAAAGAATTCCTGAAGTTTTTTTTTTTTTTTTTTAAATGGGCTAATTATCCTAAAATAGTAAGGCCTTAAGTCAATCATAGTTAGACAGGATCATGTGCACAGAGCTTTCCCCAAATACACTAATTCCTCCTGCCATCACATATGTGTGCTAGCCATGGTTGATAAAGAGGAATTTGATTTGATAAAGAATCTACGAGCAAGACCCAGGCATGAGGAGATGTAAAGCCAAGGTGCAAGACCACTAGACATCTCCCTTCATCCTGCAGGATCTGTTTATGTCCCCAGTGAGGGGGCCTAGGAAGGGAGGAGCCCATGAGACACAGAAGCTGAGCTACTCTGGGTCCCCAGGAGGTCCAGGCAGGAGCATGTGTGGACAGAGTTTCCGTGTTCATTCCTTGAGGAAATGAACAAAAGGATCAGCAACAGATCCTGTTTTCAGGATTAACCCTCCTGTAGCCCCCTCAAGGAATGAACATGGAATCCCAAAGATGGAAGTTCTGGGAATTCCCTTTCACCAGGCTTTATATGGTCCCTTCAATGGGGTGGATCTCACTTCTGCTCTAGTGGTGGAGCCCGTCTGTGTCCCAGGTCTGTACTAATAATGGGCTCCAAGCCATTCAGATGGCGGTTTAATGAGACTGACCTTTTCCATCATGAGAAGGGCTTCTCCCCCAGACCTCAGCAGGGGCGAGAGCAAGCTGTGGAACAGAGCAGGCAGCCTGGTGGAGGTGTGACCTCAAAAACCTGACGTCCAAAGAGCCAATTTCTGCAGTGGCACTGGACCTGCGAGGTCAGGGCACTCAATGCCAGTTTCTTTGAAAACTCCATTTAGTCCCAAGGTGGTGATATTTTGATTTCCCTCTTTGGTCTAGGATGACTGAAACCAACATTTTTGAACCTGGGATCAGGTCAATAGTCTGAAAACTGTGAGCCTCTTATAGGAAAAAAAAAAAAAAAAAAAAAAGTATGTACTCAAAGTTAGGACTTCCCAGCGTATGCAGGTGAGACTGTCTGTGAAAAAATGATGATGCTCAATTGTCTCTCCACACACTCTTATTGTGTTCACACCTCACACAATCACACAATCACACTCTGCAACTGATCTTTTTGTTATCTGACACATGTATTAGTGTATTGGAGAAAAAGCTTTACTGAACATTGGTTATGGTCAGGCTCTTTCTGAGCACCAAGGATGAACTTGAACTCTGCTCTCTGGGAGTTTACATGCAAGCAGGAATGGATCATTAATAAAGAAACCAAAGGGAAATATCCCTCAGATTGTGGATGTGGTAAAGGTTGTTGTTTTCCTCAAACACCTCCACACTTCCTGGCCTGGAGCCAGGTAACTCAGCACAGCCGAAGGGTCTTGAGGTGGCTTCCAGATGGGATTGCTTCAGTGTCTGTCTGCTTCTCTTCCTCAGCATGGGTACTGAGCTACGATCATCCGTCTGACTTGCACATATCAATCAATGGCTTCTTTGGTGATTTACAGCTGTGCTGTGCTCTTGGGTCCTCAGTTCAGAATACCAACATCACCCCCAGGACGAACCAGAGCCCATCAGCTGTCCATTCCCACTCACTTGCATTCCCTCTCCCCACCTGGTGCCAGCCACAAATCTGCTCCAGGTCACTGCAGGCTTGATATGGGCCCTTCAATGGGGTGGATCACAGCACACGTGACCTCTCCTGACTGGCCTCTTTCACAGTCTGGTGATCTGCCTTGTAACTTCTACCAGAATTCACTTCCTTTTCTTGCTGAATAACATTTGGTCATATGGAGATTCACCAGCTGGCCTATGGATGTCTGCACATTCTGACTGGAGTGAGTGATGCTGCTCTGGGCATCACGGTGGGCTTGTGTGGCGGGATTCTTGTTTCTCTAGGCTTAGGTGGGAGTGGATCGGCCGACTCTATGGTACATCCACATTCAGTGTTGTGGAAATTTCAAACTGCATTTCAACATGGCTGAAGGAGTTTACATTCCCAAGAGCAAGCCATGAGGAGCCCACCCAGTCCGCTCTTCATCAACACACTCTGTCCTCTGGAGCACGGCCATCTCCGAGGGCGTGAAGTGGCGCTCCTCTGCATCTCCCTAATGACAGGCCTGTTGGGGGTACTTCCAGGTGCTCATTGATGATGGACATATCTTCTTTGGAGAAATGTCTATCCAAATCCACCAAGAGTTCTAAAGCATCGAATGACTTGACCTAATTACTGAGTCGTGTTCTTCACATGAAAAGCCCCATATCAGACAGCTGATCTGGAAGCGTTTTCTTCCATCCCCTGGACTGTCTCCTCGCTGTCTGCAGGGTACTCTGGGGCACACGAGGTTTCTGTCTTGATGCAGTTCAGGTTATCTTTGGCCACTTGTGGTTTTGGTGCTATATCCAACAAAATTTTGCTTAAAGCAAAGTTCACAAAATTAAGCCTATGCTTTCTTCTAAAGGTCTTATAGTTTCAGCTCATTAGTCTAGGTCTGTGTCCAGTTAAGAGTCAGTTTCTGAGTGGTGTGAGGAAGGCCCAGCTTCATTATCTTGCATGGGAACACACAGCTGTCTTGGCACCTTTGATTGAACAGACTATTTTCTCCCAATTACCCTGTCTGGCGCCCTTGTTGAACATCTATTGACTATAAATGCAAGGGTGTGTTTCAATACTCTTGATTCTACTCATGGATCTATATGTCTGATTCTACGCCGACGTCCGACTGTCTTGATTATTACAGCTGCATAACACATTCAACTTGGAAAGTATGAGTCCTCCAAATTTGACATTTTCAAAGTTGTTTTGGATACACTGAGTTCTATATGTTACCATATGAATTTTAGGATAAGCTTGTCAAGTTATAACAAAAAGACATTGGGTATTTTGACATTGATGACACTGAGATTTGATTTGAATCTCTAGATCAATCCAAGGAGTAATGCCATCTCAACAATTAATTCTTCCTCCACAAGTACGGCTTTTCCCATTTATTTAAATGTTCAATTTCTTTCAAAAGTGTTTTCTGGTTTGGAGTATGCAAGTGTCACATGTCCTTTTCAAAATTAATTTCTAATTATTATGTTATTTTTGGTGCTATGATCAATGGAACTTGTTTAAGTCACTTTTTTGGATTGTTCATCATTAGTGTGTAGAGTTACAATCTATTTCTGGCCTGCCAACGCAACTTATTAGGCCGAGTAGTTCTGAATGACTTCTTTTAGGTGTCCTATGTATAAAATCCTGCTGTGTTTAAATACAACAGGTTTTACTTGTCTATAAGCTGGGCCTCTCTACTTCTCCTTCTGGCCTCCTTCTCTGACAGGGACCTCTCGTGAAATGTTGAACAGAAGCTGTGAGAGCAGATGTCTGTGTCCTAGCCCTGAGGCTTGGAGAAAACACCTCAGTCTTTGCCATCAGCTGGGACAGTGGCTGCTGGGTCTGGAGCTGCGCTGCTCCAGGTTCCAATCCTAGCCTGCTGACTTCTTCATACTGAAGGAGGTGGGTTTCATGAAGTGCCTTTTCTGGTCCACAGAGAAAGATGGCCGGATGGTCCTGTCCTTCTTGTGTTCTCTTAGGACCTGGATGTGCAGGTTCTGTAGCTGCTGTCACCAGAGTTGTCACCAAGGGTCACCCTCCTGAAGGGAGTGACTGTCAAGGGGAATGTGCGCCCAATGGGTGCACTCTGAAGGTGACCAGGAGCAGTCATCCTTGCCTGACCAGATTCAACACCCTGTGCTTTCCAACTGTCCCCTCGCACAATGGCTGGAGAGTGGGCAGTCACACTTGTAATGCTCCCCCCCGGGATTCAGCAACCTAGGTTAGTGCTGCTGAGTATCTGAACCCCACAATTAGACTCAGCACAGCTCTGATGCCAGGGTTCACGTGGCAGGTTCAGCTGTCACTCACCCATCACTCAGCATCTTCACTGGAGCCACTCTGTTTCTGAATCTAACACCTTTCTGAAAATAATCCTCATTGTAAAATGTCCAAACAACATAGAAAGATGAGAACAAAAGCTCCCTCAGATAAGATCTTAAAAAACTGTGAGAATTAGAAGACCTTCGTTTCAGTCGTATGAGAACATTTCTTCATAAGGAGATTTACAAATGCATAGTGTAGGGGACATAATCTACTCTCAGTACTTTCTGCATAAGGTTCTTGATAAAATTACAGGATTCATTTTTATACATGAAGACAAGGATCTGAATCACATCTACACTGGATCAAGGGGAGAATCTCTATCTACTCCAGGTTGAAGGGAGCAAGCCTCCATCTACAAGGCCTCAAGGCAAGTGGGTGGCCATCTCCAGGGTTTCAAGGAGAGTAGGTCCTTGTCTGGTTGGCTCAAGGTGGGGCAGAGGGGACTCCAGGTGGATGCAGATGTGCTCCTGGCTGGAATCCGTGTGGAGAAGCCACAGCCATCTCATACCTCACTCCCATGGCTGTTGGACTCCATGCCTGATGAGAGCCCATGCCAGGACATTAGGTTCCACAGAGCTCAGCTCCTCTGGCTTCAGTGGGCTCTGGCTGCCCTGTTCTCTCTGAAGCCGTGTTTTTCTGAATGCTGGTGCACCGAGGCATGGCTGCCACAACACGATTGTTGAGTACAGGTTGGTCCTCCTGGTCATCACTCCAGCCCTCTCTATTGTCATGAGGCGCCCTGTGCAGGTACCTCGGGAGGAATTGCTGCTATGTCCTGAGACCCACCAACTGAAGAGCACCCCGGGGTTGGGCCTGTGGGACCCAGGGTCATGCTGGGAGCCTGTGCTGAGAGCAGGGGTCTTTGTGTGCAGGAAGCAGAGGAATGGCAGGCCAGCTGGCACTTCGTCCCCCTTCTGCCAGGGCTGCGTGGCCTTCTCAGGTGAATGCTGCTCTCAGGGCCAGGGGAGGTGAGAAGGGCAGGTCTCTGGGACTCCTCTTTGGGTGGACAGAGAACCTGGAAGGATCTGCAGGGACTGGGAAGGCCCAAATCCCCGCCCAGGCCTCGGCTGGTGTGTGCAGCTCCCCCTGGGTGGTGTAGTGCTGGATATCGGGTTTGTATTTTTGCTTCATTGCTTCATTGTATTTTTGATTTGCCAGGGACACCCAGGTGTTATAGGGGTCATAACTCATGTTAAACATGATTGTCAAAGTTGCAGTGTCCCGGTGTTTGGGGAGTGGCTTTATCCTGACTCTACTGTGCATGGGTACTATCTGTTTTTGATGGATGAGGCTCCACACTCCTTGGAAATGTGCAGGGAATGCCGTACATTCCCTGCACGATCCGCTTCCTCAGCTGCTTAGAGGTGGTCGCCATCTCTTGTGAACATCGAATGCAGAATGACCCCTGGGCTCCAGATGTCCACCAGGGGCCTCACACTCTTTCCAGTGGACGACGTCAAGCGCAACTTGGTCAGCTTCTGCCCAGCTGTGGGCCTGGTGCTCAGGCTGAAGTCAGTGAGTTTGAAGTTGCCTCTGCCGTCCACCAGGATGCTGTCCACTTCAGGCCTAAGTGCATGACACCCTTCTTCTGGCAGTGGCCCACAGCTCTGAGGATCTACCAGAACAGTCTCTGGGCTGTCTCCTTCTTCAGGCAACAAGCCTCAGGGATGTGTTGCCACAGCTGTCCCCCACACAAGTACCATGACAACGCTGATATTTCTGATGGTCTCAATGACCTGGAAGAGCTAGGTCATGTTTCCGTGTTCCATGGCCACCCTCAGATCTGACAGGACAGGGATGTTCCACTGGACCTTTGGCAGGACTTTCATTGCCACCTCTGTCCTGGTGTGAAGATGGTGGGCAAGCTTCATCTGAGCAAGACACTCTGCCTGGTGCCCCTCGGGACCTGCTTGTGGTCTGTGGAGGCAGTCATCTAACAGGAGCTGGGCACCTGTAGCACTACACGACTCGGACTGCACTCCCTACTCATCCTAAGGAGGAGCCCCAACCAAAGATACTGGTGAAAAGAAAAAAAATGAAACTCCAAGGTCAAAAAACTATAACCACCAGCCACCACCCCTCAAATGCACGGAGTATCTGGGTCTGACAGGTCACCACCAAGAGCTCCCTGTACTGAGGGGCACAAGCCTAGCCATAGACCGCCTATTACGTGGCCTTTGTGTGAAATTCCTTCACAATGGCTCCTTGTGAGGTCAGAGCAAGAAGGCCCATTCACACCTGACTATAACTCCCAGGGGTCATCTCATCTTTTCTGGCCCCCAGGACCTTTTTGTCTTTCATAGTAAGAATAAGAAAGGACCCCAGAAGGTTTTGCTTCAGTGGTTACAGTGAGTGGTATTTACTTGTTCGGAAATTAAAATGTGTAGAATGTTTAAAAAAAAAAAAAAAAAGATGAAGCATCCAAAATGAAATTGACATACTTCTAATAAATGTTTGGTGACCTTGGAGACACTGGTGCATAAGACATTCATTTCTTCATACGATTTTGGTGTGACCCTAGGGACAAAATGGAGATCATGCAGTTTGTCTACTGTATTGGATGGGAAATCTCAACGTTTTTAAAAAGGAAGATGCTCTGTAATTACAAGGGATTTCCATCCAGTCCTATGTTCAGTGATCATGGATTGATGGCCTGGGTGCCAGGCCCTGGGCCTGGAGCTGGACCCGGGAAGAGCGTTCAGTCTCAGCTGCTGGCACCGGCGAGCTCATGAAGGCCCTGGGAAGTGTCTTCTGCACAGCAACAGAATTCTACTTTCTGGCAGAAATTTCTCTAATGAGAAATCAAAAATACCTCATAATTAAAGATTGAGCTTAAAACACTGCTACCCTAAGGGGAAGTCATTGTGCCTTCACATTCTCAGGGCCAGGGGAGAAGAGCTGGGATCTTTCCAGAGCTTAGGAAAAGTATGAGAAGCTTTTAGAAGAACAAAAGCAAAAAAGCAAGAGTATTTGCCAGGAAACTCAAGACCTGGGATTTGCTGGTCATTTCAGTCTTACCAGACACACGCCTTCCTCTGAGAAATGTTTATCTGTGGCTGTGGAGGGAGCTCATTTAGATGGTGACTGTGAAATCTTGCTCTCTTCAGGGCCAGCGCTCAGAGAGACAGGCAGAGATTTAGTGCTCTGCCCAGGCAGTAGGAAACCTAATGGAACAGAACCCAGTCTGATTCTAGGGAGATATATGCAGCCACGCTGATTTTACAACCACATAGAATTTTCTGGTGTGGGTCCCTTGGGGGCCATTCCGAATTCCCAGCAGAGAAGCAGTCATGTACAAAGCCAACTCGTGCCTGCAGGGAGGTGGAGTGGCTCTGCAGGGAGACAGTCCCTGTTTCCTGTCTGCCAGCTCTCTCTAGGACCACTGCTGGCCCTCAGACCTGCCAAAGAGGGGGAAAGGGTCCTCAGGACAGTGTCCCATGTGGAGCAGCTGTACTGGCATACGTCTTTATTACAGGGTGGTGACAGACTGCTGCAGAGTAAGAGAGATAGACACAAAATGGGTCATTTCCTAAGGAGAATGTCAACAATCATATATTTTTTTTTTCAAGATGTAACAGGACAACTCAAACATCTGTCATCTTGCAGAGATGGCTTTGGCTGTGAACACCACATTCTTCTTGTGGATGCAGAACTCTCCTCTGGCTTCCTGAGGGTCTCCTCTTGCTCCCAAGGCTCCATGTCTCATCCTAGGTGTCTCTAATCCCCTTCCCCACCTCCTGTATGCATTGCAGGATCTCACTGTTCTCTCCGCGGTCATCTAGGATGAGGCTTGACCACCCTAGTTGCAGCCATCCTAAGATCTCACGGCAGGTGACATTCTCTGGCCAACAAAGACTTATTTATTTCTGTACTTGAAATGCTGCATTCATGCTTCCTGGCTTGGTCTTGTGATGGTGTGGCTGTGGTGTTCTGGTCACTGTTACATTTCCAGGACTTGGCACATCAGAGATACTTAATAAATACTTCTGAATGCACACAAGGCTGTTTCCGTGCTTGGCCCTGCTTTCCAACCTCTGTTTCCTCTCTTCTCTACAGGAAGCAGGTCTGAGGCTGCCAGACCTCTGCTGCCAGCCCTCTGCAGTGGCCCCATGAGCTATCTCCATGATGTTGGACCATCTCGTTGGTCCTGTTTCCTGCTGTCTATCTCTGATGACCACCATGTTAAGTCACCTAAGTGCGCAGGATGATATGGCCCCTCTTGTGTCACCACCATAGAACTGCTACTGCTCTACTTGAGGTCTTATGCATTTTGGCCACCAGATCTAGCCACACACTGTGCTTGTTTGCTGCTCGCTAGCTAATCCATCATTTGTTCTTGGTTCAAATGCAAATGCTTCAGGCCACCCACGTGAAGCACTGATAGAGTGAGGGAGGCTCATTCAGCATGTCCCAGCGTGGACTGCCATGTCCCAGCGTGGACTTCCGTGTGGAATAGATGACTGAGCTACTTCCACTCATCGGCACACTGAGGGTGAACTCTCCTGGCGTGCCACAAGGAGGCCACTTCTTTCTGGAGGTAGACATACTTTTTGAAGGGCTGATGTCCTAACTCCCACATCTCAGAATGCCACTGTATTTGGAAATAGGTGTTTGTGTTATTTAAGGTGAGGTCATTACAGTGGGTTGCAACTCAGTCCTGCTTGCATCCTTTTACAGAGGAAGTGGGGAGACACAGAGGGCCACCAGGTGTGTGCACAGAGGCTGCCAGCTGAGACACAGCAAGGGGGCAGCCCACACACCAGGGGCAGAGGCTGCTGGCACCCTGGTCTGGACTTGCAGGCTCTAGAGCTGTGAGAAGAAAACCTCCTGGAGTCTGGGGAGCATTGTGGTGATGGTGGTGGTGTCCTGGTCACTGTTACAGGGCGGGCTCTGATCCACCCTCCAGTCCTATGTGGAGATATGACTTGTATGTTCTCTGAGCAGTTGAGAGCAACAGGAAGGCTGTGTGGGCAGTAACGGGAAGTGTGTGGTGCCCTGCCCATGGGCACACATCTCCTGTGGTGAGCAAGGGTCTTTCTGCCAAGACCTCATCTTCTCAGAGGGAAAGGGCGCTCTAGACAGAAACCCTATGTCATTTCTTCCTGGGAAATGATCTGGTCACCTTTTAATACTGTTCAGCATAAAGCTGACTGTGAGAGAGGTGTCACATGGTGATTGTTTTAGAAGTTTCTAGAGGAGTCTTGATAGACTTGTCAATCTCTGTAACAAATCCAGGCAGAATTTTATTAAGGATTACATTAAATATATAGATTATTTTTTCAAGGATTGTTGTCTCTCACAACATCAAGTCTTCTATACACGAGCATGGGCCTTTCCATTTATTTATATATTAATTTCTTTCAACAATGTTTTCTAGTTTTCAGTATAAAATTTTGCATATCTTTTGTTAAATTGATGCCTATGCCTTGATGCCATTCTAAATGGAATTACTCTCATAATTTCATTTTTCTTTTCTTTCTGATTTTTTTTTTTTTTTTTTGATACTGGGAATTGGACCCAGGGTCTTGTGTATGCCAGGGGAGCACTCTCCTCTGAGCTCTGTCCCCAGCCCCTTCACTTCATGTTCTGAGTGGGCACAGCTGGCATGTATAAATGCTGGTTTTACTGTTGAAGAAAGTAGCCACTCTGGAGCCCCATTCCTGCTGATGTCAGACTTCTTCACCAAGAGAATGCAGCCAGCAAATCCTACCAAACCCTAGGAGTGGGGCTTCTCTGGGGAATTGACAGGGGTGTCCAGTAGAGGTGGTTTTCTGTGGTTTGGGTTTACAGAGAACTTTTTCCCAGGGTTTATGTTCCATTCAATGAGGGAAGAATAGATGAGGGACAGAAGAAAAACTGCCTGAAAAAGTCTGTGAATCTTCCGAATCTGATGGCATCGCTGGAGGAGATGAGCACTTTTCTGGGAAGTCCCTGTAGGGGGACAGGTGAGGATGAGGCATGACTTAGTCCCTCAGCATGCTTGCAGCCAGCTCACTGTGTACTTCCAGGTGAGCTCTGTATGCCACACGTGCATATCTATAAACCCAGATGTCCATGTGACCATGCCTGACATCACTCTTCCCTTCTGTGTTAATAAACATTCTCATTGGTCCAGAGGACTTAATGTCACTCCTCCTATGGCTTCACCCTGTAGCATGAACCTTCCTCCCTGAACTTTATGGGAAATTGAAGGCCCAGGAGATGGCAATCTTCTGTGAGGAGGAAGAGCTCACAGCAGGGGGAACAGGCATGGAGACCCTAGAGGCAGGAAAGGCTGGGTGCTTGCCAGGATTGAGGATGCTGACCCCAGCTCAAGACAGAGTCACGTAAGTTAGTCAGGAAGGGGGGATCTCAAGCATGCAGGTTCCTCAGGGTGCTGAGAGGGTTCAGGATGCTCCTTTAGGATCAGTGAGAAGGTACTCAAGTTTTTTATAACTGTATGCGTTTGAAACAGATAATGTTTTGATAAACATATCGAAATATCACAACCGTCAAATAAACTAAAATATGCATACAACACATCCTTACCATCTTACTGTTTTCTTGGGAGGGGCACCTTAAGTCAACTGTCCCTGAAAATCTCCACTCTGCACCACAGAACTGCTAACTACTGTCACTGTGCAGTGCCCTGGACCTGTAGACGCACCCATCCTGTGTAGACACACCTGCTGTGCCTTTGCCACCTCCTCCCCTCCCCCTCCCTTGGTAGTCACCTTGCTCCTCCATTTCTGCATAGTCAGCTGTTCATAGACTCCACATGTAAGCGAGATCATGTAGTATTTTGCTTTTCTGCATCTGGCTCATTTCACTGAAGACTTCCAGGCAAAGGAGAAGGATGCTCTGATTCCTGTTAAAAATAAATAAATCAGCAACAGAGCAGGTGGTGGGGAAGTGGCTGGAGACCCGGGTGTGGCTTCAGTAATCATGCTGGTGAGCTGGGGCTGCTGGTCCTAGCAGGAGGCAGCAGAAGTTCCAGCAGGGGCTTCAATGTAGACCCCTCACCAGGCGATGCCCCATGTGCCGGCTCAGGTCTCAGCACCCTGGTTGGCAGGATGGTGTCTGCAGGCTGGGATGCCCCGTGCATTAGGAACAAGACACCCTGCTCCCGGGTTCCCCTTTCCAGCACGCAGGATTCATGTGGCCCTGGGAAGACCCCGGGAAGAAGCTGTTCCTGCTGCATATGGAAAGTCTCGTCTCAGACAGACTTTTGGCAGCTGTTGTGACATATTGTTTGTCATTGTGTATCTTAAGGAAGAAGCACTCCTTGTGACAGCCAGCAGTCTGTTGAAACAGCTGCCGGAACCTGGAGGCTAGTCTCCCTTGCTGAGGAGGAGAGTGCTCCTGCGCCTGCCTCCGGGCTCCAGGACACGAGAGTGAGGCTGCCCAGAGTCTTCTAACCACAGAAGCAGGTCCCCGAACTGGATCTCTGCTTAGCAAACCCTTTCAAACAGAGCAGGGCTCCTTCATCCACAGAGGAAGCGCAGGTGGAAGAGGGAGTGGCGGTGAATGCATGTGTCATGTTGATGCTGGGGACAGAGCTCAGACTGCCCAGAGCACTTCAGTACCTCATACTTAGGCATCCCCAAATGGCTTCCATTCTCTCACATCCAACTCTTATTTAAACTGCTTGAAATATACAAATCACCCAGGTCTTTAGTGGACTCCATTTTTAATGAGTAAAAGGGATCCTTCTTCACAATCTATCAAGTATTAGAGGCTCACAGGAGAACTGACCCTGGAAACTGCTAGTTCAGGGTGGTGGCTTTTAGCTTTTAGCATCATTAAACTACAGCACTAAGGTGGGTGTTCTGGCTTGGGTTGCAGAATCCTGGGCCACGGGCATCTGGAGAATGATTTGGGGTCTGCGTGTGTCCTTGGACTCAGCGGTGGTGTTGGAGTCCCCAGATGAGTGTCCCATGGACCCCAGAACATGCCCGAGGGCCCTGGCAGCTCACAGCATTATTTGTTGCGTAATCTTCACTTTGCTTCCCTGTGGCTTGGCGGGAGCTCTAGGCAGATGATGGAGACAGGAAGCAAGTCCATGTCTACGGCCTCCAATTCCACACCTTTCCCTGAATGCCACTCCATGTCTTGTTCTCCTTGTCATCCAGCAACCTGACTTCTTTTCCCCAGAGTCTCTATAACAGTTCTTGTCCTTCTATGGTATGTATGAACACCCAAGTGTTCAGGTTTGGATATGAGGTGTCCCCAGAAAGCCTTGTGTGAGATGACACAGGATTGTCCAGTGGTGTATTGATTGTGAGAGCAGTAACCTAATCAGTGGATAAATTCACTTGAAGAATTAATCATTTGAAAGGACTAGTACACTGGGTAGTAACAGGGGAGCATGTTGGGTGGGAGGGGAGGAAGTAGGTCACTAGGGTGTCCTTGTTTTGTCCCCGTGCCTGCCTCTCTCTTGCCTTCTTGGCCACCACGAACTGAGCAGCTCTCTCCACCACACCTTTCTGCCATGATGTTCTGCCTCACCTCAGACCTAGAGTCATGGTGTCAGCCAACCATGGACTGAGACATCTGTAGCCATGAGCCAAAAATAAATGTTTCCTTCTGCAAATTGTTCTTGTTAGGTGTTGTGATCACAGAGGCCAAAAAGCTAACAACAAGTTAATTTAAAGCAACATGTGACAAATAGTCTATACAAATTTCTTCCCAGATACAAAGAAGGAAAATAATGACCATAACCTTAGCACTGCACAGAGGCCAGAGTCTGCCCTGGCAGGAGGAGGATTCTGCTGGAGTAAACCAGGCTCAGTAGGAAGGCAGCTCAAGGCCATGGGGTCCAGACTCCAGCCTGAGGTGTCAGCCCCACTCCCACCAAGTGAGCTGCAGCTCTGCATGTGTCTGGACCTGCTGGGCTGCTGGGCACAGTTGGGGATTTGGGTGTAGCACAAGGAACCACATCTGAATGGCCTGTTCACATCATGGAGCCTGTAGTTTTAGATCTCAGTAGTTCACGGTTACAGCAGATGGCAGTCCAATATCCTGTTCAGCTGGATCAGCAGTTTATGATACCTTTCAGTCAGACAGAGGCATCTCTAGAAAGGGTCCCTTTTCTCATGTGCATAGAAGAGCTGTCGCTGTCCACACTGGCACCGAACTGGGGGTGCAACCTTCTCTGGATTGGCCCAGAGTAGCAATTCATGCAGTAACAGCACCCGTCTGCTGAAGGTCTGCTGGGTGCCAGCAACTCTGCAGGGCTCTCTGGAGACAAGGAGAACAAAGCAACAAAACACGCAGTCCCTGAACTCCCCAGGGACAGGGAGAGCAGATAACCAGGGACACACCTGGTCACCATGAAGCATGCATTCCCTGAACTCCCCAGGGACAGGGAGACCAGATAACCATGGACACACCTGGTCACTATGGGCCATAGGAGGTGAAAGACAGTTCCATATGTATATTGGGTGGGGGGGGGGGCTGAGCGCTATGGGAGGCCTCTGAGGCAGAGGGAGTGCATGGTGAAAAGTCCTCTGGCTTCACAAGCTGCTTGTTAGGCATCTGAGCTAATTTCCAGCCTCTCAGACTTGAATCTGTGGCTGAAACCAGTGATACAGTATTTTGGCCAAGGCGAGAGGACATTGTGTTTGCGCTCTCCCCACTGCCCCAGGTCGTGATAAGGCTCTTGAGAGGCACCCTGATAAAGGTTAGGGTGACATGCCCATCCATTACTGAACCTGTGTTCTTTTAGCTTTAGAGAAAGAGAAAAAATCCCAAAAGATCACTAAAGCCCTTTAGAGAAGGTACCATGGAGAAACGGTGTCCAGGAAGATAAGGGCAGAGTCGTGCCATTGCCTCTGCCTCCAGCCCAGAATCCACCTTGCTTGAGTGGTGTTATGGTTCAGAAGGCAGGGGACAGGGCAGGTTCCCTCCTTGAGCTTAATGATCTCTAACAGGAATGCCATGGGGCAGGTCCTTGGAGGGGATCAAAGAGACCAGGACCAGGCAGTCACTGAGAATCCAGACAGGTCATTGACAACAGACACTGGTATAGGTGTCCTGTAGTCCTGTGCCAGCCCGGGACTCTGGCTCATGAGGTGACCAGGGTTGACTCACGGACTGGACAGTTATCAAATGATTAAGACTGCCTGTGACCAGTGTCCAGTGACCTCTTCTTCCTCTTCTTTTCGAGCAGTTTGGGGAGGAGTTTTCCTTCCCGGGACAGATGATTGCATGTACTGCCTGAAGTCTGTTTCTCACAGACACGTACACATGGACATGCGTCCCCCAACCCTCCTGCACCTGCCTACTTGTGTCTGCACACTCTCTCTCTCACAGATACATACACATGGACACACATCCCCTGACCCTCCTGTGCCTGCCCAGGAAAACATCTTGTCTCTGGAGTTGGCATCAGAAGCTGTCAGAAATTCTTGGATCTTTCAGGTGACCTGAGGCATGCCTTTTGATCTCTCCTTCGGCTGTGCTCTGCATCTGTACCTCAGTGGCCAGCTCTGTACCATCTTCCCCTCAAGAGAGGTAATAGGTGAACCCGGAGCTTAAAAATCCATGTTTTCTGTATAAAGTCTGTGATGTGGACAGAACTAGACAGTTTGGCCTGAGGCAGATCAGACATTTGGAAGATAAACAAGATTTAAGAGGAAGGTTTTACAGGGGGATATCATCAAGCCCTTTGCGTCTGGCCTGGGTGAGAATGGGGATTGGCAGGTGGGGGATTCTGGTCCACAGAAGCCACTGAGATCTCATGGCCAATTGTGAGAGACTTGGGGAGGCAGATGTTTGTGACATGGGGAAAGGAAGATGCAAATACCACTCAACAGCCAGGGTGTGACATTCACAACACAGATGGAAGCCGTTCATTCAACACAGTGCCTGGGAAACTGTCAGAAGGGTTGTGCTGTTCTTTTAATTTTCAAATTCGTTTAGTTATTTACCCACTCACTTATTTAGTAGCATATAAATCCATTCCACCTTTCAGGGAGATTGAAAGAAGGAAGAAAGCTTTAGTTATCCTTACAAAAAATGGGTTGTTAGAAAAGCATCATTATGTCCAAAGGACTTTGTTGGTAGAAAAACCTGGCCTAAAGATCAAGGTATTATCGGCAGAAAATAAGCAATCCATTAATTACTTCATCCACTGATTTTTCCACTTGAAAATTCATTCACTCATCAACCTATTCATCTCTGTATCCATTCATCCACCTATCTGTTCAGCCACTCATCCTTCCACCCATCCATCCATTCACCCACCCATCCACTCATCTATCTACCCATCCACCCATCCATCCATCCACCTACCACCCACACATCCACCCATCCATCCATTTACCTATCCATCCATCCATTCACCCATCATCAATCCATCCATTCACCCATCATCAATCCATCCATCCACCCATCCATCTACCCATCTTTCCATCCACCCACCCATCCATCTGCCCACCCATCCATCCACCCATCCATCTACCCATCCATCCGTCCATCCTCCCATCCATCTTCCCATCCATTCATCCCTCCATGCAAGCAACTGTCTTTCAGGTTTCAAGTGCTGGTCTCAGCTAAGCACTGCTGTAAGAGAAGAGGACACAATAGTTAAGCAAGAGAGGTTTGTACCCTCTTGTGCCTGCTCTAGAGAAGGCTGTAGAAAGTGAGTAAGGCACCACATAAACAAAATATTTCACATAGTGATAAACAATCTGATGAAAAAGAGGGAATAATGGCTTGCCACTTGAGGTTAGGTAGGTGGTCAGACATAGCCCCTCTGAAAGTTGAGTAAATCCAGACCCAAATGAGAAAAATCCAGCCACACCATAACCTGCAATCTGGATAGTGTTCAGGCTGTGCACACAGCCAGGGCAGACATCCTGCGGTGCTCACAGTCCTGGGGTGGGGTCGGGGGCAGGCCCACATGGCTCAGGCCCAGGCAGGAGGGCAGTGTGCAGGCAGTGAGGTGGCCAGGGGCAGATCATGGCCCATCCTGTGGGCTGTGGCCATGAACCTGTGTTCACTCAGCAAAAGGAGCTTCCAGGCGACGGCTCTGTGGAGAGCTCAAGGATTCCTTCAGTTTCTTGTGGAAAAATGTGTGGCCCCGCAGGGAATGCAGTGTGCAGGAGGTGTGCCTGTGAGTGTGGCTGTCACTGGCTAGGCCTTCAGCAGGCACACTGGGGCTGGATCACCAGGTGAGGTCACATTCCAGCTGCTTATAAAAAGCTGAGATGTTTCCACTTCCTGTCCACCCTGGCTGGGACCAGGGGCACACGCAGGTCTCTGCTGATAATCAGGACCACAAAAATTCTGGAGCCCTGCGTGTGCCCACCCCCAGACAAGGTGTCAGTTTAGAAACTCAGGTGCTGGACCATGGGGGCAGGAGGACAGGGCACCTCCTTGAGGCTCTGAAGTTGACATTTCAGATGCTGTGCAAGGAAGTCCTGCCCAGCTGTGCCCCACCATGGCAGCTGTGATGGGTGAGGACATGTGGGCTCATCCTGAGCAGATCCAAGGATTAGCAAGTGAGAGGGTGTTTGGCAAGAAGGACAGAGAGGCACGTGTGTTTGTAGGAGGGTCCTTTATTGCAGGAGAGGGTGAGTGCTCCGAGAAAAAGAGACAGTGGGTGACTCGGGTGCTGAGGACTTGCCGGGATTACCCTTAATACACTGTGCGACTTTGTCTAAGCCAGGGGACCTCTTTGAACCTTGGTGTCTTCATCTGGTAAATGACAGTACCCCTTCCCTGCCTGCCTCCCAGGGTTGTTATGGCTCCCATAGGTGGGAGGTGTGCTGTATTGGGAGAAGGAGGCAGATTCTTACAGGACCTGGGAGGTGGGCAGCAGCACACTTATGTCAAAATGAGTCATAGCCGCTGGTGCATGGAAGTGGCTGGTTTGAAGCCACAGCAAATCCAGGGAAGTGTTCCTGCCTGAAAATGAAACTGAGTTTCTAAATGAAGCTCCCATGTAAATTAGGCAGCAGCTGAACTGCTGCCAGTGCTTATTGAAGGTTTCCCTGCATCTCCTGCAAATTGGACGAGAGGCTGATGTGTTCAGTTCCTTTGACACTTAGAGTCATTGATGGTGCAGAGCTGGGAGGAAGCTCTGGGTGATTCCTGCCCTGACACTCCCTGGCTCTCTGTCCTTACGCACGAGACTCAGCAGCTCTGATTTTTGGCATTGTCACATGTGAAATGTAGCCGTGGGCTCTATGGTAGAATCAGAGACACAGGGAGGTGGGGGTCCTGGGAGGCCTGTGAGTAGGAGAGGATGTTTGAGTGGCAGGGGTTGGGACACTCATCCTGATGGGGTCACTTGTATCTCATGCCAGTCTTGAACCCATCCAAGGCTGGGAAAATCCCAGGGACCGATTGTTTTGGGTTGGTCCCACACTGAACCGGGGCGCTGGTCAGAGGTAGGCAAGTCTTCAGGCTGAAGGACTCAGACAGACAGGCTTATGTGGCCTGGCCATGTTCATCTGGGTGTGAACAGTCTCCCTATGCTGAAATAATGACACCCTACTTTCTTGCTGTCTTTGGGGTTTATGACCTTCAAAATCTAGTTCCAGCTTCTATGGTGACAAATGAACGTGTAGATTGGACCTTGTGAGTGCCTGATAGAGCCCAGGATGTGCAGTCTGAGGAGTGGGGATGACTCCTTGGTCTCTTTTCTGGAGTCCTCACTTGGTCTCCTCAGCAAAGGAAACAGGTCCTACAGGTGAAGTGCCCCAGGGCTGGGCATCTTTCCTTCCTGCCTCACAGCAGGTGAGCTGCACCCAGATGCCCCCGCTACCTCTGAGTCTCCCCTGCAAATAGAATCTAGAGTTTATGTCTGTGAGCTTCAATTCTCACATTAGGGAAAAAATAAAACCCCGTAATATGTATTTTAAATGGAATTAATGGACAAGAAATTGCCAAACGGAATTTGCTGACCTGCTGCCGTTTAACCACAGATATTCTTGTTTTCCTTCTTCCTAGAGTTCAGCAGAGTTATATTGCTGTTATTGAATGCCATCTAGTAATCCTCTGGATATGGTGCTGAGAGGTGTCATCAGAAAGGGGACCCCAACTGGAGATTCTTTTCCTGCCTGAGTCCCACAGGTGGCATGCATCCAAGCAGGGCGCTGACTGGCAGCCTGTAAGAAAAGAGGGTCACTGTGCTGGAAACGCCAGGTGGGCCCCATCACTGGGACAGGTCTTTAGAGAGCAAAGTTGACCACTTAAGAGAGCCATGAACAAAGCTACAGCATTTCAACTAGGCAGAGGAGAGACATTTTTGAGACTGCTGTGCAGCCTCAGAGGACTGCATGTTTTGGAATTGCTAAGAGTAAATTTTAAATGATTTCCCAAAACTGATGAGCATGTGGGCTGATGGCTGCATTGCTTCACTGTTTATCACTCCACAGTGTCAACCCACACCCACATGTTTCATTCTGTTCCACGAACATATACAATTATTATTTGACAATGAAAACTTTAAAAAGTAAAAACAGGTGACCTGAGCGTGAATGCCATTGGATATCAGGAGGCAGAGAGGATGGGAACGCCCTGCAGTGCAGGAACTCATCATAAAACAGGAAAGCAAACTGTTTCTCCAAACTAGTGACATCTTTATTAAAGGGTGGGTGAGGTTGAAGCTGTTCTTAATAAAGCTGGGGCCATGGAATTTGTTCTGTGTTTTCCTGCCAAGCTGAGAGTCTGGGCTGGCCCTTCTCACCTTGCTATATGAGCAAGGAGGACAGTCCACCTGTGTGAACGATGGTGATAGAACAAGAAAGTTGAATGTCTCACATTGTGAAGGAAACACCTTTGAAGCCATCAGTTTCATTTGTGAGTCCTGAAATGCTCCACGCGTGTTGGGATGCAGAGTTATTACTTGCTAAGTTGTTATAATAACTGAACAAAGCACCTAGGTCATTTTTAAGCTGAATGGCTGGGTTTATCAGTGGATGAATCTTTTGAACCCTTCCTAAGACCTCCTGGTGTCTCCTTTGCAAGACGCAACATGAGGCAGGAGCCAGAGAAAGGACAACACCATCAGAGGCTCTTCCTGAGCCTTGCTGAGCCTCCCCAGCCTTCTCTGACACAAGTAGCCACACAAGTAGGTAGGGGGAAACCAGAAAAGCATCATCTCTTTTTTTCTGTCATATTGATCCATAAATAAATTAACCCTGTTTTAATTATGTTCAGACTTCTATGGAAATTTTACCCCAAAGAAGTCCTGCTGAGGGGAGCTCTGGTTCCTGGGGCTAGGGGTGGATCATTGCAGGCCCAGTTCAAAGGACCCAGGGAGGCCTCCAAATGTCTCTTTCCCTGCTGGTTTCCCGTTCCTTGTCCCCTAAACACACCCACACTTGGCAAGACCACCCAGGTCAACTGAGGGGAGCTCCTGATAGTGTGGAGCTTGCTAATTACCTCACACACCCTCCTGATTGAGGCCTCTTTTAGCAATGCAAAATTAAATCACACTCTCCTGTGCACACGGGAGCTCTCAGTGCCACAGACGCAGCCACGTGAGCTGTTGTGTGGGCCCCTGGCGTGGGCACATCCCTGAGGAAGCCTCTCACCTGTGGGGGCATAGGAGAGATGGCCTGGAGTGGGGCCTGATGAGCACTGCCTGGAGGGGGAGGGAGCAGGAGCAGGGCTGAGGCCAGCAGCTCCTGTGAGGCCAGCGGCTCCGCCCCGGCTGCCTGGGCTTCAGCCCGCACAGCCATAGGGTGGACAGACTGCTGCGCTTTTTATCTGTTATGTTTTTTTGTTTGTTTGATTGTGAAATCTACTTTCTTAACTAATTTTAAGTGCCATTGACTATAATGTCCACATTTTATCACAGGTTCCAGAGCTTTCTTCCCTTGCTTGGCTGAAACTTTCCACCGCCTGATTCTGAAGCCCCCTCCTCCCCCTTGGGCCCTGGTAGCCAGCATTCCAGCCTCTATTTCCACGACTTCTGCTTTACTCAGCTCACTTAAGTGGAGTTGTGCAGGATCTGCATGTCTCTGACTAGACTGATAGTACAATGTCCTTGAGGTTTATCCCCCTGTTGTGCATTGTGGGAAGCCATTCTTGGATGTGATTGGGCACCTCCCTGACTGGGTGTGAGGCGTTCCAGCTAAACTATGTCAGAACTAATCCCCATCCTTTCTAGGTGTGAGAGCCCATGTGTTGGGGTGTGACTGACCATTGACCCTGAGACCAATCACTGACCCTGACCTTGGAATGCTGTCCCCCTTGACCTTCATTGGATGGAATTTTCCCCTGAATTACTTGTTCCCCAATAAAAGGCCATCCTCTGTCGTGCTCTCTCTCTCTCCTGCTAGTCTTGTGTAAACCTCGCTGCCCCACCCAGTGGCTCCAGGCAGGAGCCAGAGGGGGAGCCGTCTCAGTCCTGGTGAAAAAAAAGGTAAATTGAGTTTATGTGTGTTTATTTTGATCTCACTACTTAACTTCTATGCTTAGAACCTCTAGTATGAAGCTAGAGTGCTGGTCGTGCGACTGAGTGCATGGAAGAATT
This sequence comes from Marmota flaviventris, assembly GCF_047511675.1. Taxonomy (NCBI): domain Eukaryota; kingdom Metazoa; phylum Chordata; class Mammalia; order Rodentia; family Sciuridae; genus Marmota; species Marmota flaviventris. Next base: position 128,659,450 of record NC_092498.1, read on the forward strand.
GTTCCCTTTTTTTAAGACTGGCTAGTACTGTATGGTATGCATGTGCCACATTTTCTTTATCATTCATCTGCAGCGGATACCAGGTTGTCTCCATCTTTTGACTACAGTGGACAGCAAGGAACCTGGAAACGTAGCCATCTCTTTGCATCCTCATCTCAGTTCTTTGGAAGAAATGACCCATAAGAGACATTGTTGGCTTATTTGCTGCCTCTCTTGAGTTTTCAGGAGAGTTCCTGTGCTGTCTCCTGCATCAGCTCACTATCCTGTAGTCTACCGACAGTGTGCAAGGGTTCCATTTTTCCCACATCTTTACAAAATTACAACGCCATATATAAACCTGCAAATGCCCCTAGCTTCTCTCAACCTGTGCCCTCGTAGTCTAGAAAACCCTTTATATTTTTATTATTTATTTCTTTATTTTATTTTATTATTTTTTTTACCCAGGGATTGAACACAGGGGCACTGGACCACTGAGCCACATCCCCAGCTCTATTTTGTATTATATTTAGAGACAGGGTCTCACTGACTTTCTAAGTGCCAAATCATTGCTGAGGCTTGCTTTGAACTCAATCCTCCTGTCTCAGCCTCCCCAGCTGCTGGGATTACAGGCATGTGCGATGGCACCCATCCCTTTATATTTGCATATATATAAAATATCCATTTCTGGTTTTGTTGTGCATTTTCTTCATCATTCAGGACACTGAACATCTTCCCATGTCTTCCTTAGAGATCTGTCTACTCAGGTCTTTTGCCTCATTCCTAAGTCACTAGTTTTTCTTGCTACCGAGAACCATTCTGAACTGCTCGCCAAGGATCTCATTGTCAGTGAGGTCACCAGAGCTTCATGACAACCATACAGGAGGGTTAATTCATATTCCAGAGTTGTCATTGCTGCCTTGGATTCCAACCATCTTACAGATTTCCTCCAGAGTGTTTACCTCAGCTGTGCTGGTTGATCCGGGTTGAGTTGTAATTAAACAGCAGTGCTTTGCTTGCTAGCTCTGCGGCCACTCGTTGTTACATTAAATTTTAATTCAGCCTGGACTGGATAAGAAGATTCTTCCAGATGACAAGGGAACACTTTAGCGGGGGTGGGGGGTGGGGTTGCAGGCGAAATTAAGCAGAGGTTCTCTGAAATGCTCTCATGGCTTCCTTCAGGGGAGTGATTGGGGGTAAGTGCTCAGAATCACTCCTTAATGTTGCAGGCCCTTGGGAGGACAGCAGGGCCTGGGTGAGTGGGGCACCTAGAGCAGGAGAGAAACAACTCTAAGTTTTACTTTTCCAAGTTTTTGCCTTCTCTCTCTCTTGCACATGCACTGAGGTGTGTGAAGTGGGCTGGGGCTCCTGCATGCTCCCTCCTCCTCCTCCTCTGCCTTGCCAACACCTGTAAGTCCCGGCTCCCTTCTGTTCTAGTTTGAATAGTTTCTACTGACATGTCTGCATTCACTCATGTTTTCTTTTATCTTGTCTAATTGGCTGCTAATCCCACATGCTAGTTTTCATTCCTAGAAGTTTGATGTCATGGTGTCCTGTTGCCTACATCTGTTTTGGTTCTCAGTTGATTGCTAGTGACTGAGTTTTCTCCTCTTTAGGGGGGTGGTAATTCCTTTCTTTTTCACATGTCTGGTAATTTTTAATTGAATGTAGAACATTGTAGATTCACCTTGTGTTAGATATTTTTGGATTCTTATAAATAGTCTTATGATTTGTTCTGGGGCAATGTTAAGTTACAAGGGGAAAAGTTGACCATTTTGGATCTTGTCTTATACATTTTTTGGGCAAAGGCAGCTCTACGTCTAAGGATAATTATCCCCTGCTAGTAAGGCAAGTATCTTCTAAGTATTTTACCAGATGCCCTGAAAAACAGGAACTTGAAACTTGGAGTTTGTGATAATTAATGCATCTTTTCTATATTGACTGGAAACTTCTAGGGGGCAAAACCTAATATTTGTATTTTTCTGTTCAGTAAAGCTCAGTGCAGTGCTTTTGCATAGAACTTACTAGTCAAGGTACTTTAAGTTGCAAATGACAGAAACCTCATTTCAGGCTGATTTAAACAAAGCACCTCCTGAAGCTAACGTGCCTAGGGCAGCAGGTTCAGGTACAGTGTGATCCAACAACTTGGATCTTCACAGGGAGTGACTCTCTCCTCCTCTTAAGCCTGCTTTTCTCACTTGGAATGCACTCCCAGGAAGTTCTTTGCCTGGAAATGTTCCTAGCATCTCTCAACCTGTGCCCTTAGTTTAGAAAGCCCAGTGGGGAGATAATTTTATATGTCTTTTCTCAAACAATTCCAGCCAAATTTCTGGGATTCAGCATAGCTGGTGTGTCTTGGGTCACATGATCACACTGGAACCTGCCACTTGATCAAGAGAGTAGAACCCCTGATTTAGGATCCAGCAGCTTGTGGTCATGCACCATTTCTGTGTCGATGGCAGGGGCTGTCCCACCTAGCTTGCACACACAAGTGACAGTGGAAGAACAGCACCTGATGGAGGAGCACTACCCTGCTGCTAAGGACATAGAGGGCAGCCTGGCAGGAGCTTGGCAGTCACTGCCAAAAGCACAGCTGGGGCCGAGGTCAGGAGGCCATCGCTACACCTCAGTTGCCTGTGCACAAAGTGTGCGCTGCCCCACCGAGGTGTGGGTACCACAGCGATGGCATTCTCCTCTGCCCCATCTCCCTGCTTCCTCTCCACCTCCGTGGCTTCCTCTCCACCTCAGCATTCGCATTGCTTGCCTCAGGAGACTAGAAATAGATGGGTTTCAGCCATTTTTGTTATTTCTTTTGTGTTTGCTCCCTGCGTGCCCAGGGGGAACCCTGGAAGGAAATGCATTCAGTGAGCAACATCGAGTGCACGGGGAAGTGGGCAGATGCATAGGCAAGTGGGCTTCCTCTACCCATACTTCTCCCTTCTAGCTTGTCATTGTTTTCAAACACTGATTTCAAAATTGCTATTCACTGTTGACAAGGAGCTATTGATTGCACCTTTAAAATCAATGACAAACAAGTGGTTTGCAGAATTAGTCAGTGATGGTATTTACTTCTTTAGGATCATTGTAAGAATGATGAGAAGAATCTAAATATATCCAGAAGACCTCGAGGCAGATCCACGGTGTCTTCAGAGTGGCAAAGCTGTGACAACATGGAGCATTCAGATCTGTTCTGGGTACACAGCGTCATAAGTATTATAGAAAATATCATTCTCTGTGCTGTCAGCACCTTCATTTTCTTTCCTTAGGGCTGGGATGGGAGGATGAGGGGAATGTGTACTGATTTGGAAAGTGGTGTGAGGGGCATGCTTGCCCCCTGGGTCAACGCAGATGTGTCAGACATCTACCTGTTCTTCAGAGCTGGGAGAGCAGACCGTTGGGTGTTTGTGCCCTGTCACACAGGGGCCACAGTGCCCGGGGTGTAATAGCTGCTCTGACCCTTGCTCTTCCCCACAGAAACAGGCACTAGCAGGCACAGCTGCACCCAGCCCTTTGGAATCTTTTCCATTACTCTGGGTCTGGAGCAGTCTTTCTGAGTGCCTGTGATAATGACAGTAGCTAAAATTGAGTGTGTTCCCTATGCGCTAGCCGAGCTGAACACCCTGGGCACCATGTGGCCCCTCAGGATCCAGAGCACCCCTGTAGGAGGGGCGCTATTGTGATCCCCATTTCCAAGATGAGGAAATTGAGACACAGGGAACTAAAAAGCACACTTTCCATGGCTAGACTTGCAGTGAGTGGCCACATGGACACTGGCTGATAGTGCCCGAGCTGTGCAAGCCCAGCTCCTCCCCAGGGGTTCCACCTCTCAGACTCCACTGCACCTGGGAGTCATTATGAGACCTAGAGAAGTGCAAGAGACAGAGTGGGGCATGGGAAGAGAACAGCCTAGGGGAAGCTGTGCCATCCCAGGCAGAGGAAACTAGTGGGATGGACATGTTGCACCCCTCTGCCCCCCATTCTTCCTCCTGTGACTAGGCACAAGCACTGGGCTCAGTGGCTGCCGCCACCTCATCACAGAGCATCCCCCAGGCTGGTGGCAAGCTGCTGTCCTGGCCCTGTGGCACTGAACCAAGGCCCTCACTGGCCTTCCTCCATGCTGCTGTGCTGATGGGAGGAAGAAAAGGCTGCTGCAGTTCCTGGTTTAATGCACCCAATCAAGCCCCCATCACACAGGCTGAGCCTCAACTCCGCCAGCAAGTGTGGCTCCAGGGCCATGTGCTTCACCTCCCTTCTGACCTTCTGCTGAAGCGTCAGGTGTGATTCCAGGGCCCAGGAGTCACTGGGGACCAGAAATGCAAGTGTGTGTTCTGGTGAAGCTCACAGGCCCATGTTTTTAAATATTTAAAATGATAACAAATATACTCTATTTAGAATTGCAAATTCTCCAAATGCCATGTAGGGAAAGACTGGATGCTAGGAGACTAATTTGGGGGACATTTGGCAAGGACAAACTGAGATGGTTAACTCTCTACAGTTCCCTGGTTTGGACTGTGTCTGGAGGGGGGAGAGGAGATTGCTGGAAGATGGTTGGGAATCCTGAGGTGGAGATGTTTATATTCTGTGATTGGCCTTCCTTTATTTTGTTTTTGTTTGTTTGTGTGTCTGTGCTTTTAAGTCTGAGCCCAAAACAGTGCTACATTCTACTCTATTGTAAGCTTAGCCAAGCAGATGGTCATTTCCAAAACAAATGTTCTGGAGCCATTTTGAAAAGTGTTAAGCAATAAAAAAAAAAAAAAAACCCAGGCTGATTGTGCGAGTGGGGCGCATGTGAGGATCGCAAGGCTCTGGGGACGAGGTGAGGGTACATGCAGCAGGGAACCGGGAGCATCCCAGGATCACCCAGACAGAGCAGCCCCTTGTGGCCATCCCAGGTCACGGGGGGGACACCATCCAGGGGCTGTGTGCTGTGAGCTCAGGGACTTCACACACAGATGATCTTTAAATGCAAGGTGGGGCACAGCCCATGTAGCCCCTGTATCAGCGACCCTCTCCCTACCAACCCTGAGGCTGCTAGGCTACTGCCGTGCACCTTTCTGTTCTTTTCAGGACATGGGTGTTTCAAACAGGGTCAACTCTCAAGGGAAAGGCTACTTGGCTCTCTGAAGATCGTGGCCACTGGGGGAGTTGGCTCTGCTCTCAGATCAGGCTGTGGCCCAGGACATGGTCTGCACATCACCTCATGGCTCTGCCCCTTCCCAAAACTAGGCTGGCTCAGCAAGCCCTCTGAAGAGCTAGGGCCAGGTGACCTTGCCCAGAGGGGACGATTGACAGAAGAGACTCTCCCAGATAGGGTGCTGCTGATCCAAGCTGCCTGGAAAGGGGGCCCTGGCCCGTCATCTGGAGCAGCAGGAGCCTCCTGTGCAGCCCTCCTGATAACGAGAGTGCCCACCCTGTGTTCACAGCCATGCCCCCAGACCCCCGGGCCGTTTCCATAGGTGATGTGCACATCCGCTTTCTTGTTAGTTTTCTTTAACTTTTTAACTTAACAACAATCTTTAACTTAATTCCGTAATCACAAAATCCCTGGAACAATCAGAATCAGACTCCTTAGCTTTCTTAATATGTTAAAATAGATAGCTTATTGAAATGGTATCCGTGTCCTCACTTGACATTAATTTGAATATTAACACATTTCCTTCTTGCCTTAAGAGCGTCTGGTGCTTCTTGATTCTGGCTAACCCGGTTCATGTGTGTGAATTCATTAGCATGCAGTCCACAGTTCTTTCAGGTTCTCAACACTGTTTGAATCGTGATACTTTGTGTTTCTGCCTATTTTTTTAACACACTGGTTGGTCTTTTCTTTGTGTAGCAGAGAACTCAGAAGTGAGCTCTTCCAGTGCAGAGTGGAGTCCTCAGAAACAGCCCTCCTCCTTCAACATTTAAAAAAGACCCTTGGGCTTCATCTAGTCATTCATTTTAGAAGAAAATACACCCAGTTCTGTGTTTCCGTACATTTCAGCTGTTCTGCGCAGCAGTCAAGTTTAAGTCTGCTTCCTTCTCAAGGACTTCAAGGTAGGTAGGAAGGCCTTGAAGGTTTCTCCTTCCATAGAAGAGATCTAAGAGGAGTTAATTTCTACCCATAGTCTAACATTAGGGCTAATGATTTAGGAAGGTGACTGCTGCTTAAGCTATAGTATTAAGGCGAGATTGCAATAAATCACCAAGTCGATCTTAAAGCAGGAGACGGAACCTTTTTCTACCAGCTGGTGGTCTGGATCCACCAGCTAGTGGGCCAAGGGTCAGGCTGCAAGTCTGCACTCTTCGACCCCCTCCTGGGGTTTCAGTACACCTATTTTAGTCCAAACCACATTAATCATGTGTGGCTGTTGCTATGATTCAAAACCATAAACAAACGTCATGAGATCTAAAATCACAAACAGAAAAGGGACTGGGCCAAAATGTCCTAGTTAAGTACAAGTTATAGAATGGTTACTAACGTCTGGACAATCAATCTCTAGACAAGGTACCTTGTCCAGGAAAAATGGGATCCAAAGAGAACACTTTTACATTAAATAAGAATTGCCACTTTTATTGCCAAACATGCCGAGCTAAGCCACTGTGGATGGGCACAGAGGCCGGCCTTCCCATGGGAGAAATATTTCTTACCTGATGTGGAGTCTCGGGGGAAGATGGGTAAGATGGAATCTGTTTGGTCATTGCCCGTACAGCCTGGCTCATAAAAAAATAGGTTTTCTTGGTACCAAAAAAAATGATCTTTCACAATCAATACTGAAGAATAATTTTACTTGGAAACCCCAATTGAGCATGACACGTTTCTTGGTTGTTGTGACTAAACTTTGTCATGGGACAAAGGTGAACTAACTCACCAGCTTCCTGGAGTCTCCATGCAGTTGCCATATCACTGCTGGCCTTCTACAAATAGAAGGGCACGAAAACGAACCAGGTTCCAAAAGGTCTCAACCAGAGTGCGCAAGGCCCTCTGCAGAGGCTCAGAGGCCCGTCCACCCATGGCTAACTAGTTGTTCTTGGCGCCATGGGAACTTACCTCACCTGAGGTGTCCCCTAAAGCTCCAGTGTTAACGCCAGAAGTGACACTGGTGAGTAACAGAAGTGAGCAGTGGGATCCTGAGGTTGAGGAGAAGGTTCTACACACTGAGCTTATTGTGCTGGGACTTCCTTTCAAAAAACAATTTACCTGCAGCCCTGCCCATCCTAAGTCAATAGGATACACTAAATTCCTCAGCAAAAACATATTATCTGCAGAAGAAAGCAGGCCTGCTTTGGCACGTGTCTCTCATCCCATTGACTCAGGAGGCTGAAGCAGGAGGATCACAAGTTCAAAACCAGCATCAGCAACTTAGTGAGGCCTAATTAACTTCAGTGAGACCCTGTCTCAATATAAAAAATAAAAAGGGCTGGGGATGAGGCTCAGTGGAACAATTTTAGACTTGTTACTCAGAACAGTAGGTTCAGTCCCCAGTGCCAAAAAAAAAAAAAAAAAAAAAAAAAAAAAAAAAATTCCTAAAAGAAATTGAGGCCTGATGGGCTGGAGATGTGGCTCAAGTGGTAGCATGCTCGCCTGGCATGCATGCGGCCCGGGTTCGATCCTCAGCACCACATACAAAGATGTTGTGTCCACAGAGAACTAAAAAATAAATATTAAAAATATTCTCTCTCTCTCTCTCTCTTAAAAAAAAAAAAAAAAGAAAAAAGAAAGAAAGAAAAAAAAAAGAAATTGAGGCCTGAAAAGCTCCTTCCTGCCATTAAGAAGAATGTAAGTTGCCCCAAGGGGGTGAATATTTTATGATCTTTACATACAACAGATTCCAGAATTCAGGCAGATATGATAATTAGAACCAGTCAGTGAGGGTCACAGTGACCCAGAGTTGCCTAGTCCTCAGCATGTCAAATCCCCCCTTGTGGGGTATGGCCATGTGCAGTGAGGACTTGAAAGTCTGAGACAGTCCTGTTGTCAGTCAGAAGTCAAGAGGTGGACCTGAGCAGGACTCTCCAGAAACTTCCCTGGGCCTCATTAAACCTGAAGAAGAGGTTTCCCTTTCATCTCCAAGGACACACTGTCTCCCTTGAGATTTTCCCTTTTCCTCTCTCACCTGATACTCAGGCCCACTGCTCTGAGTGCCACAGCTAAGCTTTCCCAGTGTGCTCAGCAGAACTGGGGTCAGGACAGCCTCGGCAGCCGTGGCTTCACGTTGGGCCCTTGCTCTGTAACAAAATGATCTGTCTTGGAGAACTGTAGCCTCGTAGGTCCATCCTCCTCTGAGTGGACTGACTGGGTGGCATCTGAGGGCAGGTTGAGTGTGGCTGAAGAGGAGGGTCTTGGGGACTGCTCTGGAACCGTGAATTAAGGCAGATGGACCTCCCCATGCGGTGAGCACCCTCAGGCCTTCCTGGTTGGCTACAACAGAAAGATGAAAGGAGTTCACACTGACTTTCTCTGACTGCTTGGGCTCTGACATCACCTCTTGCCCTTGGACTTGGGCTGATGCTGTTGGCAATTCTCGTTCTCAGGCCTTTACCTTGCACTGGAATTTACACCACCAGCTTCCCAGGTCTCCAGTTAAACATTCTCCATAGTCACTACATGAGTAAATTCTGCATAATCTATCTATCTATATAAAGATTATATATATATATATATATATATATATATATATATATATATATATATATATATATATATATGTAGGTATGTGTCTATTTATAATTGTTGATACACAGGCTGTCCCCAACTTATGATGGCTCAATATTTCAACTTTATGATGGTATAAAAGGGATATGCATTCAGTGGGAGCTGTACTTCAGGTTGTGAATTTTGATCTTTCCCAGGCTGAAAGTAGTATCTCAGTGCTGGGCAGCTGTGTAGAGCTCTGTACAATCATGAGAGTCCACACCAGTCTCCTTGGAGCATCGTGGAGAACCCTAGGTCAGG